>NC_090268.1:436265312-436598011 GCF_040414725.1 Anabrus simplex
ATATTTTCGCACTGCAAGATGTGTGGTTAAGGTTATTTTTAATATTTATAACTTTTGCTTTCTCAACGATTCATCTGTTTCTATATTCGTCCCTGTTTTTATCTCCTCGTAAGATGTGTATTGTTTAATGTAACGCCTTGTGTAATATAAATGTCTACATGCTAGCCTATTTCCCACATTTTGGCTGAAGATGACGCCAAACAGCGTCGAAACTAGTTCCAAGTGTAAATATATGTTGTAAATAAACTATAACATTTTTGTATTGAAAAGGTGGACCCTTTTAAGTTTCCTATCTTCCAATCTATATATATATATATAAAATAAGAGTTTTGTCTGTACATTGCTCATAATTTGAAAAGAATGGTATTTCTGTATCGGTCATGTCCACAGTAACAAGGAAATGCACTTTTTACTTTTCCGTAATTTCTGTCTGTCTGTCTGTCTGTCTGTCTGTCTGTCTGTCTGTCTGTCTGTCTGTCTGTCTGTCTGTCTGTACACGCATCACTAGAAAACTGCTACAGGGAATGTAATGAAAATTGGTATACAAAGTTGAGAAATAAGTCGCTACAATCTAAGCCATAAATAATTTTATTCACGCTGATGAAAATGGTAGTTTAGGGGAAGACCTAAAATTTTATTCTCAGATATTTATGTTATTAATGGTCCTATCTTAATGAAAATTAGTATACAAAGTCGGAAAATAAGTCGCTACAATCTAGGTCATAAATACTCTTATTCATGCTGAAAGAAATGGTAATTTAGGGGAAGGCCTAAACTTAAATTCTGGAATTTTTATGTTATTAGTGGCCCTATCTTAGTGAAAAATTGGTATGCAAGTCGGGAAATAAGTCGCTATAATCTAGGCTATAAGTATTTTTATTCACGCTCAGTGCAATGGTAGTTTAGGGGAAGGCCTAAAGTTTAATTCTCAAATATTTGTGGTATTAGTGGTCCTATCGACAAATACTAGATTACTAAAGTTATATAGTATTAAATTTCCAATCATTTATGTCTTATACATTTTTACCGTACCGGCTATGATAACAGAGATATTCATGAATGTGGATTTTTATTGCTAAGTCCATATCAGCGCCAAGTCACGAGAAAATGGGTAAACAGAATTTAATGAAAATCGTTATGTGAAGTCGGGGAATAAGGAACTACAGTCTACACTATAAGTAATTTCGTAAGGTGCCCTAATATCACAGAGTCGAAAGAAAACTAAATGTGAAGGCCTACAATACAGAAAGCTCATAACACTGAACAACACTAACATTACATTGAACATTGTTTGTTGTGATGTGCTTTGTGTCTTTTGTTTCCAGTCATGTCCGATAGACGGGATTATTGCTGTATACCAAGTATATTTTTAATTTGCTTTATGTCGCACCGACACAGACAGGTATTAGGGAGACGATGGGATAGGAAAAGGCTAGGGGTGGAAAGGAAGCGGCCCTGGCGTTAATTACGGTACAGCCCCAGCATTTGCCTGGTGTGAAAATGGAAGACCATGGAAAACTATCTTCAGGGCTGTCGACAGTGGTTTTCGAACCCACTACCTCCCGGATGCAAACTCACAGCTGCGCGCCCCTAATCGCACGGTTAACTCGCCCGGTCGTACCGAGTATAACAGCCTGCCTGAATATTGGTGGGATGTAGCTGGGGAGTTAGATCACTTTCTTCTTAAGCATGCCAATTCTCTGCTTCATAAATTTTCTGATAGGTACTACCGGTATGTAACAAACTGGTTCATCATAGCAGTCAGTCCGTACCCTGAGGCACTGATTGGAATACGCAGTGTGTATGTTTAACGGAACAATGGCAGAGGAGTGTTCATGGCTGTCTGCGGCCTGGTCATTCCAGCACTGGAACTTTGGACTGTTAGATCGGCATCATAGTACTGTTCGTTGAGAACATGTGCGGTTTTTCATTTGATGGAGTGTTTTATATGATAACATTGCTTTTAAACCCTACATTCCTACTGAAGGTTTTTGTAATGGCCTAAGTTAACTGTAGTTAGGAAAACCACAAAGACAGTCTTTCTGAGAATCCCGTAGCGAAGCACGGGTACATCACCTAGTCTTCAAAATAAATGAGGAAAAAATATTTAGTTTATACTTCCTCCAGCTGATTACTCACTGACATCTGCAAGACACATGTTATTTCATTCAATTTTGAAAACATAGGATTCGTCACCCATTGATGTATTGGTAATAGATTTGCAGGCAAATTTTATGATCGGTCATAAACAGAGTAATCAATCCCTTTCCCTAGTGATGAAGGACATCTACGTTTGAAAATTCTTTGATCATTAAAAAGGTAAGTATCACTGAGATTTGCAAAACAAATTCATGCTATTGATTTTTAGATTTTAGAATTTAGAGGCGAGATCGCTGCGCTTTTAAACATAATCATGAGAATTATTATCCTAAGAATATCTCCACTATAAAATATATATCCATAAAAAATGCTTAGAAAAGTAAAGTTAATAATAATGATAAAACACATGTTATTTTGCTTTATTTCCCACTAACGACTTTTACGGTTTTTGGAGACGCCGAGGCGTCAGAATTTTGTCTCGCAGGAGTCTTACGTGGAATCTACAGACATGAGGCTGACGTAATTGAGCACCTTCAAATACCATCGGACTGAGCCAGGATCGTACCTGCCAAGTTGGGGTCAGAAGGCAAGTGCCTCAACCGTCTTGAGCCACTCAGCCCAGCAAAAAAGTAAAATGACAAACTTCAGAGGTTATATCGCGACCCGAAGGTTGAGAAACACTTCTGTATGTTATCATGAAACTGACTCTCTGATAATTATTTTTTAACCAATAATTCAAATTAAATATGAAAATGGAATGTTCCTAAAATAATTATCACTTACCCGTACAGTGTTTCATAATTTGATTCAAATTGTACTGCTCTCAGAAACTGGGGGGTAGTTTTGACAAAATTGTTGCATGACATGTTGAAATTATTTGCCAAGAGATCATCTCTGTTGAATTCAAGTTCTATTATGTTAGAAATCATCACAGTCATGATATCTGACAGAGATAAATATGTTAATCTAGAGGTCTACCCAGTGTAACCGCCTGAAGTTGCTCTATTTAGGAAGCACACTAAGTACCTACCCAAGCGCAAGAGCACATATGATTCAAAAATTTTTTTTTTCCTAGTTGTTTTACTTCGCACCGACACAGATAGGTCTTACGGCGACATGGGGACAGGAAAGGGCTAGGAGTGGGAAGGAAGCAGTTGTGGCCTTAAGGTACAGCCCCAGCATTTGCCTGGTGTGAAAATGGGAAACCACGGAAAACCATTTTCAGGGCTGCCGACAGTGGGGTCCGAACCATGATTCAAATCAATCAGTGAATTAATCAATGCTGATCTGCATTTAGGGCAGTCACCCAAGTGGCAGATTCCCTATCTGTTTTTTCCTAGCCTTTTCTTAAATGATTTCAAAGAAATTGGAAATTTATTGAACATCTTGGTAAACTGTCAGAGTGTAGTAAATAAACAAATTAAATTCAGTACATTGATGGAATCTTATGAGACTGATGTGGTGATAGGAGTAGAACCATGGTTGAGAGAAGGGGTGGGTAATAGAGAAGTATTTCCAGAAGGGTATACAGTCTATCGTAGAGACCGAGGAGACAAAAAGGGTGGGGGGGGGGGGGTGTTTATTCTGGTGAAGGAAACTTATTGTTCACATGAATGGTTTACCGATGAAAGGGATGAAATATTAGGGATAAAATTAGTTTGTGATAATATGAAGGAGGTGGGAATTATAGGAACATATAGGCCTGGAAGAGAGGAAAGAGACATGGAAATATTTGAGAAAATAATAGATTTACCGAGCTCGATAGCTGCAGTCGCGTAAGTGCGGCCAGTATCCAGTAATCGGGAGATAGTAGGTTCGAACCCACTGTCGGCAGCCCTGAAAATGGTTTCCCGTGGTTTCCCATTTTCACACCAGGCAAATGCTGGGGCTGTACCTTAATTAAGGCCACGGCTGCTTCCTTCCCACTCCTAGCCCTTCCCTGTCCCATCGTTGCCATAAGACCTATCTGTGTCGGTGCGACGTTAAGCAACTAGCAAAAAAAAAAAAAAAAAAAAAAAAAAAAATTAATAGATTATACTCATAAAAACAATAATAATGATATGGTAATAATTGGGGGAGATCTAAACTTGCCTGAAGTTGGATGGAATGGAGCTGCAAGTGAAGCCCATGAACAGAAACTGGCAAATAAGTTAATTTGGGAGGGAGGATTTACACAAGTAGTACAAGAACCAACTCGTCTCAACAACTTGCTAGATGTATTCTTGGTTAAACCATGGGACATTGTTGATAAAACTGAGGTAATTGAAGGAATAGGTGACCATAAGGCTGTAATAATGGATGTAGGACTTGTACCAAAAATGCTTAATAAGAGGGTCACACAAGACAAGAAATTATACAGAAAAACTAAAGTTGATGAATTTGGGACTAACCTTAAATCACAATTCAGTTGTTGGATAAGTGAAGGGAGTAATGTGGATACACTTTGGGCTAAATTTAAAGGAATCAGAAGGAGAGAAGAGATTTGTGCCTGTTAAGAAGGGTAAAATGACCTCAGACCCTGTTTATTATACAAAGGAAGTAAGGAAATTAAAAAGAAAATGTAGAATAGTAAACAGGAAAATGAAAGAGGGTAGGGAGAATAGAGAAACTAGAAAACAGCTAATGAGGGAACTGAATAGAGTGAAAAAGGATGAAAAAGAGAAATATATGAATGGCATACTTCAAGAGGGTAATGACCACAAAGGGAAATGGAAAAAGATGTATTCATATATTAGGAATCAAAAAGGAAAAGGAATCCAAATTCCTACAATGGTGGGAGAAGGGGGTGAACACTATTCAACAGATACTGAGAAAGCAAATCTATTTAGTAGGGAATTCAGAGATTCAGTAGAAAATGTAGAACACCGAGGAAAAGAATGCTGCTGATACATTAAGACGGACACAGTTTACGGCGAATGATATTGTAAAATCAACAATGTCTCGTGACAGATTCAGAGAAATAATGCGTGTCTTGAGATTTGACGTTAAATTTACAAGGTCAGAAAGACTAAAAATTGGCATTGGTATAAGAAATCTGGTACGCCTTCATTGCAAATACCCAATGTAGCTATATACCTGGAGCATATGTAACTGTAGACAAACAGCCCTTCCAAATGCCGCTGTGAATGTGCGCAGTTTATGGCTTCAAAACCAGACAAATATGGACTGGAGTATTGAATGGCGGTAAAAGACAAAGACTCCAAATATGTGTGAACGCTTTCCTGTATCTCGTAAAAGATGATGCTAGGCCAAATAACGAGCACCTTGGTTAATTTGTAGTAAAGAAGTTAATGGAACCTTATATGAAGAAGTGAAGAAATGTCACACATGACAATTTCTTCACCTCCTTACCTTTCTCCGAAACATTGAAATCAAATGCAAGATGTCTTGTCTGTACCTTGAACAAGTCTCGCAGGGAAGTACCAGTATGAGTGAAAAAGGCAAAACTCAATTTGCACAGCACAGTGCTGCTGGAAAATCATGATACGTCATTGACAATCTATCAGGGAAAGAGCAAAAACAATGTTCTCGTTCTCTGCACTATGCACCTTGATGTGAAAATAGAGCCTGGTAACAAAAAGAAGAAGCCAGGTACAGTCACATTTCAAAACGGCACAAAATATGGAGTAGATGTGGTCGATCAAATGGCTCGCAAATACTCAACCAAGGCACCATCCAGGCGCTGACCTGTTCATACGTTCTACAACTTGCTGGATTTGGCAGGAATAAATGCCTGGGTAGCGTACAAAGCACTAAATGAAAAGAAACTCAAACGCAGAGACTTCATTCTGCAGCTGGGTGGAGAGCTCGCTGAGAAATATGCAGCAACTAGGATTGCAAATGCCCGCACCATTATTCCAGGTGAGATTCCTGAGAGACAGGAAAAGCCCACGCGTTGTCAGGTAAAGGATAATTGCAAGGTAAACAAATCGTTTTTGAAGTACCATTCCTGCAAAAAGACTACTTGCAGCAAGTGTGCAGCCAAGCAGTATTAGACTATGTGTGTTCAACGTGTGTCGTGTAAAATGCCATCTCTGCAAAGATGCTATTTGCAGCATACTGTACATCATTGACATTCGCCAGTTAAGTTACACAATTGTCTAAATGTTCCTTATGTGCATTATTAATATTCTAAATTTCAAATAAATTATCTAGCGCATGTACCGGTATATTCTTTAGTTACCAAATCCCCATCCATTCATTACTAACCACAAAAAAGAGAGGTGGGTCATAACTTATGTTACCCAGCCGCGTTTCTAGGGGGTACACAGATCGCCGTGGTACAGCCTCAGCATTTGCTTGGTGTGGGCATGGGAAACCACGGAAAACCAGAGTGCGACTCGAACCCACTATCTCCCAGATGCAAGCTAACCGCACGGCCAATTCGCCCGGTTCTCTCTACAAGTAGTGAACGCGATAAGCCAATTCAGAAAGAGCGCTCCCGCCCTGCTACAGTTACCACTACGCCACTGCTCTACAGCAAACACACAAAAACGATCCCTTTAACAACAAGTACGATAGAGCTGCCAGATGCGACCAGTCTGTCAGTCACCGCTGTTGTGTATTTAGGGAATCGCCGATGTGGCAGATTGCCTATCGGTTGTTTAACTAGTCTTTTCTTAAAATATTTCAGAGAATTTGGAAATTAATCGAACATTTCCCTTGGTAAATTATTCCAAGTCCGCCTCTGTGGTGTAGCGGTTGGTGTGATTAGCTGCCAACCCCACAGGCCCGGGTTCGATTCCCGGCCATGCCACGAAATTTTAAAAGTGGTACGAGGACTAGAACGGGCTCCACTCAGCGCCGAGAGGTCAAGCGAATAGAAGGGGTTTCGACTCCCTCCTCAGCCATCCTGGAGTGGTTTTCCGTGGTTTCCCACTTCTCCTCCAGGCAAATGCCGGGATGGTACCTAACTTAAGGCCACGGCCGCTTCCTTCCCTCTTCCTTGTCTATCCCTTCCAATCTTCCCATCCCCTCACATGGCCCCTGTTCAGCATAGCAGGTGAAGCTACCTGGGTGAGGTACTGGTCTTCCTTCCCAGTTGTACCCTCCGACCCAAAATCTCGCACTCCAGAACACTGCCCTTGAGGCGGTAGAGGTGGGGTCCCTCGCTGAGTCCGAGAGAAAAACCAACCCTGGAAAGTAAATGGATTAAGAAAGAAATATATTCCAATCCCTAATTCCCTTTCTTGTAAACGAATATTTGCTTCAATTTGTCCTCTTGAATTCCAGCTTCATCTTCATATTGTGATCTTTCCTACTTTTAAAAATACCACTCAGACTTATTCGTCTACTAATGTCATTCCACGCCATCTTTCCACTGACAGCTCGGAACATACCGCTTAGTCGAGCAGCTCGTCTCCTTTCTCCCAAGTCTTAGGGAAACTGTGCACGCTACAGATCTGCAAATTACGGTATTGTGATCCTCTCTCCACGATCTATAGTGTTAATTTTGTGCATCAGTTACTTTCCATACTGTATATACTGGAATGTGGTTTGATTATGTAACATGACCTCGCGAAACTTCAAATTATCTGAATAATTGCTACCATTTCCTGTGATTACCTTGAACGTTTTCACATTTTATTTTTAGCGCACTACTTTTAGTGCTGAGAGTGTCCGAGGACATGTTCCGCTCGCCAGATCTCTAGCCAGGCCCCGATTTACAAATGGGCGGACTGGGCATTTGCCCAGGGCGCCAGTTTTTGAGGGGCAGCGGCCGGTGGATCGAGTAATTATGGACTGCGTGAATTACGTCTTAAATTCATTTCCCTCAAATTACTTTTACATTCCACAAATTATTCCAATTATTTTATTAGACTATATAAAACACTTTAACCTATTCTAACTTTTAAACCTGAATTTAATCTATATATTTAAGTTTTATGAAGAAAACGTGTCTTATTTCTAAAATTATTTACTTACATACAAACTATCAAACTGAGCCAACGGTTTTTTAAAATTAAAATAAAAGCAGCCTCATTCTTATTTGGCTGTTATCTTTGTTTGGCTTGATAAGTTTAATTATGAGAACTGTATTTGCATAATGTGCTGTTTTAAAACTCATAATCTTGAAAACTGTAATATTTAATTTTTAAACAATTATTGTTTAGAGGAACAGATAAACGAGCGGTAGGGTGGGGGGCGGCTAAATATTGTTTGCCCAGGGCGCTAACTACTTGAAATCGGGGCCTGTCTCTAGCTCCTTTACCCGGTACACCCCATGGGAGTGAGCTACATGTACTACGGTGTGAGGGTGTTGTCTGTGAGTGTGATTGTAATTATACGGGTTAGGAATAGGAAGAAAGTGGTCGTGGGCATAAGAAAGGCACCATCCCGGCATTTGGATGAAAATGAAAAACAATGAAAAAACATTTTCTAGGATGGCGGACGGGGGATTCGAACCCAGCCGTCTCCCTAAATAACCATAACAGGCAGTGCTGTAAGGCACTAAGATAACCTGTTTGGTAACTTCTCCCAGTCATGGAAAGGCTGCTCTATATATGGGCATGTTGTAAGATAAAATGAAAACACATCACCATATTTCGAGTTGCAAGTGATAAAAATCATTGTTATCCGTATTGAAGATACTGAATGTAGGATGCTAAAAGGTTTGTTTTGTCACCTACTCAATACATATAAATTATACAATTTAGGAATTTATTATTGATTCCACTTGAGACATGTTTCGCCCTTCATTGAGGGCATCATCAGTCAAATTATCTCCTCAAGGCAAAAATCAGGTACCTGGTTAGTAGTTGACATGCACAAATTAATAATTATAAATACACATTACAAAAATTAAGTATGAGAAACAGTTGTACATAGTGATGGTTGAACATATAGGTTTATAGAATAAGAAGTCAGCACCAAGGCGAAAAATTAAAATAGTAGAGTTCGGCAGTGGTGCTCTGGAGAACAGTGGACGCAATCAATAGGTAAATATAAAGTTTTAAAAATATTTACATTATAACAATCAAGGGAGAAAGGGTGTAGTGCTCGGCGTCAATGTTTGTAACCAAACCGCATGTGCGTATCATCGACTGAGCCTCCTTCATAGTGCACCAATACTCATCAACAATTACCTCTCAGCGACACATCAGATAACTTCCACTTCATACAATAAAACTTTCAACAACACGCCAGAACCCAGCGCACATCGGCACGAATATGGCGTGCCACTACGGCTCCTCTTCGCTGTCAGAATGAGAAGATGCCTCATCCCAGCTACAACGCTCTGACTCTGCAGTTACCGTATACATTCTATCTCTCCACTGCAGTTCACAACACAAGCATCTCTATTCTTTTCCACCAGACCAGCAACAAAAAGCAATAACTTCATCCCGAGGTCCGTCATACTTTTTTCTACGGAATAACATCAATTTAGTCTCACCGGCATCTCACACCGATGTCTTCACATAACATTCGAAGCTACAGAAGTCAACTAAAAGAATAAGCGAAAGTTTCAACCCGCAACATATTCCTAATAAGCAATCACCTACAAATAACTGTCATAATTGTTGCCATTCAAACGCACTGAATACCCATGAGTCTCCATCCACACTGACCAGTCGAGCACTACACCCTTTCTCCCCTGATTGTTATAATGTAAACAATTTTTTAAAACCTTATTCTCAACCAGGGTTGCCAATCTGGTGATTTTGTCACCAGATCTGGTGTTTTCAGGAAGGCGTATGGTGACAAAATTTGAATTTTGCGACAAGTCGAAAATATGGTGTTTTTCTTTAAAATTTGGTGACATATATGGTGATTTTATAATAAAATGTCAATTTAAAAAGGAACTACGGTCATGAGACGTATAACTTAGTAAAATATTATGACCTATCATATAAAATATGATCTTAACATGTTTACGTAAGCGACTCGCTTGACAATAAAACCAGCGCCATTGTCGCGTGTGAGCAAGAGCGCTGGATTTTTAACAGCATCAGTGTTGTATTTCCGTGCATTATTGATCTTATTATTAAGGTGAATAATAGCGCGGTCGACATCATTCTTACTTGTAACAGTTGTAACTGGAAAAGTTAGAATGAATCATGCGAGGAGCCCAGCTCCAGTGCCAATGTCGCTGTGTGATTAAAGATAGTGCGCTGGACTTTTGAGTTGTGATTGTGTGGTAGTGTCTACTTCTTAATTTATGTTAAATGTGTTAATTACAGAGTTAGTGTAGTTGGGAACCATGGGGAAGCCTCAGTATAAACAGCGATTTAGAGAGGAATGGCTTAAGGATTATAGGTATAATAAGTGGTTACTAAAAGTAGAAGGAAATGCCACAAAAGGCTTTTGCAAATACTGTAAAACTCAACTAGCTGCTAAATTAGGAGATATTGAAAAACATAGGAACACTGCTAAACACCTCAAGGAAGCCGAACCCTTTAGTTCTAATAGGCAGAAAACTTTAAATTTTAAACCAGTTAATATTGAGACAAATTTAGTGGAAGGAAGAACGGCACTTTTCATAGCAGAACATTGCTCGATTCAAGTGGTTGACCATCTTAGCGAGTTGTGTAAAGTGAATTTTCCCGATAGCAAAGGGATTAATAATTTGAAGTTGCATCGTACAAAATGCACTGCTATAATACAAAACGTGTTAGCTCCTCATTTTGAAAAAGACTTGATAGATAATTTACGTGAAAGTGAAAACGGTTATAGTTTGTTGTTGGATGAAACGAATGATATTTCAGTTACCAAGTTATTAGGCATTGTTATAAGATACTATTCAAAAAGAAAAAGAGAGATTTCGTGACATATCTACAGTTAGTATAGTTGTCAGAATGTACAGCTGATGTTATAGTTGAGGCTTTGGAGAAATGTCTGTGTAATAAAGGTTTGGATTTGACTAAATTACGAGCAATAGGAACAGACAATGCGTCTGTTATGGTAGGCATAAATCATGGCGTGTATGTAAAGTTAAAGGCTAAAGTGCCAAATCTACAATTAATCAGATGCGTTTTGTCACTCTCTACAATTGGCAGTTTCACATGCATCAGGGTGTTTACCGAGGAACTTAGATTTCCTCATAAGGGAAAGTTACAATTGGTTTTCACAATCATCTCTACGGCAGGTTGTATACAAAGAACTATACGAGACAATAAATGAAGGCGACTCTCCCCTGAAATTAGTACAGTTAAGCCAAACTCGGTGGCTGTCCATCGAAAGTGCAGTGACAAGAATAATGCAACAGTGGACCGAGTTAAAAACACACTTTGAAATCGCTCGTCTTAAAGATCGCTGTTATACAGCCGATATTTTATATTCAATGTATAGCGACCCTCAGAATTACTTGTACTTGTCTTTTCTGAAGCCAATTTTGGTTGAAGTGCAGACCGTAAATAAGAAGTTCGAAAGTCGAAACCAAGATCCTACAAAATTATTAGGTGACCTAATCCTTCTCATTAAGTCATTATGCACCAAGGTTCTACTGCCCACTGTCAAAGTAGATGTCCTGAAAACAGAAATTAATAATCATCTGGACCCAAAGCCCTATCTAGGTTATGATTTCGAAACTAAAGTATCATCGTCCTCGCTTTCTGAAGACCAACAGAAACAACTACGCGATAGATGCGTGCAATTCATTGTTGAACTTATCCAACAATTGAGGCAAAGATTACCTGAAAATATAGGGATCCTTGAAAAAATGTCTCTCTTTTCACCCGAAAATTGTTTAAGGCCTTTTAAGTTGCAAATTATTGATATAGCACAACTCTTTTATGCTGACAATAATGTTATTGCGAAAGTAGAAAACCAGTGGAGAAATCTGCATCATATCCAGTGGACTGAAGTTAAGGACACTGTGAAATTTTGGGCATAAGTTGATATGTATAGGGATTCAACTGGTGAAAACCCTTTCAGCGAACTTGCAAATTTAGCTATATCGACTCTCGTACTTCCTCATTCTAATGCGGATGTAGAACGAGTGTTCAGCCAAGTCAATATAACTAAAAATAAACTGAGAAATAGAATGTCAATACAAACTCTCCATTCGGTCTTGTGTGTAAAATTTGGATTGAATAGGACAGGGAAATGCTGTTATACATACGATCTACCGAAAGAAGTACTGCAGAAAATAGGCACATTAGAGTCATACAACTATCCGGGTCAGTACCCTCAACTTATACAGATCAGCCATAAATAAACAAATATAGTACAGTTTTTAATTTGTGTATCTAGTTTGCAATTAAATACACTTATGTTAGGATTACGACAATTGATAACACGCAGTGAACATTTTATAATTATAATAGTGCTAGTGTTTGAGTGTGACTTGTATTCAATTGATCATATGGCTATAATATAGGCTAGACCTATCTTTACAAGAGGACACCATTAGACTTACTAAACTTTAGAGGCAGAACAGCACAACTGAAAGGAGGTAAGTGTAAATTTAATGCATTATCTTACGACGTCTGGAGAATTTATAGAGTTTTCAAATCCAGATCTGGAGATTTCTGGTGTTTTTCAAATCCATATCTGGTGATAATGAGTATCTAGGAGTTGACAACCCTGTTCTCAACTGTTCAATTGGACAATGTAAATACTGTATAGTTACCAACCATTGACATTAATTTTTGGTTACAAACATTGACGCCGAGCACTACACCCTTTCTCCCTTGATTGTTATAATGTAAATATTTTTAAAACTTTATATTTTCCTATTGATTGCGTCAACTGTTCTCCAGAGCACCACTGCCGAACTCTACTATTTTAATTTTTCGCCTTGGTGCTGACTTCTTATTCTATAAACCTATATGTTCGACCATCACTATGTACAACTGTTTCTCATACTTAATTTTTGTAATGTGTATTAATAATATGCATTGATTTGTGCATGTCAACTACTAACCAGGTATCTGATTTTTGCCTTGAGGAGATAATTTGACTGATGATGATGCCCTCAATGAAGGGCGAAACATGTCTCAAGTGGAATCAATAATAAATTCCTAAATTGTATAATTTATATGTATTGAATAGGTGACAAAACAAACCTTTTAGCATCCCACATATTTCGAGTTGTAACAAACTACAAGTTTCTCGCGGTAAATTCTTCAAAAGCAATTTAGGAAGATGCTGCTCTGTCATTTTCGTTTCCCGAAAATCCAGGGACTGAACTTCATGATCACCAAGAACTGCGTTCATAGATAAAGTAACTATAAAACAAATTTAATCACGGGGCTGAGTGGCTCGGCGGTTGAAGCGCTGGCCTTCTGACCCGAACTTGGTAGGTTCGATTTTGGCTCAGTCCGGTGGTATTTGAAGGTGCTCAAATACTTCAGCCTCGTGTCGGTAGATTTACTGGCACGTAAAAGAACTCATGTGGGACTAAATTCCAGCATCTCGGCGTCTCCGAAAACCGTAAAATTAGTTAGTGGGACGTAAAGCCATTAACATTTTTATTATTTACAAACATAGTCTTCGTTAAAATATACCTGAACTTGTGTTATTGTAGTTTAGTTCAGTATAGAATTACCTGCTTGTACATTTCCCCCTGCATGCTTAGGACTTTGGCCTTAAAATATCTCTTACCGGGTGAGTTGGCCGTGCGGTTACAGGCGCGCGGCTGTGAGCTTGCATCCGGGAGATAGTGGGTTCAAATCCCACTGTTGGCTGCCCTGAGGGTGGTTTCCCGCGGTTTCCCATTTTCAACACCAGGCAAATGCTGGGGCTGTACCTTAATTAAAGCCACGACCGCTTCCTTCCAACTCCTAGGCCTTTCCTATCCCATCGTCGCCATAAGACCTATCTGTGTCGGTGTGACGTAAAGCCACTAGCAAATAAATATATCTTGCATTATTTATGACCAATCTATGTTTTCTCTTGGGGAGGAATATTTCTATTTATTGCATTCTAAACTATACATTACACTGATTTAGTTTTAACGATGAATTCTTGAGTTAGTTTTAGATATTACCTTTGTGTGTGATATAATGTATGCGTGTTGCATTTGAACTTCCGTCATAGAAATGTACTCATTAATTATTGATTAGAAACAATTCACGCAGTCGTTGGGATTGTTCTCCGTAAAGATTTATATCGGCAGTATTTACCGCCTACTCCGGCTCCATGGCTAAATGGTTAGCGTGCTGGCCTTTAGTTACAGGGGTCCGGGTTCGATTCCAGGAACGGGGGCTGGGTGTACTGTATGTGTCGTCTCCATCATTATTTTATCCTCATCACGATGCGCAGGTCGCCTACGGGTGTCAAATCAAAAGACCTTCACCTAGCTAGCCGAACATGTCTTCGGACACTCCCGGCACTAAAAGCCATACGCCATTTCATTTTTAAAAATGTTTCTTACCGACGACTAATTCAGTGTACATAATTCAATGCTGTGCACGGTTTGTGGCTATAGTAGTTCGCTATTTGAACAGAATAAAGAACAGTTTCATTCCCAGCCCGGTAAGGAGTGTTATACATGTTTGACCTATTTTCTAACCTTTTCTTGTTCTGTTTATTGAATTCAAACTGGGTTGTCAACACCGGTCGCATCCGACTCACGATTACAGATTGTGCGGTCGCTAGCGGCACGACACCAACCCGACGTCAAACATTTTTCGAAAAAGTCTTACATTTCAACTGTATATCCGAGATTACGAAAAAACCCACAAAAACACAGAAATGTTCTACATTTGAAGGTTTGTTGCTTCAGTGCTTTTTCCTTGAAATGAAAATGTATGTGATTAGAAGAAAAACTAATAATAATAATAATAATAATAATAATAATAATAATAATAATAATAATAATAATAATAATGTTATTCGCTTTACGTCCCACTAACTACTCTTTTACGGTTTTCGGAGACGCCGAGGTGCCGGAATTTAGTCCCGCAGGAGATATTATACGTGCCAGTAAATCTACCGACACGAGGCTGACGTATTTGAGCACCTTCGAATACCACCGGACTGAGCCAGGATCGAACCTGCTAAGTTGGGGTCAGAAAGCCAGCGCCTCAAGCGTCTGAGCCACTCAGCCCAGCAGAAGAAAAACTGAAATTGCACATTTGACATCTGGATGGACATGTTTTCTTTTTTCCTTTAAGTATGACAAATTTTGAGCAGTATTCTGAATTCCTGAGGATTGTAGATGATTTATTTTCATTAGCAGAGCAGGACGCTAATGAAGAGAGGTTGTATTTAATGTCGCTCAATGAACAGATACTCGTAATCATTTAAATATCGAATCAGTGAAAGGTTTGCTATTCGTGAAGTACAATTTGAAGCATTTTGAATGCACAATATTGTATAGTTATGTACTAAAGAAAAATGTTTTAGGGGCAAAAATAAGACCAGTATATAACTAACAATGCCAAATAATATAAAAAATTAAGTTCCCAGAAGGAAACCATATCTTATTTATATCGATTGCAAATGTTAGAAACATTTAAGCTCTTTAAGCCTTCAGTCGTGAAATTACCAGCGTGTTCTAAAGAGATTAAACATTGGCAGTCGATGAAATTAAACTATGGTTTCCTTCTGGGAACTTAATTTTTGATACAAAATCCAAAGGAAAGCATTTATACAAGTGGGGGTGCATACTTCCCCCAGTGCACGGTCATTGAATTGTCCTACATAGGAGGCTTGCAGTGCTCATGTGTATAGTCCCAATCAACGCAATTATAAATGTATGTTCCATGTATGTGACCCTTAATACTAAAATAACATAGAAAAAAGAGAACCAAAAACTTAGCCCGAGGTCGATATCTCCTTTACAAATCTCGTTATTCTACAATCCATACATCCCCACCTTCATAATCCTTCACACCGCCTGAATCTCTTGGTCAGAGAGAAGGCGTTAACTTCTAGGTGGTCTGCCGCTCCCCTTCAGGGAGAGGAATGAAAGCATTTAGGTAGATAGATAGATAGTGTCTCAACGGCGAACTAGCCGCCATCTTCTTGGAAAGGTGTAGCAATCCAGTTCTACCGAGCACGATAGCTGCAGTCGCTTAAGTGCGGCCAGTATCCAGTATTCGGAAGATAGTGTGTTCGAGCCCCATTGTCGGCAGCCCTGAAGATGGTTTTCCGTGGTTTACCATTTTCACATCAGGCAAATGCTGGGGCTGTACCTTAAATAAGGCCATGGCCGCTTCCTTCCCACTTCCAGCTCTTTCCTATCCCATCCTCGCCATAAGACCTATCTGTGTCGGTGCGACGTAAAGCAACTTGCAATTCAACTGATGAGCCCACTGCTACTCTGGGGCAAAACGCTAGTAATGTCACGATTGAAACAGCCTAAATAGTTTTTTAATGTCAAATAATGATATAAGAAAATCAACGTTCTTAATAGTATGGTGCCTTCCTTTTAAAAACCATTCTAAGACAAACCAGCAACTCATTTAATGACCTGGAAAATGAAGAAAGATAATGTTCCTTGTAAAATTTTGTTTCTCTATGAAGGGCCCTACAAATAGTGGTTATCTGGTTACCCTAAACATGACAGGTAAACAGAAGCTTCAAGATCTGTGCATCAATGGCACATTATCAATTCATACAGCAGACGGTATTGGATAAAAAATGACCACGTATACTCAGTTCTTTGCGGTACTTCTAGTTGTTGTTCTCTGGACTCCTTCCCCAGATCATTACGATAGATACGCCGCACGCTGACACCGGAACCTCGCATATCTTTGTAGAAGGAAGAGGCAATCTGACCCGGACGTTATAATCTCGGCCAAGGGCGGAAGAGCACACCGGCACTGCTACCGTTCGGTATATCATACCCGAATAGAACTGAACATTTTCCCCAACGTAATTTGAAAACATTCTTTGTGACTCGAATCGGTATCATGCTATAAAGTAGCGTTATGAATACTCGTCAAAACAAGTCCGATTACAACTGCTTCTTCACGTAAACTGGCTGACTGACCTGCCGTAGGAAATGTTGCTTCTCAGTTAAAATTTAGAAAATGTATTTTAGAATTAATATATATGAAGGCATTAATGGTAGAAATATTTTTCGCCAATCTCAGTAATTAAGGATTTTGTCATTTCTTTGATCTTAAAATAAAAAAGAAATGTGATATGGTTTACTAGCCAATCAGAAGATACTTTCATTCTGCAATTGTGTCATTGTTAGACTTGAAAGCAACGAAATGTCCTCCCAACTAGTTGCTGGCAAGAACGAGGTAAGTTGAGTGGTGTCTGTCACCTTTCAGCTTCTGAACCAGCTGCATGGTACTGTATTTCCTCAATACCGAGATGGAATGGTTATACCACCGTGACTCGGTCCCCAGAGCCTCGTCTGTAAAAGCAGGTTACTGCACTACGGGCAGGTGAAGTTGAGATTTGGGTTGGAGAGGTTATGTAATGCACATCACTGCCCCTGACAGCGAACGGCAGGACTCACTAAGTGGGAACACAAAAGAAATACAGAAGTGCTGAATGACCTTAAAAGCAAACCTGTATTGAAATACGTCTATGAAGACCAGAGAAATAGGCTAGAATACCTAAACAGGATGGACAGAAACAGGATCCCTACAGCAGTCATAAACTACTGCCCCGGTGGGAAGAGATCTTTGGGACGCCCCAGGAAGAGATGGCGTGAAAATGCAAATCTTTTATATAGACCGTAACAGTTCTTCTGTAGGACTAATACTGTGTGTCAATCTCCACCTTCGTATTAAACTCCTTCACATAATCGTCTGGACCGTACTACTGCATGCTTTGCAAATAACCTCAATCTTTGTGGGGGTGGGGTTAACTTCCAATGAGTAACCAGGGGAACCTATCCCCTTCCGAGCGCGTCTTCAGGTGGCGGATGGAGGGTTCCTTATAGGGATGATCTTCGGATCCGTGGACAAACAGGAAACCCAATTGCCGGGTGCTTAAAAATGCTGGGACACCCTCTCTTCAGGGGTCAAAAATATGTAGAGCCCTAACACAGGGTGATGTGTGAAGCCCTCAGTGGTATCTGGATTGAAGAAGATTAAAGTGTAGATGGTAAAAGGGGCAGCGCAGTGCCGGGGTTCTATAAGTAAAAGGTATATGGAGATCACTAATCATAAATCATGAAAAGTCCTCAACGGTAAACCAGGCGCAGGGACAACTGAAACTACTCGGGCGGTTGGAAAAGCGGACGAAGCTTGCAGCAGTTTCTGAAACTGTCGTAACTATCATGGCACTGGGGATAGGTTCAAAGTCTGTCAAGTAAAGTGTGATTGTTGATATGCAGGAGTATTCCAACACGACAAGATGTCAAGCACAGGCGTCTTCTGCAGAATATACTTAAGATAAACATACCACTACAAGTCATGCGGCGATCGGGGAGTTGCGACAGGAGCAGGATTATGTAGTTTGTGAGCTCCTAGTGACAAACCGGCACGTGGACGCCGAATGTATGATCGCCGTTTTGCTTGACGAGAGGCTGTAAAGCAACTCGTGTGCTGCGTTCGTGACTAGCAGGCCCATTCAGGAACCACTCTGCTCACCCCGAATGGTGAGGAAGCTAGAAAAGGTGCCTTGAACATAGTAAGCTTACATACTACCCAACTAGGAAACTGCACCCAGAGAGTACACCATGTACGTTCGAAAGAAAATAAAGATGAATCTTACAACTTGGAAAATCCGTACTTTAGTGGACAAGGATACAGTTTATCGACCAGAAAGGCGAACAGCTATTTTGTTTCGTGAATTAAAAATATTTTTATTGCGGCACTGAGTGAAACCAGAAGACCGGGTGAAAGTCAAATTAATGAAGTTATTGACTTTACGTCCCACTAACTACTTTTTCGGTTTTCGGAGACGCCGAGGTGCCGGAATGTAGCCTCGCAGAAGTTCCTTTACGTGCCAGTAAATCTACCGACATGCGCTGACGTACTTGACCACCTTAAAATACCACCGGACTGAGCCAGGATCGAACCTACCAAGTTGGTGTCAGAAGGCCAGTGTCTCAAATGTCTGAGTCACTCAGCGCGACTAAAGGCAAATTAAAGAACAAGGAGGCGGTTATACCTACTTTTGAAAAGGAAAGGATAATTATAAGCCCCACATTCATGGTGTTGGTTTTGCCATTGCGAACTAACTTATTTCTCATCTTGATGAATAACCTTCTGGCATAAACGGAAGGCTCATGGGTTTGTGCTTCAAGCTCACAGTAACCAACAAGTTACAATAATCAGTGCACCCTCACTTGAGGTGATGATGAAAAAGCATTCTATTCCCTAATCGACATGCTTCTAACAAAAATACCCCACGCTGACAAAATCGTTCTCTTGGGAGACTTCAATGCACGAGTTGGTAGAAACTCAACACTACGGCCCGAAGTAATTGGAAAGGAGGGTTTACCAAAGTACAGTTCTAATGGGACTCCTCTTACGAAATGTTCAGAGCACAATCCCGTTATCACGAACACATTCTTCAGGTAGAAAGATCCATGGCAACATCCAAATCAAAATATCGTCATGTAACTGATTACGTAATTGTGCGTGCTCGTAATTTACTAATCACAAAAGCTCTGACAAGTGCTGACGACTTCACATTCATTTACAACGGAGGAAACAAAGAAAACAAGATCCGAACTGAACACGGACCTTCTCAAGGATTGTGACACTAAAGAAAAATGTCAGCAACTCTTGACCGGAAGGCTACCAGATAAATATCCTGAAAGCTCTGAACACTGGACAGTACTTAAGACTGCAATATTGTTAGCTGGTGAAGAATCGGTTGGATACTATAAGATCAAACATCAAGACGGGTTTGATGAAAACGACCATGAAATTCAGACTCTTCTAAACAGAAAGAGAAAGGCATAACCAAGCTTGGCAGAATAATCCTGGCCCACATTCCAAGAAACGATAATTTCAAGAAGTGGAAGCCGATGTACCGGTACAGAGAAAAATTCGAGATCTCAAAAACAGATGATGACAATGAAGTCTCAACAGATGAAACATCTAGCAGAAACTAATAACCGTTTCCTACGTGATTAGTAATAAGGCCTCCTCCGCATGGTATTTTAACAGCACAAAATACGTTCTAGTTCCAAACTCGCCGCTAGACTTCGTGTTAGCTCCCCACTGTTTAACACACCCGTATATCGAACTCTTAAACAAACAGTAAAGTTAGTGAGATTTTAGGTGAGATAGGCCTTAAAACGAATGATACAAGGCGTTGATTTGTGTATTAAGCTTGTGGTGAGTGTATAGTTTCTATTTAAACATGAGATAAAGAAAATATTTGGTGCATATTGATAAATATACACGGTTCTGTACTTAGCGCCGAGAGATTATTTATTGTAAACATTCTACTCAAAGGATATTTATTGCGCGTGCTAAACAATAGTTCATTTCTGTGTACCAGTCTGCAAAAGTAAACTTCAGGAAGGAAGTGGAATTTCTTTGCACAAGGAAATGCAGAAAAATGGATCAAAATTATATCACGTCCGGGTGACCAGATAAATAGCATGTGGCAACTTCCTCGAAGTCTGTAGTACAGTCTATAGTGAACAATTTGTAAACACGTGCTTTAGCATTTCTACTAAAACTAGCCGCATTCAACTCCAAAACTTTTTTCTGGGTAACCATCGTATTTGCATGGCAAGAGCAGGATATGTAAATATTGAAGTGTTTTAAAATACTGTTAACTATGAGGTATTTTTATTTTCACCAGGATGTGAACTTTCCGGTTGCAATTATCAGACTGACTCGTATGAGCTCTTCTTGAATTACTGGGTGATACGTTTATTCTTTGTTTATTAAATGTCATAAAAATATCACTTTTCTACTCGAAACGCAATGTTTTATCTTTGTAATGTGATTTTATGTGCAAGTTATTCTCGTAATGCCAATTGGTATCGTACTGAGGAATGGGGGGACAACCTGACATCTAGCAGCGCTATTTGAACTGCTGCTACTCTGTCACAGCCGACTGGATCCCTCGCTGCGCTCCTTATACCTCAGTTTAGTACTTGAAAAAGCCGCGCATGCAGAGGCCTTTACTTTTCTCGTAGGCAACTTAATAAACCTCGGGTTTTCTTCAGCATGACTAAAACCATACATGGTCCATCAACTGGAGGCATAAACCCACTTAAATCTAGGGATGGCTCTAATCTTCTACATGACAGCGCTTCCATTAACTCCCAATGGAAGGAAAATTTCCACGACCTCTTAAACAAGGATCCAGAAATCGATGAAGCAGCATTCTCGAGAATGCCACATACTCCTACAATACCTGATCTTGGCGATGTTTTCTCCTTACAAGAAGTTGAAAAAGCTATTAAACAACTTAAAAACAATAAAGTTGCTGGATTAAGGTGCGTTTTCCAAAGTGCGATTGTGCCAGAGCCGCACGACTGGGGTCACCATATACGTTGGCGACAGCAGCCGCAGGCGACGGACACGTGGGGTGTTTTCTTAGACACGACTCCAGTCGCCAGTCGCGCAGTCCAATCCGTCAGAAATGGACAAACGTACGGGCGATTTCATTAGTGGCAGGGCTTTCCTTGACATTTTAATGAAAGAATAATAATAAGACGATCATTTACTGTCATTTTTGTACCAATCCCATCCCAAACATTGTCTCGTACAGACATATCCTTGTACTGCGGGTGATTTAAATCGTACACGCATTTATGCTCGGAATTTAAGTGGCAAGAGCTATATCATGCGAATGACTGAACTCTCCCTCGACTTTTCATTGCTTCGACATCGTACCCAAAGTCAACAATTAACTGCTACACAACAGATACATTACTTATACCAAGTGTCGCAGCGACTGCGGCCGCCAGTACTGCTCACTGCAGTGATGAATGAAGTCAGCTCGGTTTAGTTCTTTTTTTTTGCTATCTGCTTTACGTCGCACCGACACAGATATGTCTTATGGCGACGATGGGATAGGAAAGGCCTAGGAATGGGAAGGAAGCGGCCGTAGCCTTAATTAAGGTACAGCCCCAGCATTTGCCTGGTGTGAAAATGGGAGACCACGGAAAACCATCTTCAGGGCTGCTGACAGTGGGGGTCGACCCACTATCTCCCGATTACTGGATACTGGTCGCACTTAAACAACTGCCGTTATTGAGCTCGGTGGTTGAGTTCTAATAGACGTTGTTGTATCCACAAAGACGCACACAAAATGCTGTCAATTGTGTACACTGTTATATTTACAAGTTATTTACACATGTAGTATACACACGCACTAATGAACCGCCACCTTCACAAACATTTGACTGCTACAGTAGCATGTCAACAGAATCACAACACGAGTTCACGACTTCCACACAAGTCTCATTAAAACAACTCAACTCTACCCTCAAGACTGCCTCTTTATATACGTTGCCTGGCCAGGCTTCTATAAGAATATGACACAACATGCTTTCTCGCAATTTCTAGAGTCTCCAATAGCCTATTTACAACTTCATCCTCATCACGACGCGCAGGTCGCCTACGGGAGTCAAATCAAAAGAAGACCTGCATCTGGCGAGCCGAACTTGTCCTCGGACACTCCCGGCACTAAATAAAGCCATACGCCATTCATTCATTCATTCATTCATTCATTCAGTGTAAGGAATTTTCTACAACCTTCCAGTCGCACATTGCGTTGTTCTAGACTATTAGAGTGTTGTAACGGTTCAAATCCCGTTACAAGATGATATCTGTATTTTTATTATTTTATTATTTTATCTGTATTATTATTATTATTGTCAGTATTATTATTATTTTATCTGTGATATTGTTACTATTATTGTAATTATCAGTCTTATTTAATTCGATTTTGCAATGCCTGTTGCTTGCAAGATTGTACTTAGATGTATGCATATATACGTATGTGTAGAATAACACTCAATACCTGTACAGTGAGAATTGTTGTATATATCAGAGATTGGATGTGACGTTGGTGCATTGTGCAATATTGTTGGCGATTCTGCCAAGTCATTGCCAAGTTATGGCTACGTCATTGTATTTATTTAGCTATGTGCTCAGAGAGTCAGCCGCCCCAGGCTATTTCACCACTGTGTGTAATATCTGTCGCGTAGGTGGGAGTATGTCATTGTTATTTCTGGAGATTACGTAGCTGTGTCAACCAACGTCTATAAAAGGTGGGTGCATATTGTAGCGTCAGTCATTAGTTATACGGATGCAGTACAGTGAAGAAGTCTACTAGATCAAGAGGCCTTAGTTGGTCAGTCAACGAGTGTGAACGAGAGATGGTGACGACTCAGTGAGCCATTAATTATTGGTCATTGAGACAGTGAGACCAAAAGGTTGGTCGCTCACTCAGTTGAAGACACGGACGCAAGGGCTTACCATGGAGTCAGAGAGGGCAACCCTGGACCTGCCAAGAGGTAATACCATATTGATTTACAAAGAAGTCAGATGATATGGAGAAGAAGCAGTCACAAGGATGTATCACCAAGTTAGGCGTGACACATCTACAGTAAACACCAGAGCAATGGATTACGTCGTAATTACACTTAAAGTGTTGAAGGTACAGCCAAGTTAATCAGTGAGGGAAATATTTCGTATAAATTGTTAAATATCTGGCCAAGAAGAATTCAAATTCATGCCTAGTTTCTTTCAGTTGCAATGTCATAATTTCATATTCTCATCTGTTTTATCGCAACAAGACTCAGTATTTTTTGATATATTATTTAAAGAATATATATTGTTCTATCAAACGAATTCATAGTTTTATTTCATTGACAGTAAAATATCTTAAACTCAAAATTAATGGGGAAACCGAACGCCAATCTCCTTTTCCCAGAACTTATATGGTATGTTGTCAAAAGTAAGCTTATTACCCCATACCCTAGAGATATTGCTGCACTGAGTGGCAGCTGGCGCCCTTCAAATAACATATGTGTAAGTAAGCAGGTAACAAGTAAGTGTGAGTACAAGGTCCGACGGGTGTGTATTTTATTTAATGAATGTTAATTTTTATAATTTCCATTTTAAATGCAGATATTTCAGATTTTTCAATATAAATGCAGTTTTAAATATAATATTTGTAAAATTTACTCAGACTGTCAGGAAAGTAACAGTGTGTTGTACAATATTGCAGTGGATTTATATATCATATATACATGATATACTATTAATTACGTGTTCTTACGTTAAATAAACTCGTATTAATATACATACAGCAGATGTTTCATGACATAACCTCACAAATAATACGACCACGGTTTATACCAAATAAAGTTCGTACACAACTACGTAAATAATACTAATAGATGTAAACAACTTCATAGCCACACCTCACAAGTAATAATAATAATAATAATAATAATAATAATAATAATAATAATAATAATAATAATAATAATAATTCGAGCTCAATATTATTTACATATGAGTTAGAGAATATTGTTTCCAAGTTAAATTAGTCTATTACACTTCCGTCAACGAAAGTATTAATACAGGAACCATTTACTGCATAAAGTTTACGGCCTGTTTTCTTTCGGCGATCACGATCTGAAGGGGGAATTACAAATATGCCAGCCCCGGTGTCAACTAAGTATCTGCATCCGCTGCTTCTGTCTGTAAAGAATAGGCGGCGTGAAAGACGGCCCCGGTCACCTGCCGCAGCTAGTGTGGAGCGTTTTAGTTTGACTATTTATTAGAATGCTGGGCGGAAGGTGGTTAGTATGAGCATGGGCTCTCTCTGACATTTCTGCGTCCTATGACGATATTTAAAATGATGCTCCGTTTGGGTTAAAACGCTGGGTTGACTTAATAAAACGCTGGACTGACCTCGCCCTCGACCTGTATCGTGATCTACTTTGTGAGGACCATGATGAAAGTAAGCTACTCCTTGAGGAACGTGACATTGTTCTTAATTCGTGGATGGATAATGTTAACTCAGCGATCTGTGCTTTCAGTTTTGGAATACAATCATTACCGGTATCATTTATTCTATTGATCACACTAGGTGATGGTAACTGCATAGTTTGAGCGCAACCGGGTGGTAAAAATTCAACAATTTTTTCAGCCATAGTGGCTAGGGTGTCAAGGTCGTCTTTACTGGTAGCTAGTATGGAACGTGCTATAACGGGAAGCTGCGTAAATATGTTCTTTAAGAAATCGTCCTTAACCTGCATACCGGCTGAAGTTCGCATCTCTCGTAAGAGTTAGTTTATTTTCACCTAGTCCTAATTCTGTTAACACTTTTCTATTTTCTGACTCTTAAAATTCCTGGATTAGCCTAGTTTTAAGATAGGTGAACGGAATGGTAGATAAAGATCGCGTCGAAAAGTCTGAAATTAATTCCACGACATCCGCTTCTAACGATGCAACTACATGATTAAATTTCGTGCTTTCATTTTTATACCTAATGTAGTAAACTGTGCTTTTACTTGAAGGAATCATATCTTCGGCGAAACCTTCACTGAAATATGTGCAACTTACATTACATTCGACGCTGACGTAGTGGTGGATTAGTGTTGTCAGTGGTGTTGTTCACGTTTACACTTCACAATTCTCACTTCGTTGCGTTAATTATGTTGGGCTTCACCATTATGAGTAATGTTAAAATGGGTATATTTTTAATTTGTTTTTAATCAATGCTAAGAAGATGATTACTGCATAGATGAAACAAAGAACATACACAATAGCAAATAGAAAGTCCAAAGAATGTGAGCTTATGTGTAGTCATATTTGAGTCGTATATTACGGTCCGCCACAATATGAATGGCTCGGTTCTTGTCAACAATAGTCCTGGGGAGAACTTTGAAAACACAGTGGGTGTGAAGCAAGACTGTTTGATAGCTCCCACGTTGTTCTCAATATTTGTTGGGACTACATTTCACCTTGTTGATTGAAAACTACCTAAGAGCAAGAAAGAAAATATAGGACAGATGGAGGTTTATTCAATCCCAGTCGGCTGCGAGCCTAGACCAAAGTATCCACGACCTCCAATATGCAGATGACAATGTTGTTCTAGGCAACTGAGAAACAGATTTACAAGCAATCTTAAACGCGTCTGATGAAGCATACACAAGCATTCACAAATCTGTACCCAACTCCATCACTATGTGTCCTACAATCACAGTCTAAGGAGAAGTTCTGAGGAACGTTGAACACTTCCCCTACCACGGTAGCCACCTCTCAACAAATACAAATGCCAATGCCGAAATCCAACACCGCCTCACATGTGCTAACATGGCTTTTGGTCGCCTTCGCGTAAGGGTCTTTCATAATATCCGTTTTCAGACCAAGCTTTATGTGAATATATAGGTGTGAACCATGGACTACGTACAGAAGGCACATACGATGCCTGGAAAAAATATCACTACCGCTGCCTGAGAATGGCACTGAGAGTGAAATGCTAAGATCGGCGCACCAACATTAGTATTCTAGAAAAAGCTAACTCCACTAGTATTAAAGCCATGGTCATCAAACACCAACTCTGTTGGACAGGGCTCGTTGTTTGTATGCTTGAATTCCGTCTGACGCTGATGCGGAATTATTTGATAATATAATCAATCAATCAATCAATCAATCAATCAATCAATCAATCAATCAATCAATCAATCAATCAATCAATCAATCAATCAATCAATCAATCAATCAATCAATCAATCAATCAATCACCACTGATATGTATTTAGGGCAGTTGCCCAGCTGGAAGATTCCCTATCAGCTGTTTACCTAGTCTTTTCTTAATTGCGAATAAGTTGGAAATTTATCGAACATCTCCCTTAGCAAATTATTCCAACCCTAACTCCTCTTCCTATAAACAAATATTTGCACCAGTTTGTCCTCTTGAATTCCAGCTTTACTTTCATATTTTAATCTTTCCTGCGTTTAAAAGCAACTCAAACCTATTCGTCTACTCATGCCATTCCACACCATCTCTCCACTGATGGCACCAAACATACCGCTTAATCGAGCAGCTCGTCTCCTTTTCCCCAAGTCTTCCTAGCCCAAACTTTGCAACATTTTCGTAACACTACTCTTTCGTCGGAAATCACCCAGAACAAATCAATTTGCTTTCCATTTAATGTTTCACCATTTCTCGAATCACGTAATCCTGGTGTGGGTCCCAAACACTGGAACAATACTCTAATAGTGGTTTTACCAGAGACATACATGCCCTCTTCTTTTCATTCTTACTACAACCCCTAAATTCCTTCATAACCACATGAAGAGATCTGGAACCTTTATTTACAATCCCGTTTATGTGATTACCCCAGTGAAGATCTTTCCTTATATTAGCAACTAGGCACTTACAATGATCAGCATCAGGAACACAATAATAAAAACTGAGAGGATCTTTCCTCTTTGTAAAAATCACAACCTGACTTTTCATCTCCTTAATCATCATACCAATGTCTGCTGCCCCTCGCACAACATTGTCGAGGTCTTTTTGCGGTCACTCACAATGTTGTAACTTATTCATTGCTCTATATGATACATCATCATTCGCAGAAGCCTTATCTGCCGGAGCTGTCTCGTTAACTCAGTGAGACGAGGTAATGCCATAAATACTGGTTGTGCGAACGCTTCGATGTTCGAGTCGCGTTCGCGCCAAAATCTTTTCAGTTAATGTATCAAATTGTATCCAATTTACACCTCCACTATGCAATACACTATGTTCTGTCTTACTGTTACAGTTACCTTTATTTAAACATTCAAACATAACATGAACTTCTTACAGACGTAAACGGCCACTTTGTTTCGTCCATGGCACAAATAAAGTCAATACGTAAAACATAATAGTGGATACATGTAACATCGTCTCTATCCAATGCGGTAAACACAATACAGTACAGTAGATAGGCTACACTGGATTGCCCATTATGCTACGCACAATAATTCCATAGCGTACGTGTGATGTCCAGTCTTATTTTCACAGAGCCGGTACGTACACTTACGAGCAACGTTCACTTCACAGCAGATGTTCAATGCGACCACCTTGCATTTGCAAACACTTCACCACTCGCTGGAGCATACTTTGCCGGACCCTACGCAACACACCTGCATCCACCATTGCCGATGCAGCATGCATGCGAGCTATTAGGTCTTGTACATCCATGGGAGGAGTACTATAAACATGTTCCTTTATGTGTCCCCACGAATAAAAATATAGTGGATTAAGGTCCGGGAAACGTGGAAACCAGAACATTGGATCTCCACGACCAATCCATTTCCCGGGAAACGCTTCATTTAACCAGTTACGCACAGTCATTCCGAAGTGTGGCGGTACACCATCATGCTGAAACCATAGCTGTCGCCGAAAACCAAGTGGAACGTTTTCTAAAGCGTCAGGCAAAGAATTGCCCAGAAACATACGATAGCGGGGCGCATTCATCTTGTCCGGCAATAGGTAAGGCCCTAAAAGCACTCCTCCCACGATTCCAGCCCAGAGGTTTATGCCAAAGCGTGCCTGAAAGCCATGTTCACGGGTGACATGTGGGTTGTGGTCAGATCAATAATGGCTGTTGTGATGGTTGAAAATACCTTCCCGGGTGAAGCTGCATTCGTCACTCCATATCACATTCTTTATAAAATGCTCGTTATCTTCAACTTGTTGCAAAAGCCATTCACAAACCTGTACTCGTTGAACGCGGTCTTCTGGCCGCTGGTGTCTAGTTAACATGTAATGATATGGATGCAGTTTTTCGTCGCGCAACACGCCAACAACCAGTGTTTGAGATACGTGGAAATGCCTTGCAATATCACGGATACTTCACCGAGGTGACCGGTGGACGGCTTCAAGAATGTCGTCCTCTGTTTGTGGAGTAGGCCTACGTCTAGTCCTTGGACGACCTCTGTCCACTACTTGTGGACGAAGATTACCGGTTCGCCGCAGGCGTTGCTCAAGGCGACGAAAAACATTCTTATCGGGATGGTGCCTTTGAGTGTACCGTGCTGTATACTCATTCAGCAGCAGAAGCTTGGTTATCGGATGCACCCAACACTTTTTTTTTTTGCTAGGGGCTTTACGTCGCACCGACACAGATAGGTCTTATGGCGACGATGGGATAGGAAAGGCCTAGGAGTTGGAAGGAAGCGGCCGTGGCCTTAATTAAGGTACAGCCCCAGCATTTGCCTGGTGTGAAAATGGGAAACCACGGAAAACCATTTTCAGGGCTGCCGATAGTGGGATTCGAACCTACTATCTCCCGGATGCAAGCTCACAGCCGCGCGCCTCTACGCGCACGGCCAGCTCGCCCGGTGCACCCAACACTAAAAGCATATCGACGTATTCGCCGTTTGTGTACTCCATCAGGAAGCCTCCCTCCATCTGCTTAACAGGACCAGTTATGGTTGTGCACTGCGTGGTTAGTCGACTCATGCGTTCAGTTGAATGGATCACACTGTCATGTGTTCGACTATTGTCATGTGACAACAGGATGTCATGCTTACAAACGCAGACACACGACGGGAACTAGGGACCAGACGTCACACACACACAAAAGAAAGAAAACCATGACGTAGATTCGAGCCGTAGCTCCATGGTGCATGTGGGTTTGATAACCCAGCCATCTACTCAGTGAGCTGCGACGGCGGGTACGGCAGAGCGGGATGATGCACGTTTCTCTATTACATTCCGATGCGCTGCAGGATGTGACAGTGTTGCCAGCTTCTAGTTTTTGACTTGTTTTCCAACAGCACCAGATCAGATTTGGCTATAGAAACTTTTGTCTTGCACTGGGATGAGGAATCGCATGCCGACCTCCAAGTGCGGCATTTTTTGTTCACCCTGTATATATAAAACAAGTGTTTTGTCTGTACATTGCTCATAATTTAAAAGGAACAGTATTTCTGTACCGGTCGTGTCCACAGTAACAAGGAAATGCACTTTTTAATTGTTCGTTATTTATGTCTGTCTGTCTGTCTGTCTGTATGTATGTATGTATGTATGTATGTATGTACGCGCATCACGAGAAAATGGCTGAAGAGAATTTAATGAAAATCGGTATGTAAAGTCGTAAAATGAGGCTATACAATCTCGGCTATAGATAATTTTGTTCACTGTATGTGAAATGATAGTTTAGGGGAAGGCCTAAATTATAATTCTACCGGGCGAGTTGGCCTTGCATTTAGGGACGCGCGGCTGTGAGCTTGCATTCGGGAGATAGTGGGTTCGAATCTCACTGTCAGCAGCCCTGAAGATGGTTTTCCGTGATTTTCCATTTTCACCTTCAGTAAAGCCACAGCTGCTTTCTTCCAACTCCTGAATTTTCCCATCCCATCGTCGGCGTAAGACCTATCTGTGTAGGTGCGACGTAAAGCCACTAGTAAAAAAAAAAAAAGGAAAAAAGAAATATAATTCTCAAATATGTATGTTATTAGTGGTCCTATCGATAAATACTACGTAAGTAAAGTTATATAGAATTAAATTTCCGATCGTTTATGTGTTATACATATTTTACCATACTGGCTGTGATAACAGAGATATGAATTTCTATTTTGTGTCCAAGTCCATATCATCGCCGAACCACGAGAAAAATGGGTGAACATAATTTAATGGAAAACGGCACGTAAAGTCAGGGAATAAGGCAATATAGTCTAGGCTAAAATTAATCTTATCCACGCTGGATTAAATGGTAGTTTAGGGGAAGGTGCCTAAAATTTAATTTTTCAATACCTATGTTATTGGTCCTTTCGAAAAGTACTACGCAACAAACAGTGGTGTATCCTAGAATCTCCACTGAGGCATGCAACTAGTAACCATGCAGTTAACACAATGCATTAAGTAAATTTCAATTCTACTCACCCTAATTACATGTAGGCGAACTCGAGCCAAACAGTTTTACTGTAAGTTTCTGGATTGAACGTGCGTACACAATTCTTGTTTTCTGTTTTTAAATTTACGATGGTCCGCCTCTGTGGTGTAGTGGTTAGTGTGATTAGCTGCCACCCCCGGAGGCCCGGGTTCGAATCCCGGCTCTGCCACGAAATTTGAAAAGTGGTACGAGGGCTGGAACGGGGTCCACTCAGCCTCGGGAGGTCAACTGAGTAGAGGTGGGTTCGATTTCCACCTCAGCCATCCTCGAAGTGGTTTTCTGTGGTTTCCCACTTCTCCTCCAGGCAAATGCCGGGATGGTACCTAACTTCAGGCCACGGCCGCTTCCTTCCCTCTTCCTTGTCTATCCTTTCCAATCTTCCCATCCCCCGCAAGGCCCCTGTTCAGCATAGCAGGTGAGGCAGCCTGGGCGAGGTACTGGTCATCCTCCCCAGTTGTATCCCCCGACCCAGAGTCTGAAGCTCCAGTACACTGCCCTTGAGGCGGTAGAGGAGGGATCCCTCGCTGAGTTCGAGGGAAAAGCCAACCCTCGAGGGTAAGCAGATTAAGAAGAAGAAGAAGAAATTTACGAGGGAAGGTAGAGGTCTCCCGGCTTTAACTATTTGAATCTTTTCATCAAACGAACGGCCAGTAAATGGCTTTTCAAACTGATTTACAATTATATCCGTTTTAGACTCATCCATCGTTAATACCACATATAATAAAACATCGGAAACACAATGATTTAACTCACTAGTTAGCCACAACTCAAGCACTGGAGATAAGTCACCCCAGTGGCATTGGTCAGTTTCGTCACGTTGGGTTCTCGCTGGGGGGTAATCTGTGGATCCCGTTCGCTGTAAACTTGCCGACTTTCTCCAAGTTGCTAACAGATGGCAGAGGGTAGCACGGGTATGGGGTGACAAATTCTGACCAAGTTTCAATTGCAGCGACATCGTTCGGAGGGTTTGAGAACTACGTCTGCCACCGAATGCAATTTTAAGATTGAATGCCTTACATCCTTAACTCCTCCATTCGCTGTCTCTTTCTTCCTAGAGTGGTGTAGACGGCGAGACTACACCAGCACTACACGTAGTCATGCAACGGAACCAGTACAGTGGCGCGGACCTTTTGAATTTCTGAGAGATGAAATCGTTAATATTTGACTTGAAACAACCTAAAATCGTACATTAGACAGTTCTTTGTGTTATCATAACGCATGCAATGAATGCCTTGCATTCAAGGAGAATACGCCCCTGGCAACAAAAGTTATAAAGAATACAATTTCTGATATTTTATGCCTTATAGTGTACAGTTTTACTGTACCGACTGTGATAACAGAATTCATGAATTCAGACTTCCGTTGCTTTGTCCATATCAACGCCGAGCAATGCTAACATGGAAATATCGTTCAATCGTGTTATCTGTTGATGGTCTTTTGTCTTGTGTGAAACCGCGTGGTCATCTGCCCATATCGACAAAGAAAATTGTGAAGATGATTATATTTTTTCATTTTAATTTGCTTAATGTCGCACCGACACAGACAGGTATTATGGCGACGATAGGATAGGGAAGCCCCAGGAGTGTGAAGAAAGCGGAAGGAAGCCTTAATTAAGGTACAGCCCCAGCATTTGCCTGGTATGAAAATGGGAAAACAACGGAAAACCATTTCCAGGGCTGCCGGCAGTGAGGTTCGATCCCGCTATCCTCCGGACGCAAGCTCACAGCTGCACACCCCAAACCGCATGGCCATCTCGCCCGGTGGCTATAAAAAAGAGGGAAAAATCGCAAAGAAACGATCGCTTGAAGCATAACAGAAGAGGGAATCATAAAAGAAGGAAGGACTTCCTTTACAATAGATGAAATAATATCAGCATCATAGAGTCGGAAATGACCAATAATAACATTACATTGACCATTGTTGTGATGTGTTGTGCTTTGTCTCTCCTACTACCACTCATCTCCGATAGATGGGATTTGTTCCACGTCCCGAGTAAAACAGCATGCCTCAATAATGGCGCAAAGTACCTGGGGAGTTAGATAACTTTGCACATGCTATATGATTGTCAATTACGTGTACTACAGCTACAGCGCATTCCATGCTAAGAAAACAGTATTGCTCTTACGACAACAGGGTTGTCATATCGGACGGTTCTGCTCACAACCATCACGGTTAAACGGTGGCACATAAATTTGTGAAATTCAGTATTTTAGTTCAAGACAAAAAGCGGAAGGAACTAAACTAAAAATTATTTTTATGAACTAAAAGGGGCTATTTTTGGTTTGTACAGAATCAGGGGTAAACTATGGCACATAAAAATCCTCAGGAATGAAGAGTAAGGCAAATTGGGGGAGTGGGCTCGAGGGGTGAGGGATACTTTTAATTGTATTTAATAAATTTATCCAGGCAATAAAGGCTAGAAAACAGACGCAATATATAAATACTGTAGATGATTCTACAAAAGATCACAGTATTAATGTTAGGCCTACCGAAAAAAAATCACAGACGTAGGCTTATCGCATAACTCTCACTCAACACAAGACAATTACGCACTGATTTAAAGCCTACAAACACACACGCAACAAATAAATACTGTAGATGACTTCACTAAAGAAGTGAGCTGCCGGCGGTTGACAGAGTGAGGGACTACACGAGGCTTGTACCAGAGCAACACAGAAGGAAAATGAAGGAAATGCTATGTAGTTATTTTATTAACTCACGGGCAAAAATGCCTCATCCTTTCTATCTTTCATAATACCTTACAAAGTAAAGTATAATATCCCTTAATCACGAGGAATTGTGGGTGTCTCAAACGTTTACGTGTGCGTAATGTCAGTAACTTCTTTCTTGAGCTGTTGATGTGCAATTTTTGACAGCTGGGTAATATTTGGCGCCAATTAGGTAACTTCTTACAAGTGTTTATACGGCGTTGCATCATCACAATAGTTAAAAGGTAAGTTATACTGCTTTGTTTGCTTTCTTAATATAATAATTAATTATTTAGAAATATTAAACATTAACAAACAGAGAAACGTTGGTAATATGAAGACATTTAGATTTTGTATAGATTAAGATAACTGAGTACATAACCTCACGAAAAAAAGGCACAGACAAAAATCCTCATTAAGACAGGAACGTATTTCTAGCGTGAGGGATTTGTAACAAAGTTGGTGTTTCACAACCAGCAGAGAAACTGGGTTTTGGTGCGGACTTTAACATGAAACGAAATCTAATGTTGAAAACGGCAAAAACACCCTACCACCGAGCCAGGGAAAATAACCAACATAGGTTAAGAATCGAATGCAGGACCACTTGGATTAAAGGCCAGCACAGTAATCAGTTTGCCACGTAGCCCGACGATGATGTTGATGACGGTGATGGTGATAATACTTTGTAATAATCTAACTGAGTATAATGATTGTACCACCTCTGTAATTAAGAAACGAAAGCTTCTCTAAATACCGTATAATCTTTCTACGATGAACACTTTTCGAGAAGTGTTGACGTTAATCCTGAAGAATACCTGGATTATTCCTGTCCCTACAATTATTGCGCTTACAATGTAGCCTACATAAGGGGGCAACTGGTACCTGTCTACGGAAGTGAAGCGCAGAGACCTGGAGGAGGATTTTCCCGCAACACAGCGACACGGGCATGACATCATATACTGACTGACGTTTAAGCATCAGTTTTGCATGTCTAAAAAGAAATTCCCATTGCAATGTTTTCCTCGGACTGAACTCTATTGCTCATCAGACTGTTAGTTGGGAGTGACTCAGTCTACCCACGGCGATACGTCACCGTCGGCGCCGAAGTGAGAAGAGGTCAAGTTAACAAAGGTAGTCTCTGTGCCGCAGCGTGATAGACGCTGTCTTTGACGGGAATTTCTTGGTTAACCTGCGGCCGTTTTGAAGGGATATTTTCTTCTAGTAATATTCGTTCTAGTAATGTTATTATTTTTACGTCCCACTAATTACTTTTTGAGGGTTTTCGGAGACGCCGAGTTGCCGAAATGTTCTCTCCAAGGAGTTCTTTTACGTGCCAGTAAATCTACTGACACGAGGCACCTTCATATACCACCGGACTGAGCCAGGATCGAGGCTGCCAAGTTGGGGTCAGAAGTCCAGCGCCTCAAGCGTCTGAGCCACTCAGCGCAGCGATGTTCCTTCTGTTAATTGTCTAAATCAAAGGCGAGGAATTAGGCTACATTAAATGCAATACATAATGTGTTTTGTTCGTCCCACAAACTACATTTTTATGGTTTACGAGACGCCGAAATGCCGGAATTTTGTCCTGCAGAGATTCTTTTACGTGACTGTAAATCTACCGACACGAGGCTGACGTATTTGAGCAACTTGAAATACCACAGGACTGAGGCAGGATCGAACCTGTCATGCTGGTCTCAGAACACGAGCGCTCTATCGTCTGAGCTACTCAGCCCTGCCTACATTAAATGTAATAATAATTATATTCGTTTTACGGACCAATAACTAATTTTGCGGTTTTCAGAGACGCCCAAGTGCCGAAATTTTGTCCCACATGAGTTCTTTCACGGGAATCGACACGGTGCTGACGTATACCAGCGGAAAGTGTGATTCCAACACCAAGAAGACATAGCTTAGAGGAATGCAGTTTAGACTAAGCAATTGTCTAGGTAACATATTTATTTGATTAAAGTTTCCAGGACACAGGTTCAAGATATGCAACGTGGTGGTACGTTAATGACCGCTGTAGAGACCACGATTTTGAATGCAAGCATACATTGTGTCGTACAGGTGCCGTATGTTATTTTATGGGGTGGAGTTCCTCGTTTTGTTGCACTTGATCAGTTAAATCAGCATCGTTTAATGCTGGTATTGGACGACGCTGGATTTGTCATCCCATAATGTCCCAAACGTGCTCAAGGTCTGGTGACCTTGCAGGCCAAGGCAATTGATTCGACCTCTTTGTAGAGCACGTTGCGTGACAGCAGGGGTATGAGGATGAGTGCTATCCTGTTGGAAAAGACCCCCTTGCATACTGCACAATCACCAGTCTAGCGTACAAATCCACTGTCAAGGTTCTTGGGATAACGACGCCAGAGTTCCTTGGTGTCAAAGGAAATCGCTTCCCAGGCATAACTCCTTGTGTAGGTCCAGTGTGCCAACTCGCAGACAGCTTCGTCCCAAGCCCTCACCTAGCTTCCTTCTTACAAAATTACGGCCATCACTGGCATCAGTACGAAAACGGCTCTCATCCGAGAACACAACAGATATTCACTCCGTCCTCCAGTGAGCTCTAGCTTGACATTATTGAAGTCGCAGATGACAGTATTTCGGAGTTAGTGGCATGAACGCTACAGGACGTCTGGGTCGGAGCTGTCTCTCTAGTAATCGATTTGATACAGTCACTCTGGTGCCTACTGAAGCTTCAATGGCTGGTATAGATGCAGTACGATCCGCCACAACCATGCGGCGAATACGGCGGTCTCCCTCTCCGTAGCAGCCCGTGTGCGGCCGGTCTTCTTTTGACACCCTGCCACGTCTTTGTGCAACATCGCGGAAAGAACATCCATATTCTTGTATCCCTATTACACGGCCTCGTTGAAACTTAGGAATCTGTTGAAAAAAAAAAAATGAAATGGCGTATGGCTTTTAGTGCTGGGAGTGTCGGCTCGCCAGTTGCACGTCTTTTGATTTGACTTCCGTAGGTGATCTGCGTGTCATGATGAGGATGAAATGATGATGAAGACGACACATACACCCAGTCCCCGTGTACGCGAAGTTAACTAATGATGGTTAAAATTCCAGACCCTGCCGAGAATCGAACCCGGGACCCCTCAAAGGGCAACACGCTAACCATTTAGCCATGGAGCCGGACAGTAAGCTGTTGATATGTTACTGCCATCTTTGTCTCCTTAAAGGCATGTTTGACTCATCTCACAACTTCAACACCGGACGATGACTCACGCTCACGAAGTGTACAGCGCGTATTTTAAAGCAAACTTTATTTACAAGGTCATAGTGGCCATACTAGCACCCCTTTTCGCCGACTAGCGCACAAATTTGCAAATATATCATATTTCAGATGTGTAAACACGCCTCCCCAATTTTGTTTATCTAGAACAACTCCTTCTTGGCGTTGGAGTTTCTTTTTCCGCCAGTGTATTTTAGCGCCTTCAGGTACTACTGGACTGAGCCAGGATCGAACTTGCCAACTTGGTTCAGAAAGCACGATACACGGGCAGCATTATCAACAGCCATATAGCACTTGCCCCGGTCTAGAAAGCCAACAATAACGGCCGAGCGGACTCGTCGTGCCAACCACATGATATCTCGTAATCTGCAGGCCTTCCGGTGGGTTCAGCAGTGGACGCTTGGTAGGCTATGGCCCTTCGGGGGGCTGTTGCGCCATGGGATTTTGGTGTTTCGATTAATAGAGGATGGTTGCCTAGTTGCACTACCTCTTGAAGCAATAATAACTACCCTAATCATCATCTCAGTGTTATAGTCTATACTTACTTCACAGGATACTGGTAGCGTTCTCTTGCTGTTACATTTTAAATTTACTGCTTTATTATGCCCTTCATTCTTCACAAATAACTTTCTGTCATAAATTATTATTCTTTCTCGCCCTTTTTTCCCAACTTCAACGGGTCGGTACTAATGTGAATTAAGTCCAGCTTCACGGCCGAATCCTCTTCATGACACGAATTCTATGTAAAGGGATTTTTTACCTATTGCGTTTTTCTAGGGTGGTTCGGACTGTGATGTGTGTAAATGAAGATGTATACAAGATGAAGCCGAACTCCACCGACAAATTTTCGGAGGTTGTTCACAGATACCTTCTGAGTATACTGGTATAAAGGAGTCGTGGTGTCCGGTGGCTCAATACAGATTAATAATCAAATTAAGATTTATTCGGTTTGTTACAGCAGTCATCCTTATTTCCGTGAAAATATTTTCATATCAGCGAAAAAGCCTGTAATAGTCAATAATCCAAACGTATAACACGAAGCACAGAGTAATGCAAAGTCTGCAATATGCCATAACCGAAACGTCAACACAAAACACACAGGAATACAAAGACTGTAATATGCCATAACCAAAGCGTACAACACAAAACAAGGGGAATATAAAGACTGTAGTATGCCATAACCAAAACGTCAACACAAAACACACAGGAATTCAAAGACTGTAATATGCCATAACCAAAACGTACAACACAAAACACAGGGGAATATAAAGGCTGTAATATGCAATAACCAAAACGTACAAGACAAAACACAGAGGAATACAAAGCCTGTAATGTGCCATAACCAAAACGTACAACACAAAACACAGACTAATGTAACAGCCCGCAGACGAGACACGTACACTTTTGTCACAGTGTGTTCTATCAGTGTACTGTACAGTACGTAACACATGTAGAACAGTTCCCTTATAGATATTGTTCAAAATGTCGACCACCATGGTCACGGCATCGTTGGCTTGAAAAAAAAATGAAAACCTACAACCTGTTTTCCAGTCATTGACCGGGTCAGGGATGGAATGAATGAATCATATATAGGCTATTATTATGATGGGGTCGCCACTCCCAAAGTGATATATTTATGAATGATAGATGCTACGAAATGATAATGGAGAGTGTTGCTAGAATGAAAGATGACAGGGAAAACCGGAGTACCCGGAGAAAAACCTGTCCCACCTCCGTTTTGTCCAGCACAAATCTCACATGGAATTACCGGGATTTGAACCACGGTATCCAGCGGTGAGAGGCCGACGCGCTGCCGTCTGAGCCACGGAGGCCATCGTTGGCTTACGGCACGTTAAAGAACTCTTGCGGGACAAAATTACGACACCCTGGCGTTTGTCACGAACTAGCATTTACTATTTTCAGTGCAAAACTAACTGGGGAAACAAACTAAACGTAAAGCAATTACTGTGTCACGATCCATCGGAAACCACGGGTCCCTTATTCCAATATACAGTGCTCAGAAGGTATCCGTGAACAACCTCCGAAAGATTTCGGGTTCACCCTGTATTAAGACTATCACAAATACACAGGTCTCGAGTTAAAGGAATTAAGCAAACATGGCTAAAATATCTGGCTTACCCGAGAATCAACCCGGGACCCTCTAAATCGAAAATCATTACGCTGACCATTAAGCTAAGGAGCCAGACTGAATGACGTTCCCCGTGATTCGAAAAAGATATCTAAAGACAACATTATAACATTTTCGATATCATCATCATCATCATCATCATCATCTAAAGGCAAAGCCATGTCGCTGGAACCATGTCTGAAGGCGTATCGGCGTACGAATCACAACCTTAGTTCATCGACGGTGTTCTTAATATAATACTTCCTTGGTCATCCCCATGTTCCCTTCCCCAAAACTTTACCCTCAAAAATTAACTGGAGAATAATGTCATCCCTGAACGTTTGATTTTCGATATGAGTAATATAAAAGTTAATGCTTTGTTCTCCATGCTGTGAAAAGCAAACACTCTACTACTAGAAAATAACAAGAAACACAGTGGCGTAAAGTTAGGGGCTGCAAGACCAGCAATGTAAGCTTAAGGAGGCCGCAGACTTCTCCCGCAAAATAAATAAATAAATAAATAAATAAATAAATAAATAAATAAATAAATAAATAAATAAATCACTACTGATCTGCATTTAGGGCAGTCGCCCAGGTGGCAGATTCCCTATCTGTTTTTTCCTAACCTTTTCTTAAACGATCGCAAAGAAATTGGAAATGCACTTAACATTTCCCTTGGTAAGTTATTCCAATCCCTAACTCCCCTTCCTATAGACGAATATTTGCCCCAATTTGTCCACTTGAATTCCAACTTTATCTTCATATTGTGATCTTTCCTACTTTTAAAGATACCACTCAAACTTATTCGTCTACTGATGTCCTCCCACGCCATCTCTCCTCTGACAGCTCGGAACATACCATTTAATCGCGCAGCTCGTCTCCTTTCTCCCAAATCTTCCCAGCCCAAACTTTGCAACATTTTTGTAACACTACTTTTTTGTCGGAAATCACCCCAAACAAATCGAGTTGCTTTTCTTTGGATTTTTTCCAGTTCTTGAATCAAGTAATCCTGGTGAGGGTCCCATACACTGGAACCATACTCTAGTTTGGGTCTTACCAGAGACTTATATGACCTCTCCTTTACATCCTTACTACAACCCCTAAATACCCTCATAACCATGTGCAGAAATCTGTACCCTTTATTAACAATCCCATTTATGCGATTACCCCAATGAAGGTCTTTTCTTATATTAACACCTAGGTAATTACAATGATCCCCAAAAGGAACTTTCACCCCATCAACGCAGTAATTAAATCTGAGAGAACTTCTCCTATTTGTGAAACTCACAACCTGACTTTTAACCCCGTTTATCATCATACCATTGTCCACCATCCATCACAACACTATCGAGGTCACCATGCAGCCGCTCACAATCTTGTAACATTTATTACTCTGTACAAAATAGCATCATCTGCAAACAGCCTTATCTCTGATTCAACTTCTTTACACATATCATTGATATACACTGACTGACAGAGCAAATGCAACACCAAGAAGGAGTGGTCAGAACTTTATGCCAATTGCAGGGTAGACTGACGTCACTGAGGTATGCTCATGGTGTGAAATGCGCCGCTGTGCTGCGCACGTAGCGAACGATAAATGGGACACGGCGTTGGCGAATGGCCCACTTCGTACCGTGATTTCTCAGCCGACAGTCATTGTAGAACGTGTTGTCGTGTGCCACAGGACACGTGTATAGCTAAGAATGCCAGGCCGCCGTTAACGGAGGCATTTCCAGCAGACAGACGACCTTACGAGGGGTATGGTGATCGGGCTGAGAAGGGCAGGTTGGTCGCTTCGTCAAATCGCAGCCGATACCCATAGGTGTGTGTCCACGGTGCAGCGCCTGTGGCGAAGATGGTTGGCGCAGGGACATGTGGCACGTGCGAGGGGTCCAGGCGCAGCCCGAGTGACGTCAGCACGCGAGGATCGGCGCATCCGCCGCCAAGCGGTGGCAGCCCCGCACGCCACGTCAACCGCCATTCTTTAGCATGTGCAAGACACCCTGGCTGTTCCAATATCGACCAGAACAATTTCCCGTCGATTGGTTGAAGGAGGCCTGCACTCCCGGCGTCCGCTCAGAAGACTACCATTGACTCCACAGCATAGACGTGCACGCCTGGCATGGTGCCGGGCTAGAGCGACTTGGATGAGGGAATGGCGGAACGTCGTGTTCTCCGATGAGTCACGCTTCTGTTCTGTCAGTGATAGTCACCGCAGACGAGTGTGGCGTCGGCGTGGAGAAAGATCAAATCCGGCAGTAACTGTGGAGCGCCCTACCGCTAGACAACGCGGCATCATGGTTTGGGGCGCTATTGCGTATGATTCCACGTCATCTCTAGTGCGTATTCAAAGCACGTTAAATGCCCACCGCTACGTGCACCATGTGCTGCGGCCGGTGGCACTCCCGTACCTTCAGGGGCTGCCCAATGCTCTGTTTCAGCAGGATAATGCCCGCCCACACACTGCTCGCATCTCCCAACAGGCTCTACGAGGTGTACAGATGCTTCCGTGGCCAGCGTACTCTCCGGATCTCTCACAAATCGAACACGTGTGGGATCTCATTGGACGCCGTTTGCAAACTCTGCCCCAGCCTCGTACGGACGACCAACTGTGGCAAATGGTTGACAGAGAATGGAGAACCATCCCTCAGGACACCATCCGCACTCTTATTGACTCTGTACCTCGACGTGTTTCTGCGTGCATCGCCGCTCACGGTGGTCCTACATCCTACTGAGTCGATGCCGTGCGCATTGCGTAACCTGCATATCGGTTTGAAATAAACATCAATTATTCGTCCGTGCCGCCTCTGTTTTTTCCCCAACTTTCATCCCTTTCGAATCACTCCTTCTTGGTGTTGCATTTGCTCTGTCAGTCAGTGTATATAAGAAAACACAAAGGTCCAATAATAATGCCTTGAGGAATTCCCCTCTTAATTATTACAGGGTCAGGTAAAGCTTCGCCTACTCTAATTCTCTGAGTTCTATTTTCTAGAAATATAGCAACCCATTCAGTCACTCTTTTTTTCTAAACCAATTGCACCCATTTTTGCCAGTAGTCTTCCATGATCTACCCTATCAAATACCTTAGATAGGTCAATCGCAATACAGTCCATTTGGTCTCCTGAATCCAGGATATCTGTAATACCTTGCTGAAATCCTACAAGCTGAGCTTCAGTCGAATAACCTTTCCTAAACCCAAACTGCCTTCTGTTAAACCAGTTATTAATTTCGCAAACATGTCTAATGTAATCAGAAAGAATGCTTTCCCAAAGCTTACATACAATGCATGTCAAACTGACTGGCCTGTAATTTTCGGCTTTATGTCTATCACCCTTTCCTTTATACACAGGGGCTACTATAGCAACTCTCCATTCATTTGGTATAGCTCCTTCAACCAAACAATAATCAAATAAGTATTTCAGATATGGTATTATATCCCAACCCATTGCCTTTAGTATATCCCCAGAAATCTTATCAATTCCAGCTGCTTTTCTAGTTTTCAACTTTTGTATCTTACTGTAAATGTCATTGTTATCATAGGTAAATTTTAATACTTCTTTAGTATTACTCACATCTCCTATCTGGACATTATCCTTGTAACCAACAATCTTTACATACTGCTGACTGAATACTTCTGCCTTTTGAAGATCCTCGCATACACACTCCCTTGTTCAATAATGATTCCTGGAATGTCCTTCTTTGAACCTGTTTCTCCCTTAAAGTACCTATACATATTCCATTATTCACTAAAATTTGTATGATCACCAATATTATGCTTGCCATCATGTTATCCTTAGCTGACTTCTTTGCTAGATTCAATTTCCTAGTAAGTTCCTTCAATTTCTCCTTACTTCCATAACCATTTCTAACTCTATATCCTTCCAACCTGCACCTCCTTCTTAGTCTTTCTACTTCTCTGTTATAATATAGTGGATCTTTACCATTCCTTACCACCTTTAAAGGTACAAACCTATTTTCACGTTCCTCAACAATTGCTTTATACCCATCCCAGAGTCTGTTTACATTTTTATTTACCACTTTCCAGCGATCATAGTTACTTTTAAAAACTCTTCATGCCTGTTTTTATCAGCCATATGGTACTGTCTTAATTTTAATACCTTCCTTTCTTTTACATTTATTTTTAACTACGACAAAAACAGCTTCGTGATCACTAATACCATCTATTACTTCGGTTTCTCTATAGAGCTCATCTGGTTTTATCAGCACCACATCCAAAATATTCTTCTCTCTAGTTGGTTCCATCACTTTCTGAATCAGGTGCCCTTCCCATATTAACTTATTTGCCATTTGTTGGTCATGCTTCATGTCGTTCGTATTACCTTCCCAATTGAAATTTGGTAAATTGAGATCACCTGCTAATAAATAAATAAATAAATAAATAAATAAATAAATAAATAAATAAATAAATAAATAAATAAATAAATAAATAAATAAATAAATAAATAAATAAATAAATAAATGTACTATCCACTGCAAAGGTGACATAACGATATTTTTGTAGAATGAACCTTTTTTCTAAGTTCGTAAGTAGAAGAATTTTCGAGTTGTTGCCTCTATAGAGTGAGTTGGACGCGCGGTTAGAGTCACGTACTTGTAAACTTACATTTTGGAGATGGTGGATTCGAATTCCAAAATTGCTAGTCTTAAAAATACCTTGCTTCCAGAAAGCAAGGTCTAGTTTTATTAGACTTTCATATGAGCAGTTAACTTTCAAAAATATAAAAACATAATATAGAAACACTTATTTATGCTTTATTTCAATCTATACCAAACATGTAATTTTCAAAATAATGTACCATATGTTATTAAATGAATAATAATTACGTTATTGGTTTTACGTCCCACTAACTACTTTTGACGGTTTTTGGAGACGCCGAGGTGCCGGAATTTCCCCTGTAGGAGTTTTTTCGTACCTGTAAATCTACCGATACAAGTCTGACGCATCTGAGTACCTTCAAATACCGCTGGACTGAGCCAAGATCGAATTTCCCATGTTGAGGAAGGCCAAAGCGTGACATTAATAAATTAGTTGGTTTTGTAATCTTAGGGTAAGCCGTATATGTAATTTATACCTTATCATTATATACCTTACTGCCTTCCAGCGTTCAGTCTGTAAGCCTCTGTGTAACCGAGCTCGATAGCTGCAGTCGCTTAAGTGCGGCCAGTATCCAGTAATCGGAAGATAGTGGGTTCGAGCCCCACTGTCGGCAGCCCTGAAGATGGTTTTCCGTGGTTTGCCATTTTCACACCAGACAAATACCGGGGCTATACCTTAATTAAGGCCACGGCCCCTTCCTTCCAATTCCTTGGACTTTCCTCTCCCGTCGTCGCCAAAAGACCTATCTGTGTCGGTGCGACGTAAATCAAATAGCAAAAAAACAAAAAAACAAAAAAAAACCTCTGTGAATTTACTAAACGTTGTCACTATCCTCTATTTGCAACTAGTGCTGTAGCCTCATTTAGGTCTATACCTCTTACCTTTAAATCGTTACAAACTGAGTCTAACCATCGTCGTCTTTGTCTACCTCTATTTTTCTCACCCTCCATAACAGAGTCCAGTATTCTTCTAGGTAACCTATCCTCCTCTATTCGCCTCACATGACCCCACCACCGAAGCCGGTTTATGGGTATAGCTTCATCCATCGAGTTCATTCCTAACTTAGCCATTATCTCCTCATTCCGAGTACCCTCCTGCCATTGTTCCTACCTCTTTGTACCACCAATCATTCTTGCTACTTTCATGTCCGTTACTTCCAACTTATGAATAAGATATCCTGAGTCCACACAGCTTTCACTCCCGTAAAGCAAAGTTGGTCTGAAAACAGAACGATGTAAAGATAGTTTCGTCCGGCAGCTGACTTCCTTCTTACAGAACACTGTTGATCGCAACTGTGAGCTCACTGCATTAGCTTTACTACACATTGATTCAATCTCACTTACTATATTACCATCCTGGGAGAACACACAACCTAAATACTTGAAATTATCGACCTGTTCCAGCTTTGTATCACCAATCTGACATTCAAGTCTGTTGAATTTCTTACTTATTGACATCAATTTAGTCTTTGAAAGGCTAATTTTCATACCATACTCATTGCACCTATTTTCAAGTTCCAAGATATTAGACTGCAGGCTTTCGGCGCAATCTGCCATTAAGACCAAGTCGTCAGCATAGGCCAGATTGCTTACTACATTTCCACCTAACTGAATCCCTCCCTGCCACTTTCAGCAGATGATCCATGTAAACTACGAACAAACCAAACCAACCCCATTGCACTACAGCCCTTGAAGGGCCTTGGCCTACCAAGCGACCGCTGCTCAGCCCGAAGGCCTGCAGATTACAAGGAGTCGTGCGGTCAGCACGCCGAATCCTCTTGGCCGTTATTCTTGGCTTTCTAGACTGGGGCCGCAATCTCACCGTCAGATAGCTCCTCAATTCTAATCACGTAGGCTGAGTGGACCTCAAACCAGCTCTCAGATAAAGGTAAAAATCCCTGACCTGGGTGGGAATCGAACCCGGGCTTACGGGTAAGAGGCAGGCAAGCTACCCCTACACCACGGGGCTGGCTAAACTACGAACAGCAAAGGTGAAAGATCACAGCATTGTCTAACCCCTGTAAGTACCCTGAACCAAGAACTCATTCTACCATTCTACCATCAATGCTCACTACTGCCCAATTGTCAACATAAATGCCTTTGATTGATTTTAACAATCTACCCTTAATTCCATAGTCCCCCAGTATGGCTAACATCTTTTCGCTCGGTATCCTGTCATATGGTTCTAATCAATCAGTACTGCTCTGCATTTAGGGCAGTCGCCCAGGTGGCAGATTCCCTATCTGTTGTTTTCCTAGCCTTTTCTTAAATGATTGCAAAGAAATTGGAAATTTATTGAACATCTCCCTTGGTAATTTATTCCAATCCCTAACTCCCCTTCCTATAAACGAATATTTGCCCCAATTTGTCCTCTTGAATTCCAACTTTATCTTCATATTGTGATCTTTCCTACTTTTAAAGACACCATCCAAACTTATTCGTCTACTGATGTCCTCCCACGCCATCTCTCCACTGACAGATCAGAACATACCACTTAGTCGAGCAGCTCGTCTCCTTTCTACCAAGTCTTCCCAGCCCAAACTTTGCAACATTTTTGTAACGCTACTCTTTTGTCGGAAATCGCCCAGAACAAATCGAGCTGCTTGTCTTTGGATTTTTTTTCCAGTTCCTGAATCAAGTAATCCTGGTAAGGGTCCCATACAATGGAACCATACTCAAGTTGAGGTCTCACCAGAGACAAATATGCTCTCTCCTTTACATCCTTACTACAACCCCTAAATACTCTCGTAACCATGTGCAGAGATCTGTACCCTTTATTTACAATCATATTTATGTGATTAACCCAATTAAGATCTTTCCTTTTATTTATACCTAGGTATTTACAATGATCCCCAAAGGGAACTTAAACCCCATCAACGCAGTAATTAAAACTGAGAGGACTTTTCCTATTTGTGAAACTCACAACCTGACATTTATCTCCATTTATCATCATACCATTGCCTACTGTCCATCTCACAACATTATCGAGGTCATTTTGCAGTTGCTCACAATCTTGTAACTTATTTAGATCTGATCTACGAAACATAAACACAACTGTCTATTCCTCTCGTAAAATTTTTCAGATACCTGGCGCACACTGAAAATCTGATCCTGACAGCCCCTCTGTGATCTGAAACCACACTGGTTTTCATCCAGCTTCCTCTCAACCACTGATTGCAGCCCCCCTTCCAAGTGAATATTTTGCCTGGTATACTAATCAAAGACATACCTGGATAGTTGTTACAATCCTTCCTGTTCTCTTGCTTATAGATAGGTGCAATTACTGCTTTTGTCCAATCTGAAGGTACCTTACCAACACTCCACGCTAATTTTACTACTCTATGAAGCCATTTCATCCCTGCCTTCCCACTATACTTCACCATTTCAGGTCGAATTTCATATATTCCTGCTGCCTTATGACAATGGAGTTTATTTACCATCCTTTCCACTTCCTGAAGCATAATTTCACAAACATCATTTTCCTCCACCCCATGAGCTTGGTTGTTTGCAACACCACCAGAATGATTTCCTTTTACATTGAGAAGAAGTTCAAAATATTCCCTCCACCTCTCCAGTGATTCCCTGGGATCTATTATGAGTTCACCTGAATTACTCAAAACACTGTTCATTTCATTTTTCCCTCCCTTCCTAAGATTTTTTATTACTGTCCAGAAAGGTTTCCGTGCTGCTTGACCTAGCCTTCCCAGGTTATTACCAAATCTTCCCGTGACTTCTTTTTGGCTTCAACAACTCTTTGTTTCGCTCTGTTTCTTTCATCTACGTACAAATCCCTGTCTGCCTCGGCCCTTGTTTGTAACCATTTCTGATAAGCCTTCTTTTTACATTTACAAACTTCTCTCACTTCATCATTCCACCAAGATGTTCGCTTTTTGCCATATTTACACACAGTTGTTCCTAGATATTCCCTTGCTGTTTCTACTATAGCATCCCTGTATGCCAGTCAGTTTCTTTGTACATCCTGAACCTGCTACAGTCCAATGTTCGAAACTTGTCACTAATCATATCCTCGTACTTCTGTCTAATTTCCTGGTCATGGAGATTTTCTACCCTTATTTTCTCTCCTAGGCCTAGAGATACTTAGTTCACTACAGATCATATAATGGTCTGTTTCATAGAAAAATCCTCGGAAAACTCGTACATTCCTAACAGACTTCCTGAATTCGAAGTCGGTTAAGATATAGTCTATTATGGATCTGGTACCCCTAGCCTCCCATGTGTGGCGGTAAATAGCATTATGCTTGTAGAATGTATTCGTAACTTCTAAACCCATACTAGCACAGATGTCCAGCAAACGCTTCCCATTTCCATTAGCTTACATATCTTCCCCACATTTACCAATCACCCTTTCGTATCCTTCAGTTCTATTTCCAACTCTCGCATTGAAATCGCCCATTAGCACTATCCTAACCTTGATGTTCACCCTGACTACGATGTCACTCAATGCTTCATAAAACTTCTCAACTTCATCCCCATCTGCACCCTCACATTTTAAATACACTGAGATAATTCTCGTCCTAATTCCTCCAACTGACAAATCTACCCACATCATTCGCTCATTTACGTGCCTAACAGAAACTATGTTGCGTGCAATGGTATTCCTGATGAAAAGCCCAACCACGCACTCTGCCCTTCCCTTTTTAACACCCGTCAAGTACACTTTATAATCTCCTATCTCTTCCTCAATATTTCCCCTTACCCGAATAGCATTTACTCCTATCACATCCAGATGCATCTTCTTTGTTGACTCAGCCAGTTCTACTTTCTTTCTTCCATAAGCCCCATTAACATTGATAACTCCCCATCGAATTCCATTTCGTTCGCCAAGTTGTTTCCAAGGAGTCCCTTGCGTGTCACATGGGAGTGGGACTCCCATAGGTCCGAGGTTTGCTTATAATGTTCTGAGTTCAGTAAATTCATGAAGCAGGATGCTACCCTGCTTACACATAGTCCAAGTGAGGATCTCTCCTCTAACGGGTTATGGACCACCGGTTAATTGTATAGGCCTAGCCGCCTGAGCACAAGGAGGGCCATGTGACTCAGAATATATCCGAGATGCCCTCTCCCATTCCATAGCAACTGGTATCCCGACTTTGAGGACCACTTTCTAGGTCACTCAGCCGTTGCCCATGGTTGAAAGGGCTTTGGCCTGCCCAGCGACCGCTGCTCAGCCCGAAGTCCTGCAGATTACGGGGTGCCGTGTGGTCAGCACGACGCATCCTCTCGGTCGTTATTCTGGGCTTTCGAGACGGGGCTGCCATCTCACCGTCAGATGGCTCCGCAATTGTAATTACGTAGGCTGAGTAGACCTCGAACCAGCCCTCAGGTCGTGAGAAAAATCCTTGACCTGGCCGCGAATCGAACCCGGGGCCTCCAGGCGAGAGGCAGGCATTCCACCCCTACACCACGGGGCCGGCTTGACCCACACCATGGACCACATATTTTATATCTATCTATCTATCTATCTATCTATCTATCTATCTATCTATCTATCTATCTATCTATCTATCTATCTATCTATCTATCTATATATATACGTTATGCTTGTATCTGATGAAATTCAATTTATATGTGCTATTGATAGGTTTTCACGGTTTATTACAGGGGACTCAATTTTGTTTCTGCCGGTGGACCTGTATAATATTCGTTACGTATCTGAAGAAACGCTTTTAGTCCCTGGAGACGGTAGGAATTGGGCGAAACACTTAGCCTATTTTACAACCGCCATTATTATACTGTCATTATAACACGAATGACAGTGAGCAGCGTGTGTTAAGGCCGTTCTTCAAATTTCTCTTGCCGCGATAATACGTCTTCCGCGTAATTCTAGGGATTACTTTCTTGCGGTTACCTCGCTCTGCTTGAAACGCACTCTCCAGCAGATAAAGGGAAGGAAACCACATGGCGTCCGACACAACCACGCCATACCACCGATATCGGGCAGTGTTGTGAAGCGTTACACTGTAGTAAAACAGAACTTGGAGTTTGCAATCCCTCTCGCATACCAAAGCCATCCGTAGACTCTAGATGCTTTATATGGGTATCAGACGCCTATCAGCACAGCGCATACACTTGCTACAAAATGTATTGGCACACCTCCTGTTGTTGTACTATTGGGAAGAATGAACGACAATGTAACATACAAGATATACACGTAGACAGAGATGCGGTAGATGCACAATATTACGTACGATATTATGCAGGGACAGGAGCAACGAGCGATTTAGAATGGAAAATATACTATTAGAACCGCCAAATATTAATTATTGGCACAGTGGAGCCCTCGTACCCCTCGGTGGTGTAAACAGCATGGAACACAAGGTCATGTTTCTGTATCGTCACTAAGACTTCCTTACCAGTCTCTCTGACGGTAGATGTGGTAATGCTCTGTACTATCAACATGTCAACATGGGCGGTTCGAGAGAACATTGCGTTTCTGCACTCACAATGCAGAAGTTACAGAGAGATCGGCTGAATGCTTACTATCAGCGTCTCCACTGTGCGATCTATTATACACAAATATAAGGAGCATGGATCTACAGAAAACAAAGCCAGATCAGTTCGCCCATGAATACTCACACAACGAGAAAGACGGCACATCGTACGTTTAGTCCAAAACCATTTGACAAGAAGTACTGCCTCGTTAGCTGCAAACGTCGCCACAACACCTAACAAGACGGTACGTGGACAGACAGTACGGAATGTCTTGCATAGCGCCGATATACTGTACGTGGCAGATCCCCATGAAAGAAACCATATATCTCGGAGGCAAATAGGAAGAAACACCTTGCGTTTGCCAAGGAATATTGTGGAAAACCGCTAGAATTCTGGGACCCTGTGATATTCTCAGACGAGTCGAAGTTCAACCTGTTTGGTTCTGATAGACGAAAGAAAGTATGGCGAAAACCTAACATCGAATTACACCAACAACACACAGGGCCAACAGTAAAGCATGGTGGTGGACATGTTATAGTTTGGGGGTGCATGGCATCCTCGGGAGTAGGAAAACTGGCCTTTATTGAAGGACGTTGTGTACAAAATACATTGGTGTGTTGCGGGATAATTTATCCAACAGTGAACACGTGCTCAGACTCCAAACACACTGCTTTAAAAACTCGAGAGTTTCTACGACTTTCTACTCCACCCGTCGAGCATTTGTGGGATCATCTTGGAAGAAAAATGGTCGGGTAAAAAAAGTACTCAAGAGGGTTCTACAAGATGGATGGTCGGCAATTGCACCTGAAACGACGAGGATGTTGGCGCCTTCAATGCCGAAACGTCTGGAGGCTGTGTCATTCGTGCTAATGGCTTGTATACATGACACTAACCCGAACACGTACAGTGTTTAATAGTATACTGTGCCAATACTTGTTTTGCAGTGCTGAAGTGGATGTCCTTGTGTAACTACATACTTCTTTTGTGTTTTTGTTGTGATGGCAGTGCATTTTAGTTTTGTTGTACATTACATTAAGGGCTACACATGTTATTTTCTTTCACACTCCCTGTATACACATATTTTGGGGGCGAATACTTTTTATAGAAAGTGTAGCTGCATACAAAGCGTTCTTGACATGGTCGAGATCAGGGAAACTCGCTAGCCAAAGCAGACGGATGATATCCTAGTATTTCAGGTAGCTATAAAAGAGGGATTTTGGGATCGGTGCAATTTGAATTAAAGGATGAACAATGCGACGTTCTAAAGTATATGATGGAGAAAAGACAAATGGACATCGGAAACTTCGAGCAGCCGATTCTGCACCAGGGGTCACTCATTAACAGCAGTGACGAAGATATAAGACCGACAAGGGAGATGTAGAGAAGTTGGGGAAGAAGCGGTCATGGACTTATAAACCCTTTAGTCCTGAGGAGAAGCCTTGGGGCATTTATTTAAAAAACTTTGATAATAAAAATCCACTTACGTATGATACATGCTTCAGTCATTTATGAATATTTTTCAGAAATTTAGCTAATTATTATGATACCTCAGAACAAAACCCAGGGGGAAAATTACTGTAATTTCTATAGAATCTCTATAGAATTGATTAAAGGGCTACAATAGTTACTACGTCATATTTCATGGAAAGAATGAGGAGGTTAAGATACAGATCCAGCATTCGCCTTGTGTAAAAATGAGACACCACGGAAAAACATCTCCCGAATTGCGCTTGACACCAATGAATTCGATAGGAACTAAACCAGTCAGGCCACTCCTCTTGGTCGTTTTCAAGAAAGTCGAACTAATAAAAAAATCCTGTGAAAATGAAGAAAATTGAAAAATCCAACTTAGTTTATACAATTCAATACAGCCTTCATCTCCATGGGTAAGGGGTTAACAAAGTCTTAGTATTCAGTCCTCAGGGCCCCGGGTTCGTCGAAGGCTCGGAGACTGGCTATTCGCTCTGTCCCCAGCATCCCTACAATTCCACACAAAATGCTAACCTCCTCCTCCCCAACACGCAGTTTCCTTCACACTGCATACGCCCCACCCTCGTCGGAGGGTCTGCTTATCAAGGGATACACCCGATTAGTAACTGCCACACCAGAATAAAATGATTAACCTTTCAGTTCGGTAAAGTTCACAGTGTATCAGATGGCGGCAGCTAACCGGCACGCAGAGTCTCCTTGACGAACCATAGCGTGAAGGTCAGACAGTCCACCAGTGCGGTATTAAAATGTAGTAATTTCCTTTCCATAGTGGTTCAGCGTGCACTAGCACAGATATATCCTATCGTATCAGTATGGTTCCCCCATCAAATCTGAGATAAGAGTCAGAAGGTAGCGTCAGTTGACTTAAGGGGGTCATGACTGAAATTTTGAACTCCTACAATATTTTCCTCTTATCAAAACCAAATTTAAAATACAAACACATATGAATAAGATGTAGCCCCACAGAAAATTTGGAGTTTATTAGTTTACTGGTTGCAAATTTATTGAGATGGTGGGTGGTGGTGATTATTGTTTTAAGAGGAAGTACAACTGGGCAACCATTCTCTATATTACACTAATCAAAGAGAAAAAAAGTGACCCAACACTTCGAAAAATGAAGGTATCGGCCAAAGAAAGACAAGGACCACGAAGAGCGTGAAAATGAAAGTCTCCCTAGGCCTCGATACCTAATACCGTCGGGGTCGGAAAAGAACAGGAGGTTGGATAGGATAGATGAAAGTGAGGAGCCTGGCGCAAGTAAGTGGAAGCAATGCCTGGACTCTGTTTAGGGCCCCGTGGACGAAAAACCACGCTCCCAAGTTGAGATCCTCTAGGGTCCCTCTTAGTCGCCTTTTACGACAGACAGGGGATACCGTAGGTGTTATTCTGCCGCCCTCACCCACGGAGGCAAAAAATTTATCGACGATAATTTTTATTTTTATATGTTAAATGAAAAATGCTCCATACGGCACAGTTTTAATTTTTTGGGTTTTAATTTGGCAGGCTTGTCAGAAATACTCGTATAATTAAGAACAACTTCAGGTTTTACAGTCAGGTATCAACTATTAGAGATTTTTTCAATTTTTCATTATCCATTCAATAGGCAAAAGTATAGTTTCTTAGGAGTACAAATACGTAGGTAATATTCAACTGATAATAAAATGCAGAACTACTTTTAATTCCTGTTCATATTCCAACATTCTCTGAAAATTTCAGGAGAATCTGATGAGAACTCTGTCGCAAGGAGCATTTTTTGCACGGCGAGGAGCTGAAAAGTTTTAAGGTGGAAAAATGCAATTGAAAGTTTTAAGAAGCGTACTTGCTTTAAAACTGCCCGGACTGTCAATTACTCCCTGATAAGTCTTTCTATCACGCACCGCGTAGGCTTACTATAAAGTAAATATAGTCTCATATTATGATTGAAACTGCGGTGTAGGGGTAGCGTGCCTGTCTCTTACCCAGAGGCTCCGGGTTCGATTCTCGGCCAGGTCAGGGATTTTACCTGCATCTGAGGGCTGGTTCGAGGTCCACTCAGTCCACGTGATTAAAATCGAAGAGCTGTCTGACGGTGGCATAGCGACCCCAGTTTAGAAAGTCAAGAATAACGGCCGAGCGGATCGGTCGTGTTGACTGTATGACACCTCGTAATCTGTAGGTCTTCGGGCTTAGCAGAGGTCGCTTGGTAGGCCATGGTCCTTCCGGGCTGTTGTGCCATGGGGTTTGGTATTATTGAAATGGTAGTCCGAAGGAACTTTGAAGCTAATTTTGTCTGACTCATGAGAGAAGAGGGCGGGAGCTTGCTGTATATACGCCGTACCGCTGCCCTTAAATCCTGTACTTAGAGCTTTAACGATCGCGTTAGGAAAAACTGGTAAGTAAAATTGAAAGAGGAAGAATTCGTTTTTTTATGAGGTTAAACTGAAAAAAAATTTTCATCAAAAATTGAAAAATTTCAGTCATGACTCCCGTTAAATACAACAAATCCCCAGCCTTGTCTGGTATGAAAATGGGAAACCACAGAATAGTTATTTACGCTAGAGCCAATCTTACAATTGGCTTTACGTTGCACCCTAATCGTTACCGCAGGCCTTGGTCGCCAAAGATGCTGCGGCTACAAGTTAAGCTTCTTGGATCAGATGGATTTCCGTATAAGTTCATATTACTTTTATATCAATTACTTACATACCGCACTCTTATCGTTAAAACACCACATACTCCACTTGAGGGTAGACAGACTTCAACCGGTTTACCACAGGGGGACGTTTTAAGCGGTGTTCTATTTGCTTTTTATATGCGTGAATTAGAACAGATAATTTCACTATACGCTAGAGTTTTGTCTTACGCTGATGATTTTACTATATATATCTCCCATGAGAGCATCCCTGAATGCAGGAGGATCTTAGCTAGTGTAATGCGTGATGTAATTAAGTGGTTGGATACCCATGGTCTAACTCTATCAATTCCTAAATGCACAGCAATGCTTTTTACGCACAAGAGATCGTATGACCACTCTCCCTTAATACTTGATGAATTTCTAGTTCCGTTCTCACTTCAACACACATACCTCGGTATCATATTCGATCATAAGCTCTCGTGGAAACATCATATTAATGCAATTCGGCAAAAAACGGACGGGTATATCCAAATCCTTAAAACAGTGACACGTAGAAGTTGGGGAGCAGATCCATTAGTAGCTTTATCGCTTTATCGTGCTACAATTCGCTCTGTATTAGATTATTGTGCATTTTTTATAGATATGGCCGCACCTTCCATAGTTTCACATCTCAGTACCATACAATACAAAGCGCTTCGAATGTGTATAGATGCATTAAAAACTACTCCTACAAATGCCTTACTTGTAGAAACAGGTGAATATCCTTTGTGGATTCGTAGAAAGTCTTTAGCAGGTAAATTTGCTTTGGCTCGGTCACCATTAATTCCAAAATTACAGCTTCTACACGAATATTATACGAAACATCCCCCAAGAGGAGAACGAACCCCTGCTATCTATCAGGCATACAAACTGTTGTGCACGCAGAGCGATAAATTTGTACGTTTGCCAAAACTTCCTATGTATTCTATCCCTTATAATAGCCTACTTTCCCAACCTAAGATCATAATATCCTCTACAACTCACCTTTCTCCTTTAGAACACAATGTTTTTCATAGTCCTTTCAAATCCAAAAAAATTAGAATTTCCTTATCTGAGAACGAGATAAGTATATACACTGACGGTTCTAAGTCCGAAAAAGGCGTAGGAGCAGCATTCTTTATTCCCAATTTCAATATAATTGAAACTTTCCATTATTTTTTCTATATTTTCTGCAGAGTTATTTGCAATTAGACAAGCACTTATTCACGTTCAGTAACAGCATTATAAACGAACAACTATATATACGGATGCTCAAAGTATACTTCATGCATTAACCTCTCCCAAACTCTCTTATAATTGGTATTTATACAATGTGAAATATTTATTGTATCAACTCGAACAATCAGGCGTGTACATAACAGTAGTGTGGATCCCAGAGCATTCCGGTATTTTTGGAAATGAGCGAGCTGATTCTGCAGCTAAGGCAGCTAGTACTCAAAATAAAGCACCAATTCTTGTAGCCCTTCCTCCCCTTGACTTCCTTCCTGTACTTTACGATGTAGCATACAGTTCGTGGCAAGAGAATTGGCAATATTCCACTCATACAAAAGGCAATTTTTTATCAAATTCAGCCGCATATTCCTCATAAACCTTGGTTTTTTTATGGATCATACACTCGTAGGCATATCACAAATATCATACGTCTTCGTTTCAACCACGCACTTACACCACAATACAAGTACAATTTCCACATTTCTAACCTCTCTACCTGCGTGTGTGGCCACCCACATGGTGACAGTAATCACATTTTATTTCAGTGTCCACAATTTGATTCTCCCCGTCGTCAATTTATGCAACGCCTTCTAAATTTATCCATTCCCCTTCCTACAAGTGTTTCCTGTTTATTGTCAACCCTCACTCCCACTTTAATTGATACATTAAATACATTTATTGTTGAATCCAAATTGCATTTATAAAAGGTGAGCTATTCCCTCCTTCATATAGTCAAAATATGCTTCTTGTTTCTACTGTAAAATTTATTCCAACCTCTACAGATAAATACAAGCGAATCATAACAAAGCGTGTGATTTATTTATTTATTTATTTTCTTTTTCAATAATTGGTCCCATAACATATTATCTATCTCACATTCAAAATAAAACGCATATAACAAAATTTCATATCCAAGAGACTTGAGTTTATACCATAAATATAGTGACTGGACGAAATTCACAGAGTCCAACCCACACCATCAAGAAGAAGAAGAAGAAGAAGAAGAAGAAGAAGAAGAAGAAGCTTCTTTGACGTAGAGTTGCAGTTCTCCTTGATATATAAATGAGTTTCATGTATTGAAAGACATATTCATGGTCATTAGCTTTTTGCAAAGGGAAACGTTTCTTTTTGTGTGGATGAGTACAGAATCACAGTGCTGCAGTTAGGCGAAGAAACAATTCAACAAGGTTAAGTTAGGTGTTCCTTGATTCCTCTCTGACTATCCGTGTTTTCGTTACTGCGAAGCGGAGTTCAACCAGGCAGAGACGATTTGTAATTTTTAAAAAGTGCATTAAGTAATTAGAGTACGGTTAGAGTACGGTAAGAGTACGGTACGGGAAGAAGGCTATTACGTCATAGCAGTATGAAATAAAACTATTTTTAAGGCTTCTAACAGTGAAATCCAGCATGCGGCGCTTAAGTGTTACTCAAGAAAAAGCCATGAAAAGTGAGGATATCTACGTCTCTCTAAGTTTCGTAAACATAACATAGGAAATTTCAAAGTGAGGGGCAAAATTAGAAGCAATGTAAGACTCATCTGGTACCTCGTGGTCGCCACAACAATGTCTGAAACGTTTTAAATCGCTTAGGGTACGGGAGGACATGAAGGAAGTGGAAGAGTCTATGTCAGATGGAAAGCTGTTCCGCTTATGGTAGTTTTTAAGAAGTTAGCCTGAAGCAACATTTTGCGTTGGACACAGAACGTTCAGTGAACGAAATACCAGTTCTCCGCAGCCTCTCCAGTCCGACATGCTTCCCTTTTGACACAGACCTGGGCCTTGCGGTTCACACATGGGATATCACACCAAGGACGTGACGGTACAGTTACATGATAATTATCATCATCGTCGTCATCTTCTAACCCCCGGTGTGTGGTAGCCCCTGCCTGTGGTAAGAGGTGACTAAAACGGGCCCCAAGGGCTCTTAACTTTTATTCATTTAGTTAGTTTTCGTCGCACCGACACAGATAGGTCTTAGGGCAACGATGGGATAGGAAAGGGCTAGGAATGGGAAGGAAGTGGCCGTGGCCTTAGCTAGCTCCAGAATTTACTTGGTGTAAAGATGGGAAACCACGATAACCCAAATTTAGGGCTGCCGACAGTGGGGTTCGAACCCGCTCTTAACTTGGAAACGTGGGTTGGCGGCCACGGGGCCCTCACCTGAGTCCTAGCATGTCTTCCACTTACTTGTGCCAGGCTCCCTTCGTGTCCTCTTGTTCTTTTCCGATCCCGACCGTATTAGGTCAGGAGGCCCAGGGAGTTTTTTTAAAATTTTCATGCCCTTCATGGCCCTTGTCTTTCTTTGGTCGATACCTTCATTTTTCGAGGTGTCGGGCCCCTTCCATTTTCCCCTCTGATTAGTGTTAATAGATGTAAAAACATTCAGCAGAACCCCCAACTACCCATACATCAATATATTACAAAGTTTGTTCTTTGTTAAATTTCTTTCAGTCATTGGTTAAGTTGGCAATATTCCCCCTTTCTTTCCCCTTGTTTTAAATCTAGCCAATCCCGAATTTCTGAAATTAATTTTCCACCAATAATGTGTTTCTTCTTCATCTTGTGTAGGGGTTTCTCTTTATTCTCCAATAAAGTGATTGTGGGCGGGTGTTCTCATTCCCCTAACGCCTAGAACCTTCCGCGAGAGTATATAAACTGCTGATTTTAGGGTCTCTGCGCCACTTCTGTTCCATCTTTCTGTGTGTAAAGTACATAGCAGGGGGCGGGAAGCGCCTCTTTCTTCGGCAGCGGTCAACAACAAGGTAATGGCCAATTAATAACTTCTTTCTTTGCTAGCTCAGCAGTTTAACTCTCGGGGCGGGTCCGAAGCTTTTTCCATTATGTAACCTTCCTTAAAATGTAAAGAAACTTGTATCTATTTCATCTTTTAAACTGCATATCGGGATATAGAGTGCTTAACCCTCTCGAGCTCCCAATCATATTGTTTTGAGGTGAACTTATTTTTTCTCAACCTATTCTTCGTTAATGTAATGTAAATTGTTCTTTTCTGAAGTCACCTCTGTAGTATGGGATTAGCCCTTGCATTAACGGCCTAGTGCCAAGTAGGTTTTAAATAAAGTGTATTAGGAGTGCGGAGAGCCTCCTTTCTAGTTGGTATTTTAGAGGCCATATAATTAACCTTTTCTCACTTAATAGGCCTCAGTAGATTGGGTATTTTACCCGTGTGTTTATGTCCGTTGAGGACAGCTTGAAGGTGGAGTTTGGTGTGGCCTGGGAGAGGCTTAAATTTGAGAGCGAGTGGCTCTTTTCTGGAAACTGAGTTTTGTATGCCTCGAGGAGGCTTTTCAGTGTAATTTGGAGCAAGGGCTCCTAGGCATGAATGGGGTTTTCTGCCCCTCTGTTGAAACTTGTGTTTGGGGTAAAACTGAGCTGATTGCCCAAGCATTGTGAAGTCAGGGCGCGGAGCCCAAATCCTGTAAATATTGTAACTACCCTTTGGACTTGCTACTTTGTACCTGCCATGCTTGTTATTTCTTTGTTTTTGAAAAGAAAATATAACCTTGTTAAATTTTAAATTAATTTTACCTTCGTAGCTTGAGACCCGTTCACACCCGCACCTTCTTTCACCTCTACCTACCACGGAAATCTCCGTAACAATAATAATAATAATAATAATAATAATAATAATAGTGTTATTAGAGGCTGGTATAATATTTTCATGTGGCTATTTCTAGCCGAGTGCAGCCCTTGTAATGCAGACCCTCCCATGAGGATGGGCGGCATCTGCCATGTGTAGGTAACTGCGTGTTATTGTAGTGGAGGATAGTGTTATGTGGGGTGTGTGAGTTGCAGGGATGTTGGGGACAGCACAAACACCCACCCCCCGGGCCAATGGAATTCACCAATGAAGGTTAAAATCCCCGACCCAGCCGGGAATTGAATCCGGGACCCTCAGCACCGAAGGCCAGTACGCTGACCATTCAGCCAACGAGTCGGACATATAGACTTGTTGCTAAGCTGTACTTCCTCTTAAAGCAATAACCACCATCACCGCCACCACCTCCTTCCTGACTTTTCCTCATTTATTGGAGTGCACACTTGATGTGAACTTGCTCCAGAGTTACGGCCGTTTGCCCTTCCTGATGTCAACCCTACGTGGAGGAATGTATTCACTTTTGTATGTTTCGTGGTCGTCCTCCAGCCAGAGCAATTGAAATCGCCGACTTGACCGGTAATCGAATCCAGGGTCCTCTGAACTAAAGGCCACTACGCTAATTATTCAGTCAAAGAACCTGACAATACACGATACAGTAATCATCACTTTGAAAATAATAATTTTACGAATCAAATTTCATGAAGGAAAGGAAACATAGCTGTATGAGTCATCACCAGCGTTGCTACCAGTAGCAGAAATGGGATTTTGAAGCGGAGGTTGTATCGTCGGTATGTGTCAGAAATCTATAACGTAGCAGAATTTCTTAAACAAGACAATATCGTCGAAAAACATTAGTTCAGTCTCTCTTCTCTTCGTTACATTATCGAGAGTAAATGTTCATTTTAGCTTGACTCAACATTTCGTAACAATTCAGTTTTAGAGCAAAGGGAAAGATTATATTATCGACTCTGTCAGTGAAGTATTGTGTGAGCTGAAACTATCCCTGCATAATTATTGATGTTCTTCCTCTCATGTTCGCACAGTTGATCTGTGTAAATAAATAAATAAATAAAGGAAAAAGACACAGCCTGTTCCCAGTCATTTGACCGGATAAGGAATGGAATGAATGAAGCCCCCATCTAGCGGGGAGGATAGCAATTGAACCGGCTGCCGAAGCCTGTCGCACTCTTCTGGGGCCAATGATTGATGACTGACAGATGGAATGAAATGAGTACTCGGAGGAAAACCTGTCCCGCCTCCGCTTTGTCCAGCACAAATATCACATGGAGTGACCGGGATTTGAACCACGGAACCCAGCGGTGAGAGGCTGGCACGTTTCCGCCTAAGCCATGGAGGCTATACGTAAATAAATAAATAAATAAATAAATAAATAAATAAATAAATAAATAAATAAATAAATAAATAAATAAATAAATACAAGGTTTCTGAGGTCCCCATCGCAGCTTACTTCAGCGGAATTATTCGCGCGTGTTGGCATTCCTCCGTTAAAGAGATTGCGGTAAAAATGAACACGTCACGTTGTGAGACACGGAACGCAGCAAGATCACGTCTGCGAGAATGTGGGCTCGCCGTATGACGTCACCTCCTTGTAGTTCCCAGTACCTGTGTCGAAGATTGCAAGTGTTAATGCAAGGATATCCTCTTGGATTTCTGCCTACTTTCCGTGAAATCCAATGACTTATTTCTACCAAGCAAGATGATTAGTACACGGCTATTACTTGCAGTCCCAGTAGTAGTAGCAGCTGCAAATGTGCAAAATGATTTTAAGTGCCCTCCTCGTTACAGTAGGACAAGGTTGGGATTTAGTTGAGTCTGGTATAGATTCCACCTTTCCTTTCTCCAACGCTTCGAATCCCACTGTCGGCAGCCCTGAAGATGGTTTTCCGTGGTTTCTCATTTTCACACCAGGCAAATGCTGGGGCTGTACCTTAATTAAGGCCACGACCGCTTCCTTCCAACTTCTAAGCCTTTCCTATCCCGTCGTCGCCATTAAACCTATCTGTGTCCGTGCGACGTAAAGCCACTAGCAAAAAAAGTAATAATAACTTAATAAGAAGAAGAATAGTCCGCCTCTGTGGTGTAGTGGTTAGTGTGATTAGCTGCCATCCCCGGAGGCCTGGGTTCGATTCCTGGCTCTGCCACGAAATTTGGAAAGTGGTACGAGGACTGGAACGGGGTTCATTCAGCCACAGTAGGTCAAGGGGTTTCGTTTCCCACCTCAGCTATCCTCGAAGTGGCTTTCCGTGGTTTCCCATTTCTCCTCCTGGCAAATGCCGGGATGGTACCTAACTTAAGGGCACGGCTGCTTCCTTCCCTCTTCCTTTCTACCCCCTCCAACGTTCCCATACCCCTGTAAGGTCCCTGTTCAGTACAGCAGGTGAGGCCGCCTGGGCGAAGTAGCGGTCCTCCTCCCCAGTTGAATCCCCGACCCAAAGTCTCACGCTCGAGGACACTGCCCTTGAGGTAGGATTCCTCGCTGAGCCCGGGGGATAAAACCAACCCTGGAAGTTAAATAAATAATAATAGTTTATTACGTTCGGCAATGATTTTCAGAATTCGGTTCTCGGTGGGTTGAAAGAATATAGCGGTATAGGTCCGCGGTAGGAACGTCCTGTTCCCCATTTTACCCATGGAATTCCTTTCCACTTTATCGCGAGGAAAATTCAAGAATCTACGAGGGATTAGTGGGAGAAAGAAAATGTAATCTGGCTAGCAACCGTCAAACGAGACATGTTTCATTGGTCCAGGGAATGCCGTGTTATTGCTACGTTCCGAGGTGTGTGTTAGGCCAGTGACCGGGTCAAGAGCAGCTAAGGAGCCTGGCATTGATGACGTCACGTGATTGCCTGTTGCTACAATCCACACACATTGTAGTTCAGGACGTCAGGGAAGCGCGCCGTATGACAAAGGCAGTAAATTGTCTCGTCAGGTCAAAAAAATAAATATAAAGTCGTGAATTCCATTCTCTTTACGTGAGGGAGCAAATGTGCCTCTCTTTTATACAATATATACGTCGCGTTTTTCTTCGGTGTGAGGTCGCGAGGCTCTAAGACAATAATAATAATAATAATAATAATAATAATAATAATAATAATAATAATAATAATAATAATAATAAAACGCACGTCCTAAGGGCGAAAGAAGTCCGTCGGGATCTGGAAAAGTGTAGAATCAGGGGAGAAGACGTACGAGGCAGAGAAGTCTCCAGAAGAAAGGTTGTGGAGGTGATGGATCTGTCCGACGAGTAAACGAGTATTCTCGACTGAAGAACGAACGCGAGTAAGCCAACGGATGAGTAAGTACTGGCGAAAGAGACAGAGAACTTTAGAAGATGGAAGTTGTATAATCGCAAGCCACAGGTCGCTGATTTATTATTATTATTATTATTATTATTATTATTATTATTATTATTATTATTATTATTATTATTATTATTATTTACAATCTGATTTGCGTCGCACCGACACATATAGGTCTTATGACGACGATGGGAGAGGAAGGGGCTAGGAGCGGGAAGGAACCAGCCGTGGCATTAATTCAGGTACAGCCCCAGCATTTGCCTGGTGTGAAAACGGGAAACCATGGAAAACTATCTTCAGGGTTGCTGACAGTGGGGTTCGAAACCGCCATCACCCGGATGCAAGCTCATAGCTGCGCGCCCCCAACCACACGGTCTACTCAGTCGGGACGAAATTAATAATAATAATAATTATTATAATTATAATCGAATGTCGTAAGGTATCGTGATGCAGACCTTCCGAAGCGCTGCCATTTAAGCGGTCTGCCTAACAATTTTGACATTTCGACTGTGCTGGTAACTAGTAACGAAAGCGGATTTTGACTGGAACGAACGGTATATGTGTCTACCCCTCTTTTAGTCTCGTACCCACTGTGGGTGGTTGCAGTATACCCTGTCTGTCATAACAGGCGACTAAAAGGGGCCCCGGGGCTCTTAACTTGGGAGCGTGGTTTGGCGACCATGAGACCCTCAGCTGAGTCTTGGCATTGCTTCCACTTCCTTGTGCCAGGCTCCTCACTTTTATCTAGCCTATCCGACCTCCCTTGGTCAACTCTTGTTTGTTTCCCACCCCGACGGTATTAGAGCATTAGAGGCCAAGGGAGTCTTTCATTTTCACGCTCTTCGTGGCCCTTGTCTTTCTTTGGAGGATATCTTCATTTTTTGAAGTGTCGGAACCCTTCCATTTTTTCTCTCTGATTAGTTGTACTTTCTCTTAAAACAATAATCACCACCATCACCTTTTATTCTCGTTTACTGTTACGGGGTGGGGGATGAGGTGATATGGTATGTTTTTATGGCCAGATGTCCCTCTTGATGCCAACTTCAGTTGAGGAGCTGATAAAGATGAAACGAGTGATGGTGAAAGAGTTGGAAGGAATCGGCTGTGGTCTATGAACAGGAACTGTCCCAGCATTTGCCTGGAAGTGAAACCACAGAAAATCCTTCTTAGGGCAGGCGACGGTGGTGTTCGAATCACTCGTCTCTCGAAAGCAGAGCTCGGCTTCATAGCCGTGACGCGTTAACACGCGAGCCCACTCAGCTCGGTGCTGGAACGGATACGATGGCTGACTTAATTATAATGTGGTCGAGTGATACTGATTTACATGCCAGCAACAATGCCAACAGTGAATGAATGGCGTGATCCGGTGCGGGTCTATTAGTTGACCTGCATGTCTGTGAAGATGAGGGCCCTAGCTAGGATGATTTCTAATGCTGAATACGCCACACACCCCCAGCCCACGAGCCATTGGAATTAACCAGTTAAGGTTAAAATTCCCGGCCCGGCCGGGAATCGAACCCGGGACCCTCTGGACCAAAGGCCAGCACGCTAACCATTTAGCCATGGAGCAGGACAATGCCAACCGTACCAAGATGTTAGACCTTCCTTCAGCAATGAACTACTTCATCCAGCAATGGCGTGATGTTAGACCTGCAGGCGGGCCCGGGTCTTTAACGGGCCCTCGCAGACTTATCGCGAAAAAAATTGTATATCTACGGGCGTTCGTCAAGCTGACGGCACCTCCCCTATTCTCTTTAACTTAGTTCTAGACAAAGTTATTAGAGAATTGGAAAGGGACGTCAAAGGTGTGAGCAACGGACATTTGGGAATCAAAGACAAGGTGAAATTTTTAACCTTTCCTGATGATCTAGCGATCATTACAACGATACGCCGTACTGAGATTACACAATATAGCATCAAAGGCAGGCCTCCAGATTTCATACGAAAATAAACCCAGTACATAGAAAATCTACATCAAAAGAAAGGAAAAACTCCACTACAGATGGAAAATGGCACAATTTCACAGGTGTCCTCCTTCAAATACCTAGGAGAAAACATACTACCGTACAATCGGGACTATACGGTAGGGCGAGTAAGAAGTACTCCCAACAACAGAACCATCTGTACTCTTCTTTGGTGAAGTTGAATACCCCACTGCTAACTTCACAAGGCGTACAGACTAACGTGGAATTACAATAACAAAAGAGTCACATTATGCAAAATTACGACACTACACGGCAGTTATTTTTCCGGAATCTTTACACGCCTCAGAAACCACACCGCTTGAAGGTCAGTCTAAAATTACTGAAAAAAAAAAAAAGAAATCCGGAAAATTATGGTCCCACGAGATAAAATGGAATGTGGATTAAGAGGAGAACAGCGGAACTCTACTGATTAACTGACAGGTTCACTGATGCCGTAAGTAAGAGACGCCTCAAACTTGATGGCCATATCTACAGAATGGACAGTGGCAGACTCATCAATATATAATTTAAAGTAACCAACGCAAAGAAGGTTCAAATAAACTAGCTAGAAGAAACTAAGGCCGAAGTTATGAATATCACGGATATTCGTGGAGCCTTTAGTACAATAGTTGCTTTTTTTTTTTTTTTTTTTTTACTATTTGTTTTACGGCGCATCGACACAGATAGTCTTATGGAGACGATGGATAGGAAAGGCCTAAGAGTGGGAAGGAAAGGGCCGTGGCCTTAATTAAGGTACAGCCCAGCATTCGCCTGGTGTGAAAATGGGGAAATCACGGACCACCATCTTCAGGGCTGCCGACAGTGCAGTTCGAACCCACTACGTCCCGAGTGCAAGCTCACAGCTGCGCGACCCTAACCGCACGGCCACCTCACTCGGTTTTGATAGTTTTTCAAACTTAATTGAACAATTCTTTTATTTAATTTTGTTGGTATATTTTCTGAGTTGTAATCGAATAAATGATTATAACCGAGACTTCGGTATCGATTACAGAGAACAGTTCTGCAGTTACTGGAAAATTAAACCAATTAAAGTTAAGTACGAACATCTACGTGGTTCAGCAGCTTAGCTGATAAACCAACGGAGGTAGTCAAATAAAACCAATTAAGCATTCTTTTTTAATAATCTGACAATGTATGTATGTTGGGTGTTCAGCCCGAAGGCTGGTTGGATCCTCAACAGGTCCACCATTAGCTGTCATAGATGGCCTAGGTGTCACTGAAGAGGGTATTAGGGAAATGAGGAGTGAAGTAGTTTGTTGCCATATCAGTCTGCCAAGCCCACTGAAATGCATGCACTAACCCGACCCTATGAGCGACATTTTTACACCATTCATAGCAGGGACTGGCTGCATAAGGAATGGCACTACTAGCATCACTCATACCTCAGCCACTTTCATATTGTCAAAGCCAAGGATAAGACTGAGACAGGTCAATGAAAGTAACAAATTTGCTCTAGCCCATACCAGAAGACAGTGCACTGTAAACACTACATCTCGCCAGCAAAGGCAATAACGAATAATAATCGTTGTCATGTAACTTGACAATATACTGCATTTCTTCTTCTTTTTAATCTGTTTACCCTCGGAGACAGCGAGGGATCCCACTTCTACCGCCTCAAGGACAGTGTCCTAGAGCGTGAGACTTTGGGTCGAGGGATACAACTGGTAAGGAGGGCCAGTACCTCGCTCAGGCGGCCTCCACCTGCTTATGCTGAACAGGGGCCTTGTGATGGGGGGGGGAGGGGTTATTGGAAGGGATAGATAAGGAAGAGGGAAGGAAGCAGCCGTGGCCTTCAGCTGGGTACCATCCCGGCATTTGCCTGGACGAGAAGTGGGAAACTACAGAAAACCACTTCGAGAATTGCTGAGGTGGGAATCGAACCCACCTCTACTGAGTTGACCTCCCGAGGCTGAGTGGACCTATATCCAGCCCCGTACCAATTTTCAAATTTTGTGGCAGAGCCGGGAATTGAACCCGGGTCTCCGGGGTGTCGGCTAATTACGCTGACCACTACACCACAGAGGCGGTGCATTACTTCCACCTGCTGTAACTACATTTATATTACGTTATTAATAGATTTTACATTTTATTTAAGGGGGCCCGATTTTTTATTTTCTCAGGTGGTTCGGTATTACATTCGTTGCGATCCTGTCATCCAAGATCGAACCTGGGATCTTGAGTCAGACGCATTACCACTGATACAGCCGGTGAGCATTGACAGCACAGATCGAGTGTTGGCCACGTGGTTGGGAAAGTGCCTAAGCAGTTCGGCCCATTGGACATGGGGATCACTATCTGATCAGATCATACGTGAGCAGATAGATCTCCAGGAAGTTGACACTGTGAGTATTGAGGGAAATATTATCATGAAGCAAGCATTACGTGAACTGTGACGTCCAGAGTGAGTCACTGGCTGCAGAGGAAACAACAGCGCTTGTGATAACCCTGTCCGCATCTCCAGCCTCACTCACTGAATACTTTCATTTCAGTCCGACGAAATTACGTTTGACGAGATTTTTAATCCTTTACACACCTTACTTCGACATGATCTACCCACATTTTCTCTGTCTGAAGCTCAAGAAGTTATTCTGTGAATGTTAGAACGATCATTAGTAGCGGGTCGTGAAATGTAACATATTTTAATTTTCTTATTATTCAATCAAGGGGCACCTGAGCCTTTGCTGGTAATGGTGGAGTACATACATTCAATTACACACGTATACAGTGTCTGGCATGAGTTAGTTAAGCTTAAAAGTAAACAATATGCCGTGAAAGTCTAAATGATAGTGTTTCATCGAGTCCAAGAAATCTTGTCGAATTTTCACGAATTACATACTGGCCATAGTGTGACAATGTTATGTTCAAAGGACGGCTGAATGAAGGTGTGTGAAATCAATATAACTTGTCATTGCCAGCTTTATTGTTAATCTATTTTCATCCAGGCAGCATAGAATTAAAGTGTATCATGTAGCATTTTCTGTTCAAGATCATGAAAGTAATTACCAATGTAGAAATATTGACATCATCAGCATATAAAGATAGTCTACTTTTCAAATTTAAACAACCAATATCATTAATAAGTATAAAAAGAGAACAGGGCGTAATACAGAACCCTGTGGTACACCAGTGAGATATTCCGAGGAGTACTCTCCTCACCTATACAATGAACAAATAGTTCTCTGCCATCGAAATAGTCTTCAGACCAGTTAAGGGCAGTAACTCTCACACTTGCTGATTCAAACTTCTGAAGGAGAACATGATCGCGACAAACTTTACCTCCTCCCAGCCGTAAGTATTTGCGAAACTTTTAGTGATACTTCGTCTACCTATTACTGAATCGGTAGAATACGGTTGTCTTCGCAATACTGACAACCTCTAACATTAAAAAAATGAATATGTTATGCATGGCCGTGAAATCTTGCGAAGCCGCAAAACTTCGATTACTATTGTTAACAATACAGCAAGGCCGGTATTTTTAATTATTACATTTCCATTGACTACTTCGCTAGTGAATGGAAAATAGCAAAGATCATAATAATACCCAAGTCTGGTAAAGACCATACTTTCTCTAAAAATTATAGACCCATCGCACTACAGTTCTCAGTTCTCACCACAACAGTCATGACAATACGACCCGAGCAGTTCAGGTTTAGGACGAAACATGGTGCCCTACTACATGTAGGCCTACTGCGACCTCCTGCATTCGCGGAGTGGAAGCGGGCGTACCCCAAGGCAGCAACTTTCACCGGTGCTCTACAGTCTCGTGGTGAATGATCTTCAAAGATTACCACACACACGCGCAATACACAGACGATGTTGCGCTATACTTTATGGCTGCACTACATCTAAGCTTTAAATATGTATATACTGTGTAAATATTTAAAGCTCTTTGAGGACTGGTCCGACGTTAACCGTGTTATGGTTGACGCGACGATGACAGTTGTCATGACCTTAACTGGACTTAAGTAGATCTCCCGGCACTGCCTACTTTTAATTACTATTAAAAAGTGCATCGCAATTGGGAAATCCCCGGTAGCAGTGGTCACTTACAATAGTGTAATAATAAAGTCAAAATATAATTACCCAACAACAACAACAACAACAAGAGTACAACAAGTAATTCCATGGAAATAAAATATTACAAAAATACTACTAGTTAAACATTCTAAATCCAGCATAATCATATACAAATTCACACACAACTTAAGTATTTCCAGTGCTTACATTACTATAGGTTGAGCTTTCTACTACCTTAACATACAAGTGATAATAAAGTTAAAACATAATTTCCTTACAACAACAACAGTACAACAAGTAATTGCCTATTTCCAGACCTTGGGCATGCATACAAACAGCTAGCCGCTAAATGTGACAATCCAGGATAAGATAGTTTGTAAAGACTCTGGATAAGAAACCTTTATTCAATAAAGTTCCAATTTCTTTGAAATCATTTAGGAAAAGGCTAGAAAAGCAACAGATAGGGAATCTGCCACCTGGGCGACTGCCCTAAATGCAGATCAGTATTGATTGATTGATTGATTGATTGATTGATTGATTGATTGATTGATCATGTTCCGCAGGCTATTGGCAAAACAATAGTCCGTATGTCCGCTCTGTGCCTCTCTTGAGAGACAAGTATTTGCCTGTTCAACTGAAGAAGAGGCTGCACTTAGCCTGCATTAGGCCTGTCCTAATGTTCGACTGAAAAGCCTGTATTAGAACACTATAGGTCATGCAAAGCAAGGTCATATTCGTTATGTCCAACTCCCTATGATTCAAAAATCGAAGAAGACTACACACCTCCCTACAAACACCGATGATACGCAGGTTCATAGACAAGGCAGCTGTAACTGTACTAGGTCGTATTCCTGCCAGTCCTCAAGATCGCGGCATTAACATTATGAGGCTTTTCGAAATTTCAAAACTGCCTACTAGGCGTAAAACTGGAGGACCCAAGTTCAATAGAAACTTACCTCTCCTCAAATTAAAAAACAAAAAACAAAACAGATACATACATGTAAAGGGACAAGGTTTAAATCCTGGAACATGCACCTCTATATGTGAGATACAAATAAAAAAAAGGTTAAAATTAAACTTTTAAAACATATTGCAATGGCTGAGGAAAGCCCAGGCATATTTTAGAAACACCCTTAGAATACAGAAAATAAGTGAATTTCATAGTTCAGCGTCGCTTGCTTTTACTTGGAGTCAGTGCGGCTGAAGGAGAAAATCAGTTGTGTGCTGTAACCCATTCCCCCCCTAAAAATAAATATTTAGAAAGTTATGCGGTTTTCAAGAGGCTCTCCACTAAGTTTTCAATACTGAACAAACACCCAAACAACCCCAACACATATACACATTCCCATTACAAAAGTAATTTTAAAAACACAATAACACCTGCAATGACAAAACATTCACGAACTCAGAGGTGTTTGGTGTGAGCGCGCAAAAAAGTATCTTCTCAATGTTATCAAAATCATTTAAATAAAACCAGCAACGTCGTACTGAAAAATTACATGTTATGTTGTTATAGTGAAATGTAAAAACTACATATTTTGTAATTAAAGAAAATCACAACATAATGTCCTTATTTTGACAACATTAAACATATCAATTTTTGTAGTTCATCGATTTACAAATGTAGCTATGGAATAAGCAAGTTGTGAACATAAAAGACCTGGCGGGAACAGCTGATGGCTTCCTCTACAGAATTTTGTTTTCCCCGTTTGCTTTGAGCGATCCTCTCTTAAATACTACCGCTGAGTCAAGAGGGTGCCATTTACCACGTTGTCATTTCGGGCGAAATGCAAGTGTGACTAGTGCTGCCTCTCGGTGGTCGAACGAAGAATCGCTGTGAAGTGATGTCTTGGCTGTTGTTTCCACAGCACATCGGAAAAGTTGGGCACGCATGCGTAAAAGGCAGAGTTCCTCCTTTCTGGCAAAGAACTTAGAAATTCTCCCTGAGCGGTGATTTGCACAGCACCAAGCGTGGAGCGTACGACTAGTTACGTGGTTGTGAGGGGAGTTGAATGATTCCCTGTTCTTTAGCTGATGTCTTTTTCAATAACTGTATTTGATTGTAGATAATATTTTTAAAGTAATTTATTTTTCAAATGGACAATGTGCTCGAGCATTTCAGCACATAAGGTACGGCCGCCTCTGCTTGGAGTAAATGGGTTACACTACGGTATGGTTAACTATGACGACTCGGTGAAACATATGTCATTTCCAGACCTTGGACATCCATACGAACAGCTGACCGCTAAGGATGGTTTAAATATTACTACAAAAACTGTGGAATGAAAAGAGAACATATCGATCGATCAATCATACAACCGCTTCAATACAGTTTTCAGTTTCATTCAGTTGGCTGTCCACTCAGTAGCGGCGATTGGGTATTATAAGTTGTAGGGGGGGGGGGGGGTCAGACAACAAAATGAACCTGGGTTTGTGGGATATAGCGGGGGGCGGGGGGTGGGGTATATGCATCAAAAACGAAAAAACCTACAAAATGGTACGTTGTTTTGATGCTTTCTGAGCGAATTTCGACAGAGAGGTAAAGGTGCGGTAATAATAGTTGTTTTGAGATTTTGATTCCATCCTGCTATACAGTAAACGATTCACCAAAGGAACGATATTACACATGTATTATAACGAAATAAAAGTATGGCGTGATTATACAATTAAACTTCGTTTGGTATTTGACTACATACTAAGAAACTAACAGACACTAAAGAGGCTGTCAGACTGATGAATGCGCGCGGCAAGTGGGTGAATCAAACCTCAGTGTCCTGCTACTCTCTCTTACAGCACATGCAGTGTCCTCTACTTGCTGTGGCGCTATGTAAGTCGGTTAGCCGCGAAGAACGACATTTTTTTGCGTATTTTTGCTAATAATTTTGTTAATGAGTAAGGAAAATAAAGGAAATACTTAGCTGATAAGACAACAGGACTTGCACAAATTATTTTTTAAAATAATTCCTAGCTTCGGCCGGCTAAAAATGTAATGTTTTCTCCACAATGTGCGTGTGTGTGTGTGTGTGTGTGTGTGTGTGTGTGTGTGTGTGTGTGTGTGTGTGTGTGTGTGTGTGTGTGTGTGTGTGTGTGTGTGTGTGTGTTGGGGGTTTCGATTCCAACCTCAGCCATCCTCGAAGTGATTTTCCGTGGTTTCCCCACTTCTCCTCCAGGCAAATGCCGGAGTGGTACCTAACTTAAAAGCCACGGCCGCTTCCTTCCCTCTTCGTTGTCTGTCCCTTCCAATCTTCCCATCCCCCACACAAGGTCCCTGTTCAACATAGCAGGTGAGTTGCCTGGACGAGGTACTGGTCCTCCTTCCCAGTTTTATCCCCGACCCAAAGTCTCACGCTCCAGGACACTGCGGTTAAGGCGGTAGCGATGGGATCTCTCGCTGAGTCCGAGGGAAAAGCCGACCCTGCAGGGTAAACGGATTAAGAAAGACAAATCTTACTTCTTGGATGCTGTAGCAGAGGGGAACTGTGAACACAAGGTCAGGAGTAGTATTGCTAAACTTATCGAAAGGTCTGTTTTATGAACTAGCGCATTGTGGGAGAACTGGCGAATCACGTAGCGATCGACAGGAAACGGAAGCTTGGCTTTATCGATACAACAATAATTAGGTTAGAGGAAAATGTTACACAGGTCTAGGAAGTCAACCTTGCTGCCCATCCTTTGAAGAAGGATCTCATACCTTTCAGTGGTTGGGAAGTGCTCTAGATGTTCTTTGGTGCACGAAGATATGTTACATTCTTTTCCTCTTGATTTCCTTCTTCGTTTTGGAATTCCAGTTCCAGGTTTAAATGTTTTAATGCTTAGAATAACATATTGTCCACCTCTGTGGTGTACTGGTTAGTGGGATTAGCTGCCACTCCCGGAGGTCCGGGGTCCATTCCCGGATCTGCCAAGAAATAATTTGAAAAGTGCTACGAGGGCTGGAACGAAGTCCATTCAGCCTCAGGAACTCAACTGAGTAGAGAGGCGCTCGATTCCTACCTGAGCCATCCTCGAAGTGGTTTTCCGTGGTTTCCCACTTTTCCGGGGGTGGCAGCTAATCACACTAACCACTACACCACAGAGGCGGACATATGTGTATTACTACCAATTATAAAGACTAAAATCCTTTTTTACTAAACCAGAACAGAAATGAAACACATCTCAAAGCACACGCCTCGAGGAAGGCCTCGATTCATTTCCGTAACGTAACGCTTAGCCCCATTAGCTGCCGTCCTCAGGGGCATGGGTTCGATTCCCGACACTGCCAGAAATGTAAGATTCCCAGGAGGGCTGGAATGTAGCTACACGTAGTTGGAGGTATGCCTGATAAGAGCTGCACCACCTCGCCACGGGACACTAATTTACATTCCTTTTCAGCGAGGAACATGTCGGAAAGAAACCAATTTCCTTTTGTGCGTCCTTTTTCTGTCACGTAATAACAGCATGCACAGTTTGTTGCAGCCGTTCTGAGTAGGCGGTTAGACGACGTGTGGCTCTCCGTCCAGTGCCTCCACATGAGGAAAAATATATTCCAAAGACCATGAATTGCTACTTTGTAGAAGTGATATTGTCCGAGAGCTGATATATGTTTAAATACTGCCGTTAACATGCGCTGTTCTTAGAATTATATTTATTATTATTATTATTACAAGTTGCTTTACGTCGCACCGACACAGATAGGTCTTATGGTGACGATGCGACAGGAAGGGGGTATGAGAAGTAAGGAATTGGCCGTGGCCTTAATTAAGGTACAGCCCCAGGTATTAGCTCTCGGACAATATCACTTCTATAAAGTAGCAAATCATGGTCTTCGGAATATATTTTTCCTCATGATGTGGAGGCACTGGACGGAAAGCCACTCGTCTATCCGCCTACTCAAAACGATTGTAACGAACTATGCATGCTGTTATTACGTGACAGAAAAAAGACGCACAAAAGGAAATTCATTTCTTTCCGACACGTTTCTCGCTGAAAGCCCCTGGTGTGGAAACGGAAAACCACGGAAAATCATCCTCAGGGCTGCCGAAAATGGGGTTCGAACCCACTATCTCCCGAATACTGGACATTGGCCACACTTAAACGACTGCAGCTATCCAAGAAGAAGAATTTATTTAATATTTATTTATGTCGATTTTACCCAACTGGAGCTTGCCGCTGATGAACTATACAGTAAAACAAGAAAAGTAATTGTAAGGAGTCCACCTCTGTGGTATAGTGGTTAGTGTGATTAGCTACCAACCACGAAGGTCCGGCTTCGATTGCCGACTCTGCCACGAAATTTGAAACGTGGTACAAAGACTGGAACGGGGTCCAAACTGGAGAAAACAGGAGACCGTGACATCGGAAATTATCCAAAATTGTAGCACAAGGAGTTAAGGGTAACCATATTCTTCTTCTTCTTTTGCTAGTTGCTTTACGTCGCACCGACTCAGATAGGTCTTATGGCAACGATGGGACGGGGAAGGGCTAGGAGTGGGAAGGAAGCGGCCATGGCCTTCTTATTCTTCTTACCCTTTTTCCCTTTCTTATATCTTTTCCCAATTACCTGAGGTCGGCACTTGATGTGAGTTAAGCACAGTTTTACTGCTGGTTGCCCTTCCTGACACCAATCCCATGTAGAGAAAGGGAGAATCTTCATTGGGGTAATAACATTAACGACGTTTTAGCAGAAAAAATTGAAAATCCACAGCCTGTTTCTATTTTCAGCTGGGAATGAATGGAACCCCCATCTAGCAACGAGGATAGGAATTGTGCCGGCTGCCGAAGCCTGTCGCGCTCCTATAGGGCAATGATTAATGAATGACAGATAAAATGATATTGGGGAGAGTTGCTGGAATGAAGACAGGAAAACCAGAAATACCCGGAGAAAGACCTATCCGGCCTCCGCTTTGTCTAACACAAATCTCATATAGAGTGACCAGGATTTGAACCAGGGAACCCAGCGGTGAGAGACCGGCGCGTTTCCACCTGAGTCACGGAGGCATTTCGTTGTAGATAAAGGTTATGGGTCGGGCTGAGTTGCTCAGACGATTGAGACGCTGGCCAGGATCAAATCTGCCAAGTTGGGATCAGAAGGCCAGCTCCTCAACCATCTGAGCCACTCAGATGACTAAGTAAAAAAAAAAAAAAAAAACTGATAGAGAACCTGCCCCCTAGGCAGAAGTGATTGATTGGAGGAATGTATTTACTGTTGTGTGTTTCTGAAGTAGTTGGTAGTGTTATGTGTTGTGCGTACTAGAGGAAGAGAAGTGTATTAACACGAACACAAACACCTTGTCCCCGAGTTAGAGTGATTAACTAGATGAGGCCGGAAATCGAATCCAAGACCCTCTGACCCGAAAGCCACTATGTTGACTACTCAGCCAAGGATCCTGCCTCCCTGTATGTTAATTATTAGATGGTAAATTAAATCAACGAAGATGAATTCCATCGTGCATGGAAATCATGTGAAGGCTTGACCCTCGCAAAAATTCAAGAAAGCAGCTTATTTCGGCCAGATCTTCCGAAGCGATTAATACCGCCTGATGCAACTGATTATTGAAGGCAAGAGAGAGGGGAAACACGGATATGGGCGGAGAGATTATCCTGTACGTGGAACCTCAGTGACACGGCAACGGGAAACACAAAACTGGGGAAAATCCTCCATTATAGCCGCCAAACTTCTGTGACGACAATGTCCAAGACGATTTATTTATTTATTTATTTATTTATTTATTTATTTATTTATTTATTTATTTATTTATTTATTTATTTATTTATGCCGATTTTCCCCAACTGGAGCTTGCCGCTGATGGCGAATTGTACAGTAAAACAAGAGAAATTTTAAAGGTAATTGTGAGTCCGCCTACGTGGTGTAGTGTCATTAGCTGCCACCCCCGAAGCCCCGGCTTTCGATTCCCGCCTCTGCCACGAAATTAGAAACGTGGTACGAAGACCATAACGGGGTCCACTCAGCCTCGGGACGTCCACTGAGTTCGATTCCCACCTCAGCCATCCTCGAAGTGGTTTTTCGTGGTTTTCCAATTCTCCTCCAGGGAAATCCCGTAATGGTACCTAACTTAAGGCCAAGGCCGTTCCCTTCCCTCTTCCTTGTCTATCCCTTCCAATGTTCCCACAAAATCCCTCTTCAGCGTGGCAGGTGAGGGCGCCTGGACGAGGTCTGGTCCTCCTGCACAGTTGTACCTCCAGAACCAAAGTCTCATGATCCAGGACACTGCCCTTGAGGCGGTAGAGGTGAGATCCCTCGATGTGTCTGAGGGAAGCCCCGACCCTGGACGGTAAAGTATTAAGAGAGAAAGAAAGAAAGAAAGAAAGAAAGAAAGAAAGAAAGAAAGAAAGAAAGAAAGAAAGAAAGAAAGAAATTGTGAGGAGATGAATACATAATGTTTTCGTTAGTATATTTGTCATAAGCCTTCATATTATTATTATTATTATTATTATACCACTTTTCCCACGCCCGTAGTGTCGCGGGTGCGAATTGAGCCACACATGTAGATATGTTTGTGGGTTACTGTAGTCACGTCCTAGTTCGTGAACCATGGGCAACGGCTGAGTGGCCTAGTGAGTGGTCCTGAGAGTCGGGATACCAGTTGCTATGGAATGGGAGTGGGCATCTCGGACATATTCTGAGTCGTGGCCCTCCTTGTGCTCAGGCGGCTAGGACTATACAATTCACCGGTGGTCCATAACGCGTTAGAGGAGAGATCCTCACTTGGACTATGTGCAAGTAGGGCAGCATTCTGCTTCATGAATTTACCGAGCTCAGAACACTTTAAGTAAGCCTCGGACCTATGGGAGTAATGGAGTCCCACTCCAATTTGACAGGCGAGGGACTCCTTGGAAACAACTTGGCGAACGAAATGGAATTCGATGGGGAGCTATCAATATTAATGGGGCTTATGGAAGAAAGAAGGTAGAACTGGCTGAGTCAGCAAAGAGGATGCATCTGGATGTGTTAGGAGTAAGTGATATTCGGGTAAGGGGAGATAATGAGGAAGAGATAGGAGATTATAAGGTGTACTTGACGGGTGTTAGAAAGGGAAGGGCAGAGTCTGGGGTAGGGCTCTTTATCAGGAATACCATTGCACGCAACATAGTTTCTGTTAGGCACGTAAATGAGCGAATGATGTGGGTAGATTTGTCAGTGGGAGGAATTAGGACTAGAATTGTGTCCGTGTATTCACCATGTGAGGGTGCAGATGAGGATGAAGTTGACAAGTTTTATGAAGCATTGAGTGACATCGTGGTCAGGGTCAACAGCAAGGATAGAATAGTGCTAATGGGCGATTTCAATGCGAGAGTTGGGAATAGAACTACTGAAGGATACGAAAGGGTGATTGGTAAATGTGGGGAAGATATGGAAGCTAATGGGAATGGGAAGCGTTTGCTGGACTTCTGTGCTAGTATGGGTTTAGCTGTTACGAATACATTCTTCAAGCATAAGGCTATTCACCGCTACACATGGGAGGCTAGGGGTACCTGATCCATAATAGACTATATCTTAACAGACTTTGAATGCAGGAAATCTGTTAGGAATGTAAGAGTTTTTCGGGGATTTTTCGATGATACAGACCACTATCTGATCTGTAGTGAACTAAGTATCTCTAGGCCTAGGGTAGAGAAAGTGAAATCTGTCTGCAAACGAATAAGGGTAGAAAATCTCCAGGACGAGGAAATTAGACAGAAGTACATGGATATGATTAGTGAGAAGTTTCGAACAGTAGGCAGTAAGCAGGTTCAGGATATAGAAAGTGAATGGGTGGCATACAGGGATGCTGTAGTAGAAACAGCAAGGGAATGCCTAGGAACAACTGTGTGTAAAGATGGAAAAAAAGGCGAACATCTTGGTGGAATGATGAAGTGAGAGCAGCCTGTAAATGTAAAAAGAAGGGTTGTGAGAAATGGCTCCAAACAGGGGCCGAGGCAGACAGGGATTGGTACGTAGATGAAAGAAACAGAGCGAAACAAATAGTTGTTGAATCCAAAAACAAGTCGTGGGAAGATTTTGGTAATAACCTTGAAAGGCTAGGCCAAGCAGCAGGGAAACCTTTCTGGACAGTAATAAAAAATCTTAGGAAGGAAGGGAAAAAGGAAATGAACAGTGTTTTGAGTAATTCAGGTGAACTCATAATAGACCCCAGGGAATCACTGGAGAGGTGGAGGGAATATTTTGAACATCTTCTCAATGTAAAAGGAAATCATCCTGGTGGTGTTGCTAACAGCCAAGCTCATGGGGAGGAGGAAAATTATGTTGGTGAAATTATGCTTGAGGAAGTGGAAAGGATGGTAAATAAACTCCATTGTCATAAGGCAGCAGGAATAGATGAAATTAGACCTGAAATGGTGAAGTATAGTGGGAAGGCAGGGATGAAATGGCTTCATAGAGTAGTAAAATTAGCGTGGAGTGTTGGTAAGGTACCTTCAGATTGGACAAAAGCAGTAATTGCACCTATCTACAAGGAAGGAAACAGGAAGGATTGCAACAACTATCGAGGTATCTCATTGATTAGTATACCAGGCAAAGTATTCACTGGCATCTTGGAAGGGAGGGTACTATCAGTCGTTGAGAGGAAGTTGGATGAAAACCAGTGTGGTTTCAGATCACAGAGAGGCTGTCTGGTTCAGATTTTCAGTATGCGCCAGGTAATTGAAAAATGCTACGAGAGGAATGTTTCGTAGATCTAGAGAATGCATATGACAGGGTACCGAGGGAAAAGATGTTCGCCATACTGGGGGACTATGGAATTAAAGGTAGATTATTAAAATCAATCAAAGGCATTTATGTTGTCAATTGGGTTTCAGTGAGAATTGATGGTAGAATGAGTTCTTGGTTTAGGGTACTTACAGGAGTTAGACAAGGCTGTAATCTTTCACCTTTGCTGTTCATAGTTTACATGGATCATCTGCTGAAAGGTATAAAATGGCAGGGAGGGATTCAGTTAGGTGGAAATGTAGTAAGCAGTTTGGCCTATGCTGACGACTTGGTCTTATTGGCAGACTGTGCCGAAAGCCTGCAGTCTCATATCTTGGAACTTGAAAATAGGTGCAATGAGTATGGTATGAAAATTAGCCTCTCGAAGACTAAATTGATGTCAGTAGGTAAGAAATTCAACAGAATTGAATGTCAGATTGGTGATACAAAGCTAGAACAGGTCGATAATTTCAAGTACCGGTATTTAGGTTGTGTGTTCTCCCAGGATGGTAATATAGTAAGTGAGATTGAATCAAGGTGTAGTAAAACTAATGCAGTGAGCTCGCAGTTGCGATCAGCAGTATTCTGTAAGAAGGAAGTCAGCTCCCAGACGAAACTATCTTTACATCGGTCTGTTTTCAGACCAACTTTGCTTTACGGGAGCGAAAGCTGTGTGGACTCAGGATATCTTATTCATAAGTTAGAAGTAACAGACATGAAAGTAGCAAGAATGATTGCTGGTACAAACAGGTGGGAACAATGGCAGGAGGGTACTCGGAATGAGGAGATAAAGGCTAATTTAGGAATGAACTCGATGGATGAAGCTGTACGCATAAACCGGCTTCGGTGGTGGGGTCATGTGAGACGAATGGTGGAGGATAGGTTACCTAGGAGAATAATGGACTCTGTTATGGAGGGTAAGAGAAGTAGAGGGAGACCAAGACGACGATGGTTAGACTCGGTTTCTAACGATTTAAAGATAAGAGGTATAGGACTAAATGAGGCCACAACACTAGTTGCAAATCGAGGATTGTGGCGACGTTTAGTAAATTCTCAGAGGCTTGCAGACTGAACGCTGAAAGGCATAACAGTCTATAATGATAATGTATGTATGTATGTTACAGCCGGATGCCCTTCGTGACGCCAACCCTATATGGAGGAATGTAACCACTACAGCGTGTTTCTGTGGTGGTTGGTAGTGTGGCTTGTTGTCTGAATATGAAGTGGAGAGTGCTGGGCCAAGCACAAATACCCAGTCCCCGAGCCAGAAGAATTAATCAGATGCGATGAAAATCCCCGACCCGGCCAGGAATCGAACCTGGAACCCTCTGAACCGAAGGCCTCAGCAATGACCATTCAGCCAATGAGTCGGAAACAAATGACTTCATCTTGTCCCAGTTGAGGTCGCTGGAGCTGCTCAGGCTCATTTCGGTTTTAGCCGGGGGTTTAGGACCGGATGCCCTTCCTGACTTTATGTGATTTTGAGATGAAAATCCCAACCAAGTATCAACCAGAATTTGAACATCAGTCTTTTGGATGAAAAGCCAGCATCTAAGCCACTGAGCTAATCACACCCTCACAGGGCGAGTTGGCCGTGCGGTTAGGGGCGCGTAGCTGTGAGCTTGCATCCGGGAGACAGTGGGTTCGAGCCCCATTGTCGGCACCCCTGAAGATGGTTTTTCTGTGGTTTCCCATTTTCATATCCGGCAAGTGCTGGGGCTGTACCTTAATTAAGGTCACGGCTGCTTCTTTCCCACTCCTAGTCCTTTCCTATCCCACCGTCGCCATAAGACCTATCTGTATCGGTGCGACGTAAAACAACTAACAGTCCGGCCCCGCGGCGTAGGGGGCAACGTGTCCGCCTGTCACCCGGCGGCCCCGGGTTCGATTCAGAGGTCAGCGGTTTTTAATTTTCAAATACACGCAGGTTCATAACATATGGTGCAAAGTAGGGGCAAGAGATCTTCTTAGGTCGACGCTCCGAATACATAGCATTAAAAAACTAACAAAAAATCTCACTCCCTCTCCATGTTTTCTCTCCCCCTTATATTTGGCATAGCTAATTTGTGGGAGATATCCTTCTTTAGGATTTGGATCGAATATTTCAAGGCAGCCAACCAATTTCAACTTCCCTTATTAATGCCTGATTTGCAGCACTTGACGAGAAAGTTTTCCTCAGTCGCCAACCATTTATCCGATGACTTCGATTATCATCCAGCTGGAGGTCTTGTTGGTTCATATGTTGCTTTCGTTTTCTCGTGAACTTCATTGGGTTGTGTTTCAGACGTTTCCCCTCTGATCGTCGGACCTTTGGTTGGTCTTTGAAGGCTGTCATGGGTGCTCTCTGAAACAGGACAGTTCCGGAACGCTTGAGCAACGGCAGATCGTATTTTATGACTCCCGTCAAGCGAACTATCTCAATGGCAGTGGGCTCTCAAGAAGAAGCAACGGAAAATATAAGATGCAATAAATGACAGTATGTAATTCTCTGTTGTGAGTTCAGCTGCTTCACGGAATGGTCACCGTCGAGGCCTTCAGTTCAGAGAGTTACGGGTTCGATTCACGACCGGGTATCGAATTTTGAGCCGCGTCTGCTTAATTACTCTGACTCGGGGACTGGATGTTTGTTTTTACAATCTCCTTTACGTTGGACCGACACGGATAAGTCTTGTAGCGAGGCGAAGGAAGCGAGCGTGACCGTACCACTATCTCCCGGATGCGAGTTCACAGCTGTGCGCTCCTAACCGCACGGCCAACTCGCCCGGTAAAATCACACTATCAACCACCACAGAAACAGGCAATAGTGAAAACACCGTAGGCGTCAAGAAGGGCATCCAGCTGTAAAACAGGATCACAGGACCAAGTCCACATTTGTGACACAGTTTGCACCCAGGGCCCAACCAAGAAGTGGGGAAACCAATGTTAAGTCGAATTTTCTATTGTCAAATATCGTATAGAGGGACCCAAATCGAGTTAGTTGGCCGTGGCGTTAGGGTCGCGCAGCTGTGAGCTAGCATTCGGGAAATAGTGGGTTCGAACCCCACTGTCGGCAGTCCTGAAGACAGTTATCCGTGGATTCCTATTTTCACAGCGGGCTGTACCTTAATTAAGGCCACGACCGCTTCCTTCCCACTCCAGGCCCAACGTCGCCATAAGACCTATCTGTGTCGGCGCAACGTAAAACGAATTGTAAAAAAAAAAAGAAGAAAAAGTCCCAGCTACGGGAAATAATTGTTGCTTTAAGAATATTCATTTTTCATTAAATACATAATTTAAAAAAGAAACCCCATGCCGCAACAGCCCCGAAGGGCCATGGCCTACCAAGCGACCGCTGCTCAGCCCGAAGGCCTGCAGATTATGACAAATCCTCTCGACCGCTATTCTTGGCTTTCTAGACCAGATTAAATACATAATCCAACTGTTATTTTTCCTTATTTTGGCGCCCTCTTAGGCTGGGTCTGATGGCAATAGTCCTTTGTCGAAATTGGACACAGTTTTCCACAAAGAGAAAGAAGAATGAAACTGAGGTACTTACCCTGGAACAGACCCTGTAGGGCCAGACTGTTTGCGAAGTGCGACGGCGTATCCAAAGAGACTCGTGGTGTCACCACTGGGATCAGAGATCACTTTGGCGAACTCCGGAGCGAAATTGAAGGCAGACGTCGAGTCTAACACGAGGAACACGAAGAGAACCACACCATGCCACCGATCCATGTTTCACACCGCACTCGGCACTGCAGTACGCGCGACTGACGAGACCACGAGCTGAGGTTGAGCTCTGACACATCTCTACTTCCCCCTCCATACTTATCGTGACAGGTTTTCCTCAATGTGTTAGCACACTCGTGCATGACCTTCCTGTTGAAACTCTGCCAAAACGTGACAGCGACAGAGCAATACAAGGTTGATATTTACCCTGTTTGTTCCCGTGGCTGATTCGTCTTAGGTTCGATTGTCAGCCGAGTGGTAGGATTTTGGTCGTATCTGGCTCGTAGACTGGGTATTTGAGCTTGTTGTATCACACCACAGTACATTACAATACCACTCAGAGAAACACGCAGTAGTCAATACATCCCTCCACATAGGAACGGGATCCAACCGTAAAACAGGGCCTAGTCCCCATAGATCGCACTCCCAGGGTGTCGGGGATAAAGCGGCCGAAATTTCTTCTTCTTCTTCTTCTTCTTCTTCTTCTTATTATTATTATTATTATTATTATTATTATTATTATTATTATTATTATTATTATTATTATTATTATTATTATTAGAGGCTGCCTAGCCGAGAGGATAAAGACGTGCACGGTTCGCCGTCAGTAAGTCGAAACCCTTAGAAACGAGTTTTCCACTATTGGAGAAGCTTTTTTTTCTTCATTTGCTTTACGTCGCACCTACATAGATAGGTCTTATGGCGACGATGGGACAGGAAAGGCCTAGGAATGGAAAGGAAGTTTTTTTGCTAGGGGCTTTACGTCGCACCGACACAGATAGGTCTTATGGCGACGATGGGATAGGAAAGGCCTAGGAGTTGGAAGGAAGCGGCCGTGGCCTTAATTAAGATACAGCCCCAGCATTTGCCTGGTGTGAAAATGGGAAACCACGGAAAACCATCTTAAGAGCTGCTGACAGTGGGGTTCGAACCCACTATCTCCCGGATGCAAGCTAACAGCTGCGCACCCATAACCGCAGGGCCAACTCGTCCGGTCTACTGGAGAAGCACATGATCCTGAGGTTCACTCAACCTATAACAATAATGAGTACCAGGTTAACACCTAGAGGCAAAGGTAGACGGGTATAGAACTAACCACTCATTTAGACCTATATACACTGACTGACAGTGACAATGCAACACCAAGGAGGAGTGGTTCGAAAGGGATGAAAGTTGGGGAAAAAACAGAGACGGCACAGACGAATAATTGATGTTTATTTCAAACCGATATGCAGGTTACACAATGCGTACGGCATCGACTCAGTAGGATGTAGGACCACCGCGAGCGGCGATGCACGCAGAAACACGTCGAGGTACAGAGTCAATAAGAGTGCGGATGGTGTCCTGAGGGATGGTTCTCCATTCTCTGTCAACCATTTGCCACAGTTGGTCGTCCGTACGAGGCTGGGGCAGAGTTTGCAAACGGCGTCCAATGAGATCCCACACGTGTTCGATTGGTGAGAGATCCGGAGAGTACGCTGACCACGGAAGCATCTGTACACCTCGTAGAGCCTGTAGGGAGATGCGAGCAGTGTGTGGGCGGGCATTATCCTGCTGAAACAGAGCATTGGGCAGCCCCTGAAGGTACGGGAGTGCCACCGGCCGCAGCACATGCTGCACGTAGCGGTGGGCATTTAACGTGCCTTGAATACGCACTAGAGGTGACGTGGAATCATACGCAATAGCGCCCCAAACCATGATGCCGCGTTGTTTAGCGGTAGGGCGCTCCACAGTTACTGCCGGATTTGACCTTTCTCCACGCCGACGCCACACTCGTCTGCGGTGACTATCACTGACAGAACAGAAGCGTGACTCATCGGAGAACACGACGTTCCGCCATTCCCTCATCCAAGTCGCTCTAGCCCGGCACCATGCCAGGCGTGCACGTCTATGCTGTGGAGTCAATGGTAGTCTTCTGAGCGGACGCCGGGAGTGCAGGTCTCCTTCAACCAATCGACAGGAAATTGTTCTGGTCGATATTGGAACAGCCAGGGTGTCTTGCACATGCTGAAGAATGGCGGTTGACGTGGCGTGCGGGGCTGCCACCGCTTGGCGGCGGATGCGCCGATCCTCGCGTGCTGACGTCACTCGGGCTGCGCCTGGACCCCTCGCACGTGCCACATGTCCCTGCGCCAACCATCTTCGCCACAGGCGCTGCACCGTGGACACATCCCTATGGGTATCGGCTGCGATTTGACGAAGCGACCAACCTGCCCTTCTCAGCCCGATCACCATACCCCTCGTAAAGTCGTCTGTCTGCTGGAAATGCCTCCGTTGACGGCGGCCTGGCATTCTTAGCTATACACGTGTCCTGTGGCACACGACAACACGTTCTACAATGACTGTCGGCTGAGAAATCACGGTACGAAGTGGGCCATTCGCCAACGCCGTGTCCCATTTATCGTTCGCTACGTGCGCAGCACAGCGGCGCATTTCACATCATGAGCATACCTCAGTGACGTCAGTCTACCCTGCAATTGGCATAAAGTTCTGACCACTCCTTCTTGGTGTTGCATTTGCTCTGTCAGTCAGTGTACTTACTACGTCATTTTATTTTGGTTATTCAGGGAGACAGGTATAGCTAATTGCATGACGCATGGTATTTCAGAAGCTGTCCGAAGGAGCTGCATAACAACGTTGAAAGAATAGGATCCTCGAATTTAGCTTGGAATCTGTTTTTGCCCAATGATTTGCACAGGGAACGAACCGGATCTCATAATGTAGGAGGCCAATGTGATTCATAAGAGATATGAGAAATAAGATTGCATGCGGAATGATAAAGTGTTTATGCAGGCCGAGTGCATGCCAGATATGTGAGAGAATAATGTGCAGTGGATATGTGCCTGCCAATTGTCTTCTGAGAGTATATTGTTATCAGAATTGACGGAATTAATTCCAGACTAATGAGTCTGATGTGTGTTAAATGGTAAAATCATGCTAGGAAGGAATGATTATACGTGACATTCCGTATAGCCGACGAAAGACGTTATCTCATTGCAAGCTGATATATTGGCCGTGTTTGTATTAGACGGCGCGAATGAGATGGTATTTTTTTGTGACAATCTTGGGAGACAGAATCCATACTTTAGTACAGTGTTGAGTTCAACATTTCTTTTCAGCTCGCAGCCTACCCGGAAATAGATGACGGATGTTCGCGCTGTTGAGCGCTCAAATGCAGCAGAAGGAGGCAATGTTGCCCATAGCTTTCTATATGATATTGGTGGCTATTTATATGTTTTTCCCTTTCAGGATGATGTTGTATATTGTTTCTCGTTGTTTGAATACCTTGTCTCGTTGTTTTAATGGGGAACAGCCCGAGTGCTGAATTTTATTGATGGTCAATCTAGTTCTGACTAGATCCTTTGTGGTGAACCGCGATTCACGTAGAATCTGTGTAGCACGTAAGACCTTTTCTCTTTATCCGATGACCGGGCGAGTTGGCCGTGCGCGTAGAGGCGCGCGGCTGTGAGCTTGCATCCGGGAGATAGTAGGTTCGAATCCCACTATCGGCAGCCCTGAAAATGGTTTTCCGTGGTTTCCCATTTTCACACCAGGCAAATGCTGGGGCTGTACCTTAATTAAAGCCACGGCCGCTTCCTTCCCACTCCTAGCCCTTCCTTGTCCCATAGTCGCCATAAGACCTGTCTGTGTCGGTGCGACGTAAAGCAACTAGCAAAACAAAATCTTTATCCGATGTAAATACATGTGTTTAGTGTCGCTTATTTGATTTGTTGTAAATATAGCGTAGGAAATGCCACTAGTATTTTATATAGTTCATATCACGTCCCATAGTGTCTTAGTTTTTCTTTTTCATCGTAACTTTTCTTTTTATTGTAATTTTCTTTAACGTTAGGATTTTTGGCGACTCTCGATTTAAATTAAATTCATAACCGTATCGTTGTGATGAGGTAGAGTGTGACTCCATGCGAAATAACTACATAGCAGTGTATGCGTACATGTATTATCATATATCCCATGAACTATGGACAAATAAGAAGAAGATCAGTTTTGAAAGTATACAAGTATTCAATGTTGTGCTTGATACTTTATTCCAATTTTGTTTCTTTAAATAATTAACGTTGTAAATGTTCAGATATTTTTTATTTTGAAATTTTATAATGCTATTTTATTATTTGATTTTATTAATTTTCAAGTAGAATGATTTGGGGATATTTATAAATAAAGTCATCTTACCCCATATGATTGTTTCTCACTCGTGTTATACCTCCATTTTCCTGTCATTTACTTATATTTAGAGTAGAACTTCGACTTTTATCCTGACCCAACCGTCAACCAACCCACTCTCTGCTCAACCCTGAGTTAGTCGGATGTTCATACAGGAATGGAGGCATCGTCCTAGAGGATATTTACCCTTGGGTACGGTACAGACGGGCCTTCGTTTTTACGTACTGGCTTAGGTTTCAGCATTTTGCGGAGTCTGTTACCTATAGTTTAAACTATTTTCTATCAAATCATGGAGTAGTAGGATCACTGATGTTATTAGTGCCGATATTTTGGTCTACTATTACGATCATTGTAACCATGGAAACAACCTATATACTGTGTACAATTGTCAAGATGGTGCGCCCATGACTTGAATAAATTTCTCAACATTTATACTCAGATTCATTATATGATGTGCGACATGAGTGACAAGCCCTGAGAATTATAATTCTCGATAATTATAGTAGTTTTTATGCATCGCGTATTTCCTTGATCATTTGTAATAGTTACGAAATTTCGGATCAAACAAACACATTCAATAATATTTATATTTGTGGTACTATCTAGCGGAAGTATACTTACACTAAACCTGCAGCTTTGTGAAGGGAGCAGGTATATCTAGGTGGGAATGATGGAAAAACATGGGGAACGAACGCTCGTCTTTCATCAACATCTCTATATAGGAGGACTTAACTTCCACGATATCCCCTATTTTTGATCGGCCGGGGTGACGCTACAACTATAACTCCGCACCTCGCCGAGCCAATTCAGCATAACGGCTGGCACCAAGTTGGAAGCCGGCCCCCCCAAATGACAATGTACACCTGCCTTATTCCTGGTGTGGATCCCGCCCTTTCTCAAGAAGACATTCTCACCGATCTTCGCACAGCCGGCGTCCCAGCACATGATGTTTTCCGACCCTTGGATGACTCCACTTCCTTACCGTCAACGCAGATTCTGGTCTATCTACGCAGCGAGGACGAAATGCTAAGCCTCCAAGCCGTCGGCGCGACTCTTCACCACAGATTCTACGAAGTGGTGCATACTCCTTCGTACATCCTCGATCAGCTCTTCGCACACTCATCTTCTCTTCCAACCGTCAACGAATCTCAGCCGCAGCCGCGATCGCCTTCCCTCTCCACTTACCCCACAACTACTTCGACCACCACCACGACCATTACCACGTCCGCCTATACCTCATCCAGTATTCCCGTCACTACTACCACAACTTACCACCCTTCGTCCATCATGTCATCATCCCTCATAATTTCCTCGACTTCCGCACAACTTAGTCCCCAGCAACTCCCTACCACCTCCTTGGATTCGACCGCCGCAGCACCGCCATCGCCATCACCATCTTCACAAGAAGACACCGTAGCAGCCGCCGCCACACCTTCATCGCCCCAGCAGCCTCCACCGTCATTCCATGCCATGTCAAGTTGTGTTCTCCGTGGTATTGAACCTGTCATCTCCGAAAGGGACATCATACGCGAACTTCAAGCAGCAGACGTCCCCGCCCGTCGCGCGTTTCGAATTCACAACGCCCACGGACCTACATATATGGTGCTGCTACACCTTCCTACTGAAGAAGATGTCCAACACCTGATCAGCACCGGCGCCCGTATCTGCAGTCATCACTACAGAGTGGAGCCTTCTCGTTCTCCACCCCCAACTGTTCGCTCTTAACGCAACACTTCCTACCGTCACCCCCGGCCAAACCCTCCACCTGTTCCAACCCCTCAACCCGTTCGTCCACCCCTCCCCAAACTAGCTTCTTCCTCCCACCACTTCTGACATTAGACCTCCTTCTTTTTCTCGCCAATTCCCTATCTAACATCACAGCTACCCTTCATCTCCTCACATTGCATCTCCACCCTGGAACTTTTTTCTAACCTACACACCTCGCACACATCATCCCTTTAATCCCATCTACGTAGCCACGAGGCCCCATCCGTTATCATTCCACACTCCTTCTTTTACCCATCTTTCTCCTTCATCACACCTCTCTCTCTCTATACATCTCAGGGCCCGAGAGAGAGCGTCACTCTCTAGGGGGCCCGCCCCGCCCTATGGACAGGGAATGAAAACTTTCTCAGACAGACAGACAGACAGACAGACAGACAGACAGACAGACAGACAGACAGACAGACAGACAGACAGACAGACAGACAGACAGACAGACACGGCAACCTAAGATCTTAGAGGTCGACGCTAGTTAAGAACTAATATTTATAGGCCCCCATGAAGAAATGAAGAAGATACTTACACTATAAATCCAAACATGACAAATAATTTCTACGTACTTAAGTAAATACACCAGTGATATAAATATCTAATGAAGTCAGTCACACTGATAGTATGAGTAACTAAAGCCAGTATATGATAACCCGTACGAAGAACGGGTACTTCTGCTAGTAAATAAATCACTATATTAACTAATGCTCCCAAAGAAGTGACGATACAATATGAGGGATTCATGCGCATGTCTGGTTTTCGGAGCCACATTTAACACAGAGTAAAAGGTAAGTTTACGTACCGCAAAGGTAGTTCGAATAGTTAGAACTCGGTAATTCCCGACAGTTCAGAAATGAAATCCTAATTGGGATTTTTTTCTCTAGAAAACAAGAGCTAGTCTCATACTACACAATAAGCTTAAAGAAATTTTACGCTAAAACAAGGGGAAAGAATAAGTTTAGTAATTCAAAAGTAGGAAAAGAATAGGGGTTCGGCATCATATGAAATCCCAAAGACAGACATAAGAAAACCACCTAATAAGGTACGAATACCTCGTTGAATGAGGTAATAAGCCCAACCTTCGACAGGGAAAGCAAATTAAAATCTTAAAGGGTTGACGAAGGGTTGTTTAAATTTTGAAAATACCTAGCCGTAGTAAGAGAAAAAGATGAGGATAATGAGAGTAAATCACTCGAACGTCCTATTGCCATGCTTAGTTTAGCCTGACATGGCAAAATCTCATAAAGCGAGCTTACACTTGTCCAATAACTCGATAAAAGGCACAGACATTTCCTACATAATGTAGCTAAGAATCCTGACATGTACATGATTACAACCATTCGCAATGAGAACGACGTAAATGGTTACAGTCAGATCTGGATAATGTGGCTCCATGGTGCAAAATGAATATAATGTCTATAAATGTACAGAATTGTAAATATATCCGCTTAACTAGAGCAAGATCACCGTTACAACACCAAATTTCACTGTGTGGTAAAAACCTGATTCATTGCACCTCAATAAAATTGCTTGGCATTCAAATTTGCAGCAATTTAAAATGCAACAAGCATGTTGAGGAAAGGTGAAGGCATACACTACGTGTACTATACCGTACATATATGCATATAATATAAATGATTTGATGGAATACGAGGATGTTCTTGTACAATGGCTCAAAAAAATATTGGTCTATCGACATAGGCTACATGTGAGGACGAGTAATCGAAGCGAATGATGATAAAAATTAACATAAACTAAAATCCTTGATTATTTATCATCTTGTGTAACATATACATTGTAAGAAAACATCATTCTTCCACGTCCATATAACTAAAAAGCCATATTTTAAAACAACCATTTTCACTTGCCACCAAAAAAGTGTTGGTCTGATTAATATAACGCAGTTTTTGATCCTTCGTGAACCTTTCAGTACTTGGTAGGTCCTCCTTTCCTCTTTATTATCTCAGCTAACTTATTTGGCATCGATCGAACCAAGGTTTTCGTAGTTTCGTTTGGTATGTTATTCCATTTGGTGAGTAAGGCTTCTTTCAGGTCAGCTTTGTTTGATATTGCATGTTTTCTCACGTTTTGTTCCAAATAGTGCCACAAATTCTCGATGGGGTTGATGTCGGGAGATTGTGGTAGAGTTTCCATCCAACGCGATGTATTATATTAACAGCCATAGCTTCATGTTCAGGGCTGTGTGTTTGGGGTCGTTATCTTGCGTAAACGTATATTCTGTTGAGAGTCCCATTTTGTGTTCATTTGATGGAAGTTGTGTTATGAGGATGTTAATGTATGCTTTGTGATCCATAGTTCCTTCAACAAAGGCCAATTCACCTACACCATTGAGAGTCATGCAACCCCACACTATCAGGGAACCACCTCCATATTTCACAGTAGCTATCAGGTTCTTCTCTTCAAGTTCAGAATTCGTCTTTCTCCACACAGTCACTTGTCTGTCTAAATTTACTCTCATCGGTAAAAGCGACTGTCTTCCAGTCTTCAAAGCTATCATTTCTTTTCTCGTTAGCGTACGAAAGTCTCTTTTTCGTGTTAGCCTTCCTGATGTATGGCTTTCTACGGGCTGTTCTGTCCACATATCTATCCTCTTTCTCGTAGCTCATTTCGGATGGTTTCAGATGACACTTGCACTCTTACATCTTGTTGTAACTTCGGCGCACTTAGCTGAGGATTTTGGGTCACTTTACGCACAATTTGCCGTTTGTCTTGTACTGAAAACTTTGAGGGGTGGCCACTTCTTGGTCTATTTTCTATTGTCTTTGTTCTTTTGTACCTGTACCAGTACACAATATTTTTAACAGTTGTAACAGCTCTACCAATAATTTCACTTATGTCCGTGAAAGATTTACATTTTTGAAATAGTTGCACTACAATCCTCCTTTCTTTCACGGTTGTTTCTTTCATTTTCTTTCCCATTGCTAGGTGAACACTGAAACAGTGCTGAATATTACCTCCCAACGTGTCAGCACAGACACAATCAGCCCGACAGCACGATGCCACGATGATATCGTTTACTAGACCAATATTTGTTTGGCATGTAATAACGCACGCTGTTGTATTATTGTCCGTTTGCAAACAGCCTGAATCTCCTTAGCTCCATATTCAACCTGCTGATGTACTTGACTGTCCTACATATCTACATACGTGTAATTCCATTATATGCACCATTATTCGTACTATACTGTTCCGTTCATACCACGGCTATGGGGAGAACAATACTTTTTTGAGCCACTGTAGAACGAAACACGTCATTCCTTGTATATAATATGTGATGCGTACGGGTATGCTTATAGTGTTTTAATTTGCATTTGAAATTGTTGTGTATCTGACAGACTGGAAGGTTTTTATTACATACGGAGTCTTGGGATTCATCCGCAGATCTCTACTGGGAGCCTGAAAGAAAGTAGATCAGACAGCTATTTGGCATTAGTACGGCCAATACTGTTGTACGGACTTCTTTCCTGGCACCCACTACAGTGGAGAACTTGACGAAACTATAGAGGGAGCTCAACGCCGAGCAGAACAACTAATTATTCATTTAAATACAGCCAGGTCACTGCCCCACATAACAGCTCTCTGTAAACAAATAGATATTGCTTTTCTGAGAAAATGTCTCGCAAGTTACATTCACATAAACCCTTTCAACCGCTTACAGCTGAACTACCGTTCCGCTCAAAGAGGTCGAGGTGTGTCCCTTTTCCGACCATTTGCAAGAACAGTATCATATAAAAGTGGCTTCTTTATTCGTTCTGCTCGGCTGTGGAATGAACTCTCGCCACAGATAAAAGAACTACCTGGAGAAAAATTGTGTACAGAGGTAAAAAGAATGTATATATAACGAAACCTTCTGTACATTAATAATTTCTCTATTGTGTGAATGTTCAGTATGCGTGGGAGGACGGATGAAAGTTTATGTATGTTTGCATGTGGGTATAAGTGAGCTGGCCTAGCTGAAGTACATGTGGGGATTCTAGTGTGTGTGTGTCGAATTTCTTGAATGTTGAACAGGTATTGTGAATGCTATGTATATGTAAATACGGTAACTGTATATAAGCACACGATGTAGAATATAATTGTATATTTCAATACTGTAATTTTAAGTGGGGATGGATGCACGTTCGTGTATGTGAGGCTATGCCCTTTCTCCATTAATCATCCCTGAATTGTACCTACAGTTTGTGGAAATTAAATAAATAAATAAATAAATAAATAAATAAATAAATAAATAAATAAATAAATAAATAAATAATAATACCGGGCGAGTTGGCCATGCGGTTAGGGGCGCGCGGCTATGAGCTTGCATTCGGGAGATACAGGGTTCGAATCCCACTCGCGACAGCTCTGAAGGTGGTTTTCCGTGGTTTCCCATTTACACACCAGGCAAATGCTGGGGCTGTACCTTAATTAAGGCCACGGCCGCATCTTTCCAACTCCTAGGCATTTCCTATCCCATTGTCGCCATAAGACCTATCTGTGTCGGCGCGACGTAAAGCCACTAGCGAATAATAATAATAATAATAATAATAATAATAATAATAATAATAATGTTAAAGCAGGATTGAGTGGCTGAAACGGTTGAGGCGCTGGCCTTCTGACCCGAACTTGGCAGATTCAATACTGGCTCAGTCCGATTGTGTTTGAAGGTGCTCAAATATGTCAGCCTCGTGTCGGTAGATATACTGGCACATAACAGAACTCCTGCGAGGCAACATTCCGTACCTCGGGGTCTCCGAAAACCGTCAAACGTAGTTGGTGGGACGTAAAAACAATAACATTATTATTATTCATACATACATTATCATTATAGACTGTTATGCCTTTCAGCGTTCAGTCTGCAAGCCTCTGCGAATTTACTAAACGTCGCCACAATCCTCGATTGGAAACTAGTGTTGTGGCCCCATTTAGTTCTATACCTCTTATCTTTAAATCGTTAGAAACCGAGTCTAACCATCGTCGTCCTGGTCTACCTCTACTTCTCTTACCCTCCATAGCACAGTCCATTATTCTCCTAGGTAACCTATCCTCCTCCATTCGCCTCACATGACCCCACCACCGAAGCCGGTTTATGCGTACAGCTTCATCCATCGAGTTCATTCTTAAATTAGCCTTTATCTCCTCATTCCGAGTACCATCCTGCCATTGTTCCCACATGTTTGTACCAGCAATCATTCTTGCTACTTTCATGTATGTTACTTCTAACTTATGAATAAGATATCCTGAGTCCACACAGCTTTCGCTCCCGTAAAGCAAAGTTGGTCTGAAAACAGACCGATGTAAAGATAGTTTCGTCTGGGAGCTCACTTCCTTCTTACAGAATACTGTTGATCGTAACTGCGAGCTCACTGCATTAGCTTTACAACACCTTGATTCAATCTCACTTACTATATTACCATCCTGGGAGAACACACAACCTAAATAATTGAAATTATCGACCTGTTCTAGCTTTGTATCACCAATCTGATATTCAATTCTGTTGAATTTCTTACCTACTGACATCAATTTAGTCTTCGAGAGGCTAATTTTCATACCATACTCATTGCACCTATTTTCAAGTTCCAAGATATTACACTGCAGGCTTTCGGCACAATCTACCATTATGACCAAGTCGTCAGCATAGGCCAGACTGCTTATTACATTTCCACCTAACTGAATCCCTCCCTGCCATTTTATACTTTTCAGCAGATGATCCATGTAAACTACGAAACTCTAGGTCTACGAAACATAAACACAACTGCCTATTCCTCTCGTAGCATTACTCAGTTACCTGGCGCATACTGAAAATCTGATCCTGACAGCCTCTCTGTGGTCTGAAACCACACTGGATTTCATCCAACTTTCTCTCAACGACTGATCGCACCCTCCCTTCCAAGATGCCAGTGAATACTTTACCTGGTATACTAATCAATGAGATACCTCGATAGTTGTTGCAATCCTTCCTGTTCCCTTGCTTATAGATAGGTGCAATTACTGCTTTTGACCAATCTGAAGGTACCTTACCAACACTCCATGCTAATTTTACTACTCTATGAAGCCATTTCACCCCTGCCTTCCCACTATACTTCACCATTTCAGGTCTAATTTCATCTATTCCTGCTGCTTTATGACAATGGAGTTTATTTACCACCCTTTCCATTTCCTCAAGCATAATTTCACCAACATCATTTTCCTCCTCCCCATGAGATTGGCTATTCGCAACACCACCAGGATGATTTCCTTTTACATTGAGAAAATGTTCAAAATATTCCCTCCACCTCTCCAGTGATTCCCTGAGATCTATTATGAGTTCACCTGATTTACTCAAAACACTGTTCATTTCCTTTTCACCTCCCTTCCTAAGATTCTTTATTACTGTCCAGAAAGGTTTCCCTGCTGCTTGACCTAGCCTTTCCAGGTTGTTACCAAAATCTTCCCATGATTTCTTTTTGGATTCAACAACTATTCTTTTTCGCTCTGTTTCTTTCATCTACGTACAAATCCCTGTCTGCCTCGGCCCTTGTTTGGAGCCATTTCTGATAAGCCTTCTTTTTACGTTTACAAGCTGCTCTCACTTCATCATTCCACCAGGATGTTCGCCTTTTCCCATCTTTACACACAGTTGTTCCTAGGCATTCCCTTGCTGATTCTATTACAGCAACCCTGTATGCCACCCATTCACTTTCTATATCCTGAACCTGCTTACTGTCTACTGCTTGAAACTTCTCACTAATCATATCCATGTACTTCTGTCTAATTTCCTCGTCCTGGAGATTTTCTACCCTTATTCGTTTGCAGACAGATTTCACTTTCTCTACCCTAGGCCTAGAGATACTTAGTTCACTACAGATCAGATAGTGGTCTGTATCATCGAAAAATACGCGGAAAACTCGTATATTTCTAACAGATTTCCTGGATTCAAAGTCTGTTAAGATATAGTCTATTATGGATCAGGTACCCCTAGCCTCCCATGTGTAGCGGTGAATAGCCTTATGCTTGAAGAATGTATTCGTAACAGCTAAACCCATACTCGCACAGAAGTCCAGCAAACGCTTCCCATTCCCATTAGCTTCCATATCTTCCCCACATTTACCAATCACCCTTTCGTATCCTTCAGTTCTATTCCCAACTCTCGCATTGAAATCGCCCATTAGCACTATTCTGTCCTTGCTGTTGACCCTGACCACGATATCACTCAATACTTCATAAAACTTGTCAACTTCATCCTCATCTCCACCCTCACATGGTGAATACACGGACACAATTCTAGTCCTAATTCCTCCAACTGACAAATTTTCCCACATCATTCGCTCATTTAAGTGCTTAACAGAAACTATGTTGCGTGCAATGGTATTCCTGATAAAGAGCCCTACCCCAGACTCTGCCCTTCCCTTTCTAACACCCGTCAAGTACACTTTATAATCTCCTATCTCTTCCTCGTTATCTCCCCTTACCCGAATATCACTTACTCCTAGCACATCTAAATGCATCCTCTTTGCTGACTCAGCCAGTTCTACTTTCTTTCTTCCATAAGCCCCATTAATATTGATAGCTCCCCATCGAATTCCATTTCGTTCGCCAAGTTGTTTCCAAGGAGTCCGTCGCCTGTCAAATGGGAGTGGGACTCCGTTACTCCCATAGGTCCGAGGCTTGCTTAAAATGTTCTGAGCTCGGTAAATTCATGAAGCAGGATGCTACCCTACTTGCACATAGTCCAAGTGAGGATCTCTCCTCTAACGGGTTATGGACCACCGGTGAATTGTATAGTCCTAGCCGCCTGAGCACAAGGAGGGCCATGACTCAGAATATGTCCGAGATGCCCACTCCCATTCCATAGCAACTGGTATCCAGTCTCCCAGGACCACTTACTAGGCCACTCAGCCGTTGCCCATGGTTCACGAACTAGGACGTGACTACAGTAACCCACAAACATGAACCAGGAGGTACACCTCTACGCCGCACATTTAAATCTTGCGCCTAATAGAACTCCTCTACAGGAGAAACAGTGAACTTGAAACTAGACCTACTTAAACCTTTACTCAGAAGATGTCGCTACTTTAATTTGACGTGATTTTGGTATTTTGAAGTTTCCTGATCTGGGTGAATTTCTACTTGTTTTTGTTTACTATTTATCAAGAAGTTTGGACATTCTCTCATAGATGTCACTGCTGAAAAACTGTGATCTTACACCCTGGTGCGAAGTGAAAGAATTTTTTTTGAAGAAGTTTAGTATTCATAAATTTTGTCTTCACTAAATTTCGTTCCTTTATTTTTGGGTTGGCAATATTTATCTTTTCTTTCCGCCAGTTTTGAATTTAGCCAATCAAGAATTTCTGTAATTAATTTTCAGCCAATCCCGTATTTCTTCTCCAATTTTGAGTGTAACTTTTGTATGGACCAATAAAGAGAGAGGGTGTGGCTGGTTTATTCATGAAAGGTCTCGTACTTTCCCCGTGGGTTTATAAACTGCGGATTTTCACGTCTCTTGGCCATTTGATCGTCATCTAACTTAGTGTGTGTGTGTGTGTGTGTCAAGCAGGGGACGCGAGGCGCTTCTTTCGTCAGGCAGCAGTTCTTCAGCAAGGTAATGGCCAATTAACATCCTTATTTCTTTGCTGGCTCCGCAGTTTAACCCGGGGGAAAGGTCCGAACCTTTAGCCATGTAACCAACTTCTCTAAAATGTAAGTTCTGCCGGCTAATGTAATATTTCATCAATCTTTAACTGTAAACCGGGTATAGAGAGTGATTTACCCTCTCGATCTTCCCTTCATATTGGTTTGAGGTGACTACGTTTTGTAACTGGTTTTCTTCTTTTCCGTAATGTCTTAAAATTATACTTATACGAGTCATCTCGATAGGTTGGGAATAGACCCTGTGTCATCGGCCTAGTGCCCCTTAGGTTTTTAGAATTCAGTTCTAGGAGTGCAAGTACTCGCCTCCATTCTATTTGGTGTTTCGGGCCATTTACTTAACCTTCGTGTTCCATGAAGGCCCAGTAGGTTGGGTACAAGATACCTCTGTTTCATTTTTGTAAGTTGTGCCTTGATGGCAAGTAATTATAAGGTTCTGATATTGCCTTGAATAGGCTTGAAAAACTGAGAGCATGTCAGCTCTTTTCATGTGTTGTAAAAATGCCTCTGGGAGGCTTGATGTTAAAATTTGGGAGCAAGTGCTCCATGTATTGAGGGGTGTTCTGCCCTTGCATAAAATGATGATCTTGGTAATTTTGAGCGTGTACCTCAGGAATTGTAAAATGAGGGCGTGAAGCCCAAGATCTGTTTATACCACCAATCTTGTCTTTCCTAGACTTGTTTATTGCTACTGGTACCTGTTACATTGTGACATGTTGTTTTTTTTTAAAGAGAAAAGAATATAACCTTTGTTACAGTTTTAAATTAACTTTGATTTGGTAGTTAGACCCATTCACCCCGGCACCTTCTTTCACCTCTGCTGGTCCACGGGTATCCCCGTAATAATAATTGTTACCGTGTTTTTGTGGTAGTTAAGCATGAAAGAAGGTGCTGGATGGTGAATAGGTCTCAAGCTACTAAAGAGAAATTAAATTTTAAAATTTAACAAGGTTATATTTTCTTTTCAAAATTAGGTAACAACAAATAGAACAGGTACTTAGTAGCCGAAATACAACTTGAAATGTACAATTACAGGGATTAAAGAATTTGGGCTTCGAGCCCTGAAAACACAATTCTTGAGCAACTAGCTCAACTTTACGATATACCAATTTCAACAAAGGGGCAGAAGACCCCAATCAAACCCTGGAGCCCTTGCTCCAAATTACACAGCAAAGCCTCCTCAAGGCATACAACTCTCAGTTTTAGAAAAGAGCTACTCGCTCTTAAAGTTAAGCCTCTCCCAGGCCACACCAAACTCAACTTTCAAGTTGTCCTCAAAGGACATATACACAGGGGTAAAATACCCAACCTACTGAGGTCTATTAGGTGAGAAAAGATTAATACATGACCTCTAAAATACAACTTGAGAGGAGGCGAACTTGCACTCCTAATACACTTTGCTTAAGACCTACTTGGCACTAGGCCGTTAATACAAGGGCTAATCCCATACTACAGAGGTGACTTAATGGCAATTTACATTACATTACGGGAGAATTGGTTGAGAAAAATAAGTTCACCTCAAGACGATGTGAGTGGGAACTCGAGAGGGTTAGCACTCTCTATCCCATAATATAGCTTTACAAGAGAATAGAAGAAAAGAGTAGTTACATTTTAGGAAAAGGTTACATGATGGAAAACGCTTCGAACCCGCCGCGAGAGTTAAACTGCCGACCTAGCAAGAAAAGAAGTTATTAATAGGCCATTACCTGGTGTTGAACGGCTGAAGAAGAAAGAGGCGCTTCCCGCCTCCTGCTATGTACTTAATACACTGAAAGATGGAACAGAAGTGGCCCGGAGACCCCAAAATCAGCAGTTTATATCCTCTCGCGGAAGATTCTAGGCGTTAGGGGAAAGAAAACACCCTCCCACAAAATCTTTATTGGTTCGGGAAAAGAAACCCCTACATAGAGGAAAAAGAAACACATTATTGGTGGAAAATTAATTAAAGAAATTCGGGATTGGCTAGATCCAAACTAAGGGGAAAAAGAGGGGTATACAGCCAACTTAAACAATGACAGAAGGAAATTTAACAAAGAACAAACTCTTGAAATAAAAATTTCTCCAACAAAATAGTTCTTTGACTCCGCACTAGGTCGCACTATTGTTGATCTTCAGTAGTGTCCTCTAGAAGAGAAAGTTCACACTTCTTACTTCAAGCGAAACAAAAACACATCAAAAGTGACACAGTTCAAAAACTCAAAATCTTCCACGTGGTGACATCTTCTGAGAAAGTAAAGAATTAATAGAATAGATAAAGTTCAACCTTCCTCCAGAAGAGGAGTTTCAACTGGCGCAACTTTTAAATAAACGGAGTAGAGGTGTACCGCCCGGTACAGACCTCCCCCCCCAAAAGTTCCTCCAAGGGGTAACACAGAAGAACATAAACTTTTGTTTGAAATAAGTTCCAAGTTTTGATGTTGAGATTAAGATAACTTGCAGAAGTATTTGAGAAATTTCTTAAGTCGGTTCCAAAATTTTGTTGTTGCAGGTGAAGTAAAGTCTTTATGTTTATAAAAGTTCAATTTCTGAAGATAAGCTTTTAATACTTAAAAGTGAAGGAAAAATTTGCAATGTCCACCAAATATTGTTGTTAAATTCCCAAATGTAATTATTGCTTATGGTGACTGTCCATGTAGTTGATGTAGATTGAGTCTGATGGCCAGACCGGCCGTTGCAGCTTGCGTCCAACGGAGGCCGCTCGGACCCCTCAAGTACCCTGAGATACCGCTCGCCCGCACTATGAGGGGAGCAGAGGTGTTGAAGTACGCCGCGCCCGCGGTGAACAGATACAGGCTGCGGGCATGTAGCAGGACGTGCGCCGCACATCAGCCTTGGCCGGGGGGAGAGCTCCGGCTCGCCGTGCACATGTCGTCCTCGCTGGAGAGGAGGGGGCCCATCCCCCTCCCCAGTCGCTGCACGGCGCTGCGCGGCTGCTGGGGCGCTGAAACATTAAAGCTAGGCGGCAGAATTGTGTTGGACAATCATTTTCTTTGAGGGTACAGGCTTGTGGAGAGGTTGAGGGGCCAGCGGCGTGTAGATATCCATGGCATTTACTATTATGAAGCCACAGTGTAAGGTGGAGCAGGAGACGGGAGCGTGGTAATGGCCGTGGCAAGAACAGGATGGCAGCTTAACGGGTCGGGGCAGGTTTTACATAAGGCTTACATCTAAAACCCAAAATATTACAGAAGGGGCAGAATGCCTTAAAAGTGAAACTCAAAAAAAATATAACCTTCATATCCTTTCAAAATACTATGAAGCAAGTTAACACAGAAATTACACCGGTTTCACCTGGGACAGGTGAACCCTAAATATCCTCTCGGTGGCTGGATTACTTAGCAATAAGGTAACCGGCGTAAGAAAATCGAGAATGATACAAGGCCCATGAAATCTGGGGGCAAGCTTGCCCGCGGGAACAAAATTTTTGACCATAACCTGGTCACCTACCTTCAAAGTGGTGGGTCTCCGTCCACGATCATACCTTTCCCTAACCTTTTCATGAGACACTTTAAGATTGGCTTTAGCCTTCTTCCAAAGATCTTTAATGTTATCCGGATCTATTGTCTCGGGTAGAATGTCATTCAAAGACCAGAGGTTAGAGAGCGGCGAGTTGGGAACAAACTTAAACATCAAGGAAGCTGGAGTAAACTTGTGAGATTCATGAACCGCCGAATTCAAAGCAAAAGCTATCCAATGCAGGGACGTGTCCCACCTGGAAGGATCTTCATGATGATAGGCAATGAGTGCGGACCTGAGATTACGGTTAACCCGTTCAGCCAGAGATGGTTGAGGATAATAAGCAGATGTAGTTACATGAGAGATGGACAAGTCAAAACAGAATTTACGAAATAAATTAGATGTAAAAGCCTTAGCATTATCAGATACAATATATTGACACGGACCAAAAGAAGCAAAAATAGAATTTAAGCAAGTAATGGTTGACTGAGCGGTAGCCAGCTTAGTCGGAAATAACCAGGAAAATCTTGTAAAACCATCTACACACACAAAGATGAACTTGTTGGCATTGCCCTTTGACTGGGGGAAGGGTCCGACATAATCAATATACAGGCGTTCCATGGGGCGCGACGCTTGATGAGAAGACAAAAGGCCTACTTTAGTGGACATGGTGGGTTTACTGAGCAAACAAGATTTACAAGCTTTTACAAGTTCACGGATTTCACCGTCCATACCTTTCCATATGAACATTTCACGAATCTTTTCACGAGTTTTAAAGATTCCAAGATGCCCCCCCAATGGGGTCTCATGATAATACTTGAAGATCATAGGTACAAGAACCGCTGGAACAACAACTTTCATCAACTTATCATGCCTCGAAGGGCAACATAGAACACCATTCCTCAGAACATAAGGGACAGCATGTTCCCCAGAAGAAAGGGTTTCCATTATAGGAGCCAGCGTCGGATCTTCACGTTGGTATTTCTCGATATCCCTAAAAAGCATGGGAGCATCTGTTAGGATGGCATTAACCTCGGATAGTATGGACTCGGAAGGTGATGAACTGTCGACCGGTTCGTGGGATCCGACGTCGTTATGAAACATACGGCTGAGTCCATCAGCAACAACATTTTCGGTACCTCTGATATGTCGTACATCAAATTGGAAGGCAGAAATACGGATGGCCCAACGGGCTATACGACCAGTACGACGCGGCCTACCTAAGACCCAGCTTAAGGCTTGATTATCTGTCTCCAGGTCGAATTTGACATGTTCTAGATAGAGACGGAACTTTTCTAAGGCGAATAAGACTGCCAACCCTTCGAGCTCATAGATGGAATACTTGGCTTCTTGAACCGATAGAGTCCTAGATGCATAGGCGATGGGACGCCTCCCTAGTTCAGTCTCTTGAAGAAGGACTGCAGCTACAGCTGCCGACGACGCGTCCGTTTGGACGATGAATTTCTTCGAGAAATCAGGCATAGCAAGTACAGGGGCATTACAGAGAGCTAATTTAAGATCTTTGAAAGCGGCTTGTTGAGAAGGTCCCCACTCGAATTTGATGCCTTTCCTACGAAGAAGGTTTAAGGGCGCCGCTCTATTAGCGAAGTTAGGAATAAACTTCCTGAAGAAATTCACCATACCAATGAATCTAGCGATACCTTTGATGTCCTTAGGAGGTTTAAAATCACGGATGGCCTGTGTTCTAGAATGATCGACAGCTACCCCATCGGGTGACACAATATGCCCTAGGAATGACATAGAGGGCTTAGCAAAGGCAACCTTGGACAACTTGACAGTTAACCCAGCCTTACGAAGGCGATTCAGAACTTCTCGCAGATGATCTAGATGTTCTTCAAAAGTCTCGGAAAATACGACGACATCATCCAAGTAGTGATATAAGTACTCAAATTTGATGTCGGAGAAGACCCTATCTTGTAGCCTAGTGAGCACAGCTGCCCCCGTGGGGAGCCCGAAAGGCACGCGGTTGTATTCGTATAAGTTCCAGTCCGTGGCAAACGCTGTAAGGTGTTTAGACTCTTCGGCAAGGGGAATTTGATTATAGGCCTGATTCAAGTCCAAGATAGTGAAGAACTTGGCCTTACGAAACCATGAAAAGCAAGAATGAAGGTCGGGAAGGGGCACAGATTGCAACACCACCTTCCGATTGAGAGCCCTGTAATCAATGACAGGCCTGAAGCCTCCTTGGGGTTTCGGGACTAGAAAAATAGGCGAAGAATACGCTGACTTAGAGGGCCTAATAATACCATCCTTCAACATCTGATCGATGATTTCTTTCAGAGCCTTCATTTTAGGTGGAGATAGCCTATACGGTGGAAAACGGACCGGAATCGAATCCGTAACCTCAATTTTGTATTCAATAAGGTCAGTAACACCAAGAGTATCAGAGAACACCTGGGGAAACGACTGACATAATTTACGAATACTATCAGCCTGCTCCTCAGGTAGATGTCTAAGGTCTAACAACATCTCATCCTGGGTAGGCGAAATAGATGAACATGATACAGAATTACACTTTAACAAGGGAATTCTACAATTGGACGCAAATTTGAATGTGCACGACCTACTCTGGAGATCGAGCACAAGACCAGTGTGAGAAATAAAGTCAGCTCCCAATATAATGGGGCAAGACAATTGCTTGGCCACAAACAATTTAATTTTCCATGTAAATTTGAAAATCCGAATTTTGACCAGTAAGGAACCTAGAATTTCTAATGGAGATCAATTAGCCGAAACGTATTGAACAGGAGAAGAGACATAGTCAGGGAGTTTACAAACAGATTTCAATTTAGAATACCAATCAGCCGAAATAATGGAACAAACACTGCCTGAATCTAAGAGAGCTGTTATAGGCTCGTTATTTAACTCAATCTTAAGAAAAGGAACAGGTGCAGGGGTATCCGCCGCAATCCTAAGACACTCTTTAGGGCATTCAAAAGATGAATTTGAAGGCTGGTCGTTCTCTGCATTTACAACCTGTTTACTAGGGGCTGAGTCTCGGGAATATGGATTTGTCGGCTCAGCCGACGCCACTAGTCACTTTTTATTATTGGCATAGCTGGGATTTGCACCAGAAGTTGAGCAGGAGGGGGTGCTATTTGAGTTTGGGCAATTCTTGGCGATATGTGAGAAGGCCCCACACTTAAAACAGCCTTGTGATGACTCTGCTCCATTCCTTGTCCCACTTGACTTGATCAGAGGACACTTATTCCGCAGATGGTCAGGCGACCCACAAGCATAACATTTACGGGGATTGACTGGTCGGCGAGGTGGAGGCCGAGTGTTACTAAAGGGAGGCGGGGGTTCTTTCGCGACACGCAAAGAATCGGCATACCTAACTCCTTCCGCAGAGACGGCTAATGCTTCCAGTTCAGAGAAGGTTTGCGGGCACGCCGCGAAACACAAATATGACCTGTAGGGTGGTGAAATCCCTTCGACAATAGCTTGCACGATCTGATCCTCAGGGAAGTGGAGAGCAAACACCCTAGTATAAAACTTAATATCTTGGATGAAGTCTGCCAGGTTTTCATCCAAGCGCTGTACCCGATAATAGTATTTCTGAATAAGGGAGGACCTGGCCCTAGCCGGGATGAAGTTAGCTAGCAAATGGGCATGGAAATCCTCAATAGAAGATTGCTCGGCGATGGCTCTAACTATTTTATCTGAGAGAACACCAATAGCATAAGGATAGATTATTTGTAAAATTTGACATGGAGACAGAGAAAACACAAGGGCATGATCCTGAAATTCAACTAGAAATCTTAAAAATGAAATTACATCACTGGTGGTGTTGACGGAAAACTTAGAGATACCTCTAAGCAACATTGCCAATGGATGAGGCAAGCTGCTGAACCCAGGTGACATAGTCGTTAAAGGTTTCAATGGCAAAGAAGTTAATTCAGAGCGGATGTTACTCAATGACGCACGGCGTTCAGATTCGTTGTTCGATGGGGCAGAGATAGTTTGAGCAGCAACGGTTATCCTATTGACTTCTCCCTGAGGAGGCTCTTCCTCGTTACCTACATTCACCGTGGCGGGTTGATCAGTTTTGGGAGGAGCTTCGCCGGTTAGCAATTGAGTGACCTTATTAGACAATTCAGAAATAGTTTCAAGGAGCGTATTAGCTTGCTTCCTCTGAACGTCATTCACCTTTAGAGACAACAGATCATTAACTCTATTTGCAAAGTGATACAGCCTGCCTTGCACACGCTTAATTTGATTAGGAGATGGGTCGTTTTCATCAAAAAAGCTGACTACCGATGCTAGCCCAGTAATATTCTCGACAATCGTGGAAAGAGAGTCATCAATTTCTTTCTCTCCCAAATTGGGGATGGAAATGGGCAAATCAAGGGACTCTCTAAGCTTGTTAGTGTCTATTGCAACCGTGCCTCCAGATTGAACGTTTCTGATAGTTAACTCATATATCAACTCCTCTTTGCGCAAGTAGTTAAGGAGGAGAACATCGCGAGGGCCGGGCATGATGACAGAACAATTTTGAAAAACTCAAAAAATTCCAGCAACTGAAAAAATTGTTAGAGTTCGGATCAAAGCAATGTTTAGCCGTCAAAAGGGGCTAAATTGAGACCCATTCAACCACGCTCTGCTGCCACTTGTTACCGTGTTTTTGTGGTAGTTAAGCATGAAAGAAGGTGCTGGATGGTGAATAGGTCTCAAGCTACTAAAGAGAAATTAAATTTTAAAATTTAACAAGGTTATATTTTCTTTTCAAAATTAGGTAACAACAAATAGAACAGGTACTTAGTAGCCGAAATACAACTTGAAATGTACAATTACAGGGATTAAAGAATTTGGGCTTCGAGCCCTGAAAACACAATTCTTGAGCAACTAGCTCAACTTTACGATATACCAATTTCAACAAAGGGGCAGAAGACCCCAATCAAACCCTGGAGCCCTTGCTCCAAATTACACAGCAAAGCCTCCTCAAGGCATACAACTCTCAGTTTTAGAAAAGAGCTACTCGCTCTTAAAGTTAAGCCTCTCCCAGGCCACACCAAACTCAACTTTCAAGTTGTCCTCAAAGGACATATACACAGGGGTAAAATACCCAACCTACTGAGGTCTATTAGGTGAGAAAAGATTAATACATGACCTCTAAAATACAACTTGAGAGGAGGCGAACTTGCACTCCTAATACACTTTGCTTAAGACCTACTTGGCACTAGGCCGTTAATACAAGGGCTAATCCCATACTACAGAGGTGACTTAATGGCAATTTACATTACATTACGGGAGAATTGGTTGAGAAAAATAAGTTCACCTCAAGACGATGTGAGTGGGAACTCGAGAGGGTTAGCACTCTCTATCCCATAATATAGCTTTACAAGAGAATAGAAGAAAAGAGTAGTTGCATTTTAGGAAAAGGTTACATGATGGAAAACGCTTCGAACCCGCCGCGAGAGTTAAACTGCCGACCTAGCAAGAAAAGAAGTTATTAATAGGCCATTACCTGGTGTTGAACGGCTGAAGAAGAAAGAGGCGCTTCCCGCCTCCTGCTATGTACTTAATACACTGAAAGATGGAACAGAAGTGGCCCGGAGACCCCAAAATCAGCAGTTTATATCCTCTCGCGGAAGATTCTAGGCGTTAGGGGAAAGAAAACACCCTCCCACAAAATCTTTATTGGTTCGGGAAAAGAAACCCCTACATAGAGGAAAAAGAAACACATTATTGGTGGAAAATTAATTAAAGAAATTCGGGATTGGCTAGATCCAAACTAAGGGGAAAAAGAGGGGTATACAGCCAACTTAAACAATGACAGAAGGAAATTTAACAAAGAACAAACTCTTGAAATAAAAATTTCTCCAACAAAATAGTTCTTTGACTCCGCACTAGGTCGCACTATTGTTGATCTTCAGTAGTGTCCTCTAGAAGAGAAAGTTCACACTTCTTACTTCAAGCGAAACAAAAACACATCAAAAGTGACACAGTTCAAAAACTCAAAATCTTCCACGTGGTGACATCTTCTGAGAAAGTAAAGAATTAATAGAATAGATAAAGTTCAACCTTCCTCCAGAAGAGGAGTTTCAACTGGCGCAACTTTTAAATAAACGGAGTAGAGGTGTACCGCCCGGTACAATAATAATAATAATAATAATAATAATAATAATAATAATAATAATAATAATAATAATAATAATAATAATAATAATAATAATAATAATAATAATATTACAGTCCAAAACACATGCCTTTACTGTCTTATCACGGCAACCTTCAACAACAAGAGCATATTTGCTCTTTAAAATTCACACTTTCCAGGCCTCTCGAGGTACAGCTTACATTTTTCAATTCAAGATAATTCACTGTCTTAAACCCTGAACAGTTTAACCACCTATTATTATTATTATTATTATTATTATTATTATTATTATTATTATTATTATTATTATTATTATTATTTCGGGGTTTCCGTGGTTGACAGAAGTGAAATAAGATGCGGGCATGAATGGGTCTATCTACTACAATCAAAAGATGAATTAAAAGCTTTCAAATTAAACTTCTATTTTTCTCCCTTTAAAAAGAAATGGTAAATATTAACAAAGCAAGTCGCTCGGCGACGGAACAAGATTTCAGGTACAGTAGTTTACATACAAAGCAGCAGAAATCAGAAAATCAACAAAATTGGTCAATTAATTATTTGAGCTTGAAGCTCCCAATTTTACAAATGTTATTTGAGCACTATTGCTTCATACACCCAAAGTCAAGGAGACAGGTCTCCCCATTTCGTTTACAGAGTAGCCTATATCTACAAGAAATAGAACGAGCATCAATTCTCTATGAACATCTAGGAGACTACACTCCAAAACATATGCCTTTACTGTCTTATCACGGCAACCTTCAATAACAAGAGCATATTTGCTCTTTAAAATTCACACTCTCCAGACCTCTCGAGGCACAGCTTACATTTTTCAATTCAAGATAATTCACTGTCTTAAACCCTGAACAGTTTAACCACCTAACAGAAATAACACTGGTCAACAATGATTTTGTTAAATGTATAATTTATGGTGATTCTTATGTACTTTTGTGTGCTGATTACGAATATGAAACCAGAAACTTCCCATCACCCACAGTTTTTTTTGTAATTTCAAATCTTTGTTTTCATATTTACGGGTTAGCATGCTACCATTAACAAAGATTAATAAACTTTTATAATTGTTGGTTTATCATACTCTTACTATATTTTTTTTGCTTTTTATTCTCTTAAGAATGTACAGAATTCCATATTATTCATTGTTGCCACAACAATTAGAAACTTTAAAACATTGCAGTTGTCAGTTGAATTAGAGATTTCTTTCATGCGACTGTCTGCATAGAGTTGTGCTTCCAAAGTCTATTGAAAGGAGATAGTTTGTGTTCAATACACAGTAGTGTTTTATTTTATTGTTTGAAAAATGCCTCGCAACTGTAAAAATAAACCAGATCGTTTCTGTAATATATGTGGCGAGTTAACCCTTAAAGCGCAGAGGCGAAGTGTTACTACTTTAATTAAGGAAGCTTATGAGTTGTATTATGATTGCAAGATGGATCTGAATCAGAATAGGGGCCCCTAACATATGTTGTGCTTCATGTGTAACTCTACTGACTGGACGGATGAAGGGGACTCGCCATATGCCTTTTGGAATTCCGATGCAGTGGAGGGAACCTACAGATCATTTGACCGATTGCTATTTTTGTGTGACTAATATCTCTGGTATATCTTCAAAGTCAAAATATAACATACAGTTGTATATCCGTCTCTGAAATCAGCAACCAGACCGGTTCTACATGGTCCAGGGCTTCCTATACCTTCTCCACCAGATAGATCGTTGATGCATGGAGAAGTTGATGTTGGTGAAGAGTTATGTGATGATAAAATGGATGATGAGCAACCCTTTGTAGAAAGTTTCTGCTGCTTCTTCTGAGCCTCATTTACTTACACAATCAGATCTAAATGATTTGGTTCGTGATCTTAATTTGTCTAAAGCCAAATCAGAATTACTCGCTTCAAGACTAAAAGGCTGGAACCTTATAGAGAAAGATACCAAAGTCTGCTTCTTCCGCCAACGTCAAAAGGAATTTGAGCATCTTTTTTCTAAAAAGGAAGAACTAGTTTTCTGCAATGATGTTACAGGTATCTTCGAGTTACTAGGGCAGCAGAATAATCCAGAAGAATGGCGTTTATTCATTGATTCTTCAAAAATAAGTTTGAAAGCGGTACTGCTTAACAATGGAAATACATTTCCATCAGTTCCTGTAGCCCATGCAGCTAACTTACAGGAATCATATGAGAACATGAAAATGGTACTATCCGCTATCCAGTATGAAAAGTATTCCAGGCAGATATGTTCAGATTTGAAAGTTGTAGCTCTCTTACTTGGTTTGCAGTTAGGATATACGAAATTTTGCTGCTTTTTATGCAAGTGGGATAGTCGAGATAGAAATAATCACTATATAAAAAAGAACTGGCCAAAAAGACAGTCATTTACTCCAGGACAGGAAAATGTCACTCATCAGCCTCTTGTTGCATCTGAAAAAAACATACTGCCCCCATTACACATAAAACTAGGTTTGATTAAGAATTTTGTAAAAGCACTTGATCATAGTACGGATGCATTTCAATTTCTCCAAACCAAATTTCCAAAAATATCTGTAGCTAAACTAAAGGAAGGCATATTTTTTGGTCCTCAGATCAAAGAACTGATGAAAGATACAGTGCTTGAAAGCAAGTTAAAAACATACGAACTAGCTGCATGGTCATCATTTAAGAAGGCGGTCACAAACTTTCTAGGAAACTACAGGTCAGAGAATTACAGGGAACATATTAGTGAACTTCTACAAAACTATAAACACATGGGATGTAATATGTCTCTTAAAATACACTTCTTGGACTCGCATCTTGACTTTTTCGCTGAAAATCTCGGAGCTGTCTCAGACGAACACGGGGAACGTTTCCATCAAGACATCGTCGAATTTGAAAGCCGTTACCAGGGAAAATGGGGTCCAAATATGCTGGCTGACTACTGCTGGTCACTCAAAAGGGATGTTCCTCAAGCTAAGTTCAGCCAAAAATCTACCTCTCATACTTTTTAGGTATGTAAATGAAATTTAAGTTTAGATAATAAATTTTAGTACGAACAACAACATTTTTTAATTTTTGAAAATTACTAAAAAACTGTGAGTGATGGAAAAATTCTAAAAACGGATTTGAAATCAGCAGAAAAAAGTGTATGTAAATTAAAATGCATGTAAATTCAATTTAAGTTAAGATAATAAATTTTAGTAGGAATAACAATTTTTAACATTTTTTAATTTTTTTGAAAATTACTAAAAACTGTGCGTGATAGAAAAATTCTAAAAACAGATTTGAAATCAGCAGAAAAAAGTGTACCAGAAACACCCTTTCACTTCCATTTAACAAACAAAAATTTAAATTTTGTTGTCCAGTGTAACAGGAGTATCGAATACTCATTCTACCGGGCCTTTGTGGGAAGAAAAAAGAAACACAGGTTAAAGTTACTGGCTAGAAAATCAAAATGATGCAGAGGCAGACACTTGCACTCCTTGAAATTCGTACAAAAGATTAAAACCCTATTTGGGCTTCTGGCCCGAAGTTACAGAGGCTAATCCTATTCTACTGAGGTGACTAAATGTAGAAAGTTTAAGTTATAAGCTACAGACAGAAAACGGTTACAAAAGCATAGTCACCTCAAATTCAAGTTGATGGGGAACTCGAGAGGGTGTCACACTCTCTATTCCCGAATTTGGGCTAAGTTTCAAGGCTAGTTTTGAAATTTCCATTTGAAGATGAAGTTTACATCATATAAGAGGGGAAATTAAATTTTAAAGATAGGAAACCTTCTCCTCGAGCTAGCTTTCAGAGGTTTATCACCCAGTTATTAAATGGCTGCCATTACCTTATTGCGCTGGACTGTTTGATGAAGGGCGAAACGCCCCCTCCTCCACTATTAGCACACACTCAGTAAACTGGACGATCAAGACGACGAGGTGGCTCGAAAAATTGCCAGCGTTTATACCCGAGAGGAAGGTTCTGGAAAGATCTGGGCTAAGACTCGACACACCCCCAATGTTTTATTGGATAATTAAATATGAATAAGAAAACGGTGATTGGTGGAAAAATACATATAAAATATTCTCATTGGTTAATTTTGAAGTTGGCGGAGCGGGATTGAACTGTTGACAACTCTAACACAACAAAAACAAATAACAATCAACTCAGTGTAGTAAACCTTAAAATAACAAATTATTTTGCAGTCTTAATCGTTCCTCTTCACACTAGAGAGTTTAACATCAGATTTTTTGTAGCGACATCTGTGAAGAAAAATTGAAACTTCTTGCACAAGTAGTTGCATGTTTATATCGAAGATGACATTTTTCAAGGCGCTTCATTTGAATGAACGGGGCGGGTGTACCCTCGCGATACAATTATTATTGTTGTTGTTATAAAACATACTCCTAGACCAGGAGAGGATTTGTGTTGATTGTAGAAGTTTCTTGCATGTTGAAAGTTGCCTTTACTTTCCCACCAGGCAGACACACATCGTTCCCAAGTTCTATTTTACACGAAGAAGAGATTGAGAAGACGCCTACTGAGTTTTTTGTTTTGGATTTTAAGCTTTCATTCCGTACCCTGAACCTGTACCGGCAACGCCCTCAGGCCAATCAATCAATCAATCAATCAATCAATCAATGATCAGGGAGATTTATGTCGGTATATATATATGTCGTATGGTTGTACAAGTACACAAAAGTTTACAAATAATCACAAATAATCAAATGGAAATATCCAAATTTGACATCCATTCCAGAGCACATGGTGTCAGTTGGTGTAGAGTCTTCAGACCACCGTCAAATGCACGAAGTGGGCACTCTTGAACAATGTGTTGTATGGTTTGGTCCTCCACTCCACAGTCACAGGCAGCAGATGTACGGAAACCCCTTTTCTTTAAGGTGTGACCACACCTCCATTGACCCGTTCTAATGCGGTTCAGCTTCGACCAGGTTTGGCGAGGTAGTTGAAATCCCTCTACCTTCTTTGTAGGATCTTCAACCAGGTGAGCATTGTTGGGTGGATGTTCGTTCCAACGTTGTTGCCACTTGTAGGTCATGTTGAAAGAATTGATACCTTCTAAATCAACACAGGGTGGCTTGCGTGATTTCATACGTGTTTTTTGTGGATCTTGCAGGGCATCATACAACGGAGAGTTCTTATGAGAGGTGGTCCTCTTGAGCAAGCTTACCTTAGCTGCTTTCCTCCTTAGATCTTGCGGAGCGATATTAGCTAGGATTGGTAGCCACTGTGTGGGAGTAGATCTAACAGTACCAGTGATAACCCTCATGGTCTCATTGAGTTGCACATCAATCTTAGTGGTATGAGCGCTGTTTTCCCATACAGGGGCACAATATTCACCAGCAGAATACACAAGAGCGAGAGCAGCGGAACGTAGAGTATTAGCGTCTGGACCCCAGCTGCTTCCGGCAATCTTGCGGAGTAGATTCACTCTTGAGCCAAGTTTCCTCGATAACTTGATGCAATGCAGTTAGAATGCCAAGGACCGATCCAGAATGATTCCAAGATATATTGGATTGTAGTTATGGGGTACTTCGATTCCGACAAAAGTCACATGTAGCTTCCTTTGGGCTTCTTTATTATTTAGATGAATACAGTAACCTCAGTCTTGTTTGGGTTGGGTTGAAGACTCCATTTGTGGAAGTAATCACTCAGTTTTGCCAGATCACCAGTTAGAACATTCTCACAGTTCATGAAATCTTTACTCTGGATAATTATGATGATGATGATGCTTGTTGTTTAAAGGGGCCTACCATCAAGGTCATCGGCACCCAATGGTGCGAAATGAAATGACAAAAAAAATTCAAAATCATCCACTGACCAAAAGAAAAAATCGTCATGAAGAAGGAATGGATGGACATGAAGCAAGAAAAACAACAAAAAACGAGCAAACAAAAAATTAGTGGATTCAACTAAAAAAAGGATCATATATAATTTATTACTGACCAAGGGACCACTCATAAAGCAGAATCCTGAATCGAGGATGCTTGATGTCTAAAGGGGTGCAAAATCCACGTCTAAGGCCCCACAGAATGGTACATGTCGCGAGTAAAGTAGAACCATGGTATTTGTCATGTTGGGGTACTAATCAAAAGTAGCGAAGACTCACAGTGTTCCACACAAGATGGTACTAATCACAAGTATTTTACTTCGTACAGGTAACGCAGACCTATGGTGTTTCTCACACAATAGCGCCACTCATAGCCAACGCAAACCGATGAGTTTCCTCACCTAGGTGTACTAGGCACGGGTGGCGATCCCACGGGCCCTGTGGTGTTCCTCACATGGTGGGTACTAATCACAGGCAACGCAGACCCACGGTGTCGCTCATATAGTGGTACAACTCACAGGCAACGCCCAGACCCGTGGTGTTTCTCACAATGGTACTTGTTACCGTGTTTTGGTGGTAGGTAGAGGTGAAAGAAGGTGCGGGCGTGAATGAGTCTCAAACTACGGAATCAAAGTTACTATAAAATTTAACAAGGTTATATTTTCTTTTCAAAATTAAGTAATAACAAGGAACAGGTACTTAGTAGCCGAAACACAATTTGAAATGTACAATTACAGAGATTACAGAATTTGGGCTTCGAGCCCTGAGTTCACAATTCTTGAGCAACTAGCCCAACTTTCCGATATACAAATTTTAACAAAGGGGCAGAAGACCCCAATCAAACCCTGGAGCACTTGCTCCAAATTACACAGTAAAGCCTCCTCGAGGCATACAAAAATTGAATTCCAAAAGCGCAATCTGCTCTCAAAGTGTAAGCCAATCACAGGCCACACCAAACTTCACCTTCAAGCTGTCCTCTAAGGACATATACACAGGGGTAAAATACCCAACCTACTGAGGTCTATTAAATGAAAAAGAAGGTTAATTAAATGACCTCTAAAATAACAATTTGGGGAGGAGGCAAACTTGCACTCCTAGTACCCTTTGATTAAGACCTACTTGGCACTAGGCCGTTAACACAAGGGCTAATCCCATACTAAAGAGGTGACTTAAGAAGAGAACACTTTGTTTTACGTTATCGAAGAATAGGTTGAGAAAACTAAATTCACCTCACAACAATATGAGTGGGAGCTCGAGAGGGTTAGCACTCTCTATCCCAATATGAAGCTTTAAAAGAGAATATATAAAAGAGTAGTTACATTTAGGAAAAGGTTACATGGTAGAACGCTTAGAACCCGCCCCGAAAGTTAAACTGCTGAGCTAGCAAAGAAAGAAGTTATTAATCGGCCATTACCTTATTGTTGACCGCTGCCGAAGAAAGAGGCGCTTCCCGCCCCCTGCTATGTACTTAACACACTGAAAGATGGAACAGAAGTGGCCCGGAGACCCAAAAATCAGCCGTTTATAACCTCTCGTGGAAGGTTCTAGGCGTTAGGGGAAAGAAAACACCCGCCCACAACGTTTTTATTGGATAGGACCCCGCAACAGATTCAAATTGGGGGAAGATACATCTGATTGGATAGAAATTAATTGAAGAAATTCGGGATTGGATACATTCATAACAAGGGGAAGAAAGGGGTAAATATTGCCAACTTAAACAATGATAGAAAAAAATTTAACAAGGAACAAACTCTTGAAATTAAATTTTCTCCAAAAAATAGTTCTTTGACTCCGCACTAGGTTGCACTATTGTAGATCTTCAGTAGTGTCCTCTAGAAGAGAAAGTTCACACTTCTTACTTCAAGCGAAACAAAAACACATCAAAAGTGACACAGTTCTAAAACTCAAAATTTTCCACATGGTGACATCTTCTGAGAAGGTAGAGAATTAATAGAGTAGATAAAGTTCAGCATTCCTCCAGAAGAGGAGTTTCAACTGGCGCACATTTTAAATTAACGGAGTGGAGGTGTACCGCCCGGTACAGACCTCCCCCCCCAAAAGTTCCTCCAGGGATTTCACATGAAGTCAGTTTGAAAACAAAGTCCAAGTTTTGATGTTGATATTAAAATAAATTGCAGAAGTATTTGAGAAATTCTTAATTCAGTTCCAAAATTTTTGTTGTAATTGGTAACGTAAGGTTTTTATGTTTGTAGAAGGCGAATTTCTGAAGATAATCTTTTAAAATGTGATGAAAAATTTTGCAATGTCCACCAAATTTGTTGTTGAATTCCCAAGTGTAGTCATCTCTTATAGTGGCTGTCCATGTAGTTGATGTAGGCTAAGTTGGATGGCCAGACCGGCCGTTGCAGCTTGCGTCCAAAGGAAGCCGCTCGGACCCCTCAAGTACCCTGAGATACCGCTCGCCCGCACTATGAGGGGAGCAGAGGTGTTGAAGTACGCCGCGCCCGCGGTGAACATATACAGGCTGCGGGCAAGTAGCAGGTTGTGCGCCGCACATCAGCCTTGGCCGGGAGGAGAGCTCCGGCTCGCCGTGCACATGTCGTCCTCGCTGGGGCCGAGGGGGCCCATCCTCGGACCCAAACGCGGCACAGCGCCGCGCGGCTGCGGGGGCACTGAAACATTAAAGCTAGGCGGCAGAATTGTGTTGGACCATCATGTTTCTTTGAGGGCACAGGCTAGGTGAGGAGGTTGAGGGGTCAGCGGCGTGCAGATATCCATGGCATTTACTCAAATTACGCCACAGTGTGTATGAAGCAGGAGACGGGAGCGTGGTAATGGCCGAGGCAAGGACAGAATGGCAGTTTAACGGATCGGGGAAGGTTTTACAAGAGGATTACATATAAGACCAAAATATTATAGAAGGGGCAGAAAGCCTTAAAAGTTGAACTCAAAAAAAATATAACCTTCATATTCCTTTCAAATTATATGAAGCAAGTTGACACAAAATTTACACTGGTTTCACCTGTGACAGGTGAACCCTAAATATCCTCTCGGTGGCTGGATTGCTTACTAACAACGTAACTGGCGTAAGAAAATCAAGAATGATACAAGGCCCATGAAATCTGGGGGCAAGCTTGCCCGCGGGAACAAAATTCTTGACCATCACCTGGTCACCTACCTTCAAGGGGGTGGGTCTCCGTCCACGATCATACCTTTCCCTAACCTTTTCATGAGACACTTTAAGATTGGCTTTAGCCTTCTTCCAAAGATCTTTAATGTTATCCGGATCTATTGTCTCGGGTAGAATGTCACTCAGAGACCAGAGGTTAGAGAGCGGCGAGTTGGGAACAAACTTGAACATCAAGGAAGCTGGAGTAAACTTGTGAGATTCATGAACCGCCGAATTCAAAGCAAAAGCTAACCAATGCAGGGACGTGTCCCACCTGGAATGATCATCATGATGATAGGCAATCAGTGCGGACCTGAGATTACGATTAACCCGTTCAGCCAGAGATGGTTGAGGGTAATACGCCGAAGTAGTTACATGAGAGATGGATAAGTCAAAACAGAATTTACGAAATAAATTAGATGTAAAAGCCTTAGCATTATCAGATACAATATATTGGCACGGACCAAAAGAAGCAAAAATAGAATTTAGGCAAGTAATGGTGGACTGAGCGGTAGCCAGCTTAGTCGGAAATAACCAGGAAAATCTGGTAAAACCATCTACACACACAAGGATGAACTTGTTGGCATTACCCTTTGACTGGGGGAATGGTCCTACATAATCAATATACAGGCGTTCCATGGGGCGCGATGCTTGATGCGAAGACAAAAGGCCTACCTTGGTGGACATGGTGGGTTTACTGAGCAAACAAGATTTACAAGCTTTTACAAGTTCACGGATTTCACCGTCCATACCTTTCCGGATGAACATTTCACGAATCTTTTCACGAGTTTTAAAGATACCCAGATGCCCTCCTAATGGGGTTTCATGATAATACTTGAAGATCATAGACACAAGAACAGCTGGAACGACAACTTTCATCATCTTATCATGCCTCGAAGGGCAACATAAAACACCATTCCTCAGAACATAAGGGACAACATGTTCCCCAGAAGAAAGGGTTTCCATTATCGGAGCCAGCGTCGGATCTTCACGTTGGTATTTCTCAATATCCCTAAAAAGCATGGGAGCATCTGTTAAAATGGCATTAACACCAGATAGCATGGACTCGGGAGGTGATGAACTGTCGACCTGTTCATGGTTATCAACGTCGTCTGAAAACATACGGCTGAGTCCATCAGCAACAACATTTTCGGTACCTCTAATATGCCTGACATCAAATTGGAAGGCAGAAATACGGATGGCCCAACGGGCTATACGACCAGTACGACGCGGCCTACCTAAGACCCAGCTTAAGGCTTGATTATCAGTTTCCAGGTCGAATTTGACATGTTCCAGATAGAGACGGAACTTTTCTAAGGCAAATAAGACTGCCAACCCTTCGAGCTCATAGATGGAGTACTTTGCTTCTTGAGCCGATAGAGTCCTAGATGCATAGGCGATGGGTCGCCTCCCTAGTTCAGTCTCTTGAAGAAGGACTGCAGCTACAGCTGACGATGACGCGTCCGTTTGGACGATGAATTTCTTTGAGAAATCAGGCATAGCAAGGACAGGGGCATTACAGAGAGCTAATTTCAGATCTTCAAAAGCGGCTTGTTGAGAAGGTCCCCACTCAAATTTGATGCCCTTCCTACGAAGAAGGTTTAAGGGCGCCGCTCTATTAGCAAAGTTAGGAATAAACTTTCTGAAGAAATTCACCATACCAATGAACCTGGCGATACCTTTAATGTCCTTGGGAGGTTTAAAATCACGGATGGCCAGTGTTCTAGAATGATCGACTGCTACCCCATCGGGTGACACAATATGCCCTAGGAATGACATAGAGGGCTTAGCAAAGGCAACCTTGGACAACTTAACAGTTAACCCAGCCTTACGAAGGCGATCGAGAACTTCTCGCAGATGATCTAGATGTTCTTCAAAAGTTTCTGAAAATACGACGACATCGTCTAAGTAGTGATATAAGTACTCGAATTTGATGTCGGAGAAGACCCTATCTAGTAGCCTAGTGAGCACAGCTGCTCCGGTGGGGAGCCCGAAAGGCACGCGGTTGTATTCGTATAAATTCCAGTCCGTAGCAAACGCTGTAAGATGTTTAGACTCTTCGGCAAGGGGAATTTGATTATAGGCCTGATTCAAGTCCAAGATGGTGAAGAACTTGGCCTTACGAAACCATGAAAAACAAGAATGAAGGTCAGGAAGGGGCACAGATTGCAACACCACCTTCCGATTGAGAGCCCTGTAATCAATGACAGGCCTGAAGCCTCCTTGGGGTTTCGGGACTAGAAAAATAGGCGATGAATACGCCGACTTAGAGGGCCTAATAATACCATCCTTCAACATCTGGTCGATAATTTCTTTCAGAGCCTTCATTTTAGGTGGAGATAGCCTATAAGGTGGAAAACGGACAGGAATCGAATCCGTGACCTCAATTTTGTATTCAATAAGGTCAGTAACACCAAGAGTATCAGAGAACACCTCGGGAAACGACTGACACAGTTTGCGAATACTATTAGCCTGCTCCTCAGGTAGATGTCTAAGGTCTAACAACATCTCATCCTGGGTAGGCGAGATAGAAGAACATGACACAGAATCGCACTTTAATAGTGGTATTTTACAACTAGAAGCAAATTTGAATGTGCACGACCTAGACTGGAGATCGAGCACAAGACCAGTGTGAGAAATAAAGTCCGCTCCCAATATAATGGGGCTAGACAATTGCTTGGCCACAAACAATTTAACTTTCCATGTAAACTTAAAAACACGAATTTTGACCAGTAAGGAACCTAGAATTTCTAATGGAGATGAATTAGCCGAAACGTATTGAACAGGAGAAGAGACATAGTCAGGAAGTTTACAAACCGTTTTCAATTTAGAATACCATTCAGCCGAAATAATCGAACAAACACTGCCTGAATCTAAGAGAGCTGTTATAGGCTCGTTATTTAACTCAATCTTAACAAAAGGAACAGGTGCGGGGGTATCCGCCGCAATCCTAAGACACTCTTTGGGACCTTCAAAAGATGAATTTGAAAATTGCACGTTCCCTGAATTTACAACCTGTTTACCCGGGGCTGAGTCTCGGGAAGATGGATTAGTCGACTCAGCCGAAGCCACTAGTCACTTTTTATTATTGGCATAGGTGGAATTTGCACCAGAAGTTGAGCAGGAGGGGGTGCTATTCGAGTTTGGGCAATTCTTGGCGATATGTGAGAAAGCCCCACATTTAAAACAGCCTTGTGCTGAACCAGCTCCATTATTTGCCCTACTAGACTTGATCAGTGGACACTTATTGCGCAGATGGTCGGGCGACCCACAAGCATAACATTTACGGGGTGTGACTGGTCGGCGAGGTGGAGGCCGAGTATTACTAAACGAAGGAGGGGGTTCTTTCGCGACACGCAAAGAATCGGCGTATCTAACTCCTTCCGCTGAGACGGCCAATGCTTCAAGTTCAGAAAAAGTTTGCGGGCACGCCGCGAAACACAAATATGACCTGTAGGGTGGGGAGATCCCTTCAACAATAGCTTGCACGATCTGATCCTCAGGGAAGTGGAGAGCAAACACCCTAGTATAAAACTTAATGTCCTGTATGAAATCAGCCAAGTTTTCATCCAAGCGCTGTACCCGATAATAGTATTTCTGAATAAGGGAGGACCTAGCCCTAGCAGGGATGAAGTTAGCTAGCAAATGGGCATGGAAATCCTCAATAGATGATTGCTCGGCAATGGCTCTTACGATTTTATCAGAAAGAATACCAATAGCATACGGATAGATAATCTGCAAAATTTGACATGGAGAAAGAGAAAACACAAGGGCATGATCCTGAAATTCAACTAGAAATCTTAAAAAAGAAATTACATCACTGGTGGTATTAACGGAAAACTTAGAGATCCCTCTGAGCAACATTGCCAATGGATGAGGCAAGCTGCTAAACCCGGGTGACATAGTCGGTAAAGGTTTCAATGGCAAGGAAGTTAATTCAGAACGGATGTTACTCAACGATGCACGGCGTTCAGGCTCGTTGTCCAATGGGGCAGAGATAGTTTGAGCAGCAACGGTTATCCTATTAACGTCTCCCTTGGGAGGCGCTTCCTCACTACCTGCATTCACAATGGTGGGTTGATCAGATTTGGGAGGAACTTCCCCAGTCAACAATAAAGTGACCTTACTAGATAATTCGGAAATATTTTCCAGGAGCGTACTAGCTTCCTTCCTCTGAACGTCATTCAGTTTTAGAGACAACAGATCGTTAACCCTATTCGAAAAATGATATAGCCTGCCTTGCACACGCTTAATTTGATTAGGAGACGGATCATTTTCATCAAAAAAACTAACTACAGAAGCTAGCCCAGTAATATTCTCGACGATCGTGGAAAGAGAGTCATCAATTTCTTTCTCTCCCAAATTGGGGATGGAAATGGGCAAATCTAGGGACTCTCTAAGTTTGTTAGTGTCTACTGCAACCGTGCCTCCAGATTGTACATTTCTAATAGTCAATTCATATATCAACTCCTCCTTGCGCAAATAATTAAGATGGGGAACATCGCGAGGGCCTGGCATGATGACAAAACAATTTTGAAAAAGTCAAAAAATTCCAGCAACTGAGAAAATGGTTAGAGTTCGGATCAAAACAATGTGTAGCCGTCAAAAGGGGCTAAATTGAGACCCATTCAACCACGCTCTGCTACCACTTGTTACCGTGTTTTGGTGGTAGGTAGAGGTGAAAGAAGGTGCGGGCGTGAATGAGTCTCAAACTACGGAATCAAAGTTACTATAAAATTTAACAAGGTTATATTTTCTTTTCAAAATTAAGTAATAACAAGGAACAGGTACTTAGTAGCCGAAACACAATTTGAAATGTACAATTACAGAGATTACAGAATTTGGGCTTCGAGCCCTGAGTTCACAATTCTTGAGCAACTAGCCCAACTTTCCGATATACAAATTTTAACAAAGGGGCAGAAGACCCCAATCAAACCCTGGAGCACTTGCTCCAAATTACACAGTAAAGCCTCCTCGAGGCATACAAAAATTGAATTCCAAAAGCGCAATCTGCTCTCAAAGTGTAAGCCAATCACAGGCCACACCAAACTTCACCTTCAAGCTGTCCTCTAAGGACATATACACAGGGGTAAAATACCCAACCTACTGAGGTCTATTAAATGAAAAAGAAGGTTAATTAAATGACCTCTAAAATAACAATTTGGGGAGGAGGCAAACTTGCACTCCTAGTACCCTTTGATTAAGACCTACTTGGCACTAGGCCGTTAACACAAGGGCTAATCCCATACTAAAGAGGTGACTTAAGAAGAGAACACTTTGTTTTACGTTATCGAAGAATAGGTTGAGAAAACTAAGTTCACCTCACAACAATATGAGTGGGAGCTCGAGAGGGTTAGCACTCTCTATCCCAATATGAAGCTTTAAAAGAGAATATATAAAAGAGTAGTTACATTTAGGAAAAGGTTACATGGTAGAACGCTTAGAACCCGCCCCGAAAGTTAAACTGCTGAGCTAGCAAAGAAAGAAGTTATTAATCGGCCATTACCTTATTGTTGACCGCTGCCGAAGAAAGAGGCGCTTCCCGCCCGCTGCTATGTACTTAACACACTGAAAGATGGAACAGAAGTGGCCCGGAGACCCAAAAATCAGCCGTTTATAACCTCTCGTGGAAGGTTCTAGGCGTTAGGGGAAAGAAAACACCCGCCCACAACGTTTTTATTGGATAGGACCCCGCAACAGATTCAAATTGGGGGAAGATACATCTGATTGGATAGAAATTAATTGAAGAAATTCGGGATTGGATACATTCATAACAAGGGGAAGAAAGGGGTAAATATTGCCAACTTAAACAATGATAGAAAAAAAATTAACAAGGAACAAACTCTTGAAATTAAATTTTCTCCAAAAAATAGTTCTTTGACTCCGCACTAGGTTGCACTATTGTAGATCTTCAGTAGTGTCCTCTAGAAGAGAAAGTTCACACTTCTTACTTCAAGCGAAACAAAAACACATCAAAAGTGACACAGTTCTAAAACTCAAAATTTTCCACATGGTGACATCTTCTGAGAAGGTAGAGAATTAATAGAGTAGATAAAGTTCAGCATTCCTCCAGAAGAGGAGTTTCAACTGGCGCACATTTTAAATTAACGGAGTGGAGGTGTACCGCCCGGTACAGTACTAATCAAGGGTACTGGAAACCCACGGGTTTCCGTTTATGACGACCCACAGGGGAACCACTCTCTGCTGCTACTAATCACAAACCTATTGTGTACCAAATGTAGTGGTACTACTCGTAAGTAAAGGCGACCCATGGTGTTCCCCGCGTGATGGTACTAATCAATAGTAGTTTCATGGTTCTAATACCAGCATCCCTTGGTCGCCTCTTTTAGTCGCCTCTTACGACAGGCTGGGGATACCGCTGGTATATTCTACATGTGCATCCCCCACCCGCAAGGGGTAGTGTGTTTGGTCCGCGAGAGGTACTTTATTTCCCTCAAGTCCGCCGGCAAGCCGGCAAGCCTGCAAGCCGGTTAGGACCCCCCTATCCGCCACCTGGGACGCGCCACATGGGAGTATCACCTCTCCCCCTGCTACGCCAGCGTAGTAGGTTCGTGGTCTGGATAATTAATGCTAGGTCGTCTGCATACTAGATTTTCATGGAATCTGTGTGAGGCATGTCATGGATATACAGGTTAAACAAAATGGGGGCCAGAACTGATCCCTGAGGTAGGCCATTGTTTAGAATCCTCCACCTGCTACCTTGCCCATTTAGGAACGCCTTAAAGCACCTGTCAGAAAGCATGTTGTACATTAAAAGTGCCAACTTTTGATATGGGATGATTTAAATAAATTTGGACATCAAGCCCTCCCTCCATACAGTGTCGTAAGCTGCTGTAAGATCCACGAAAACTGCAGCTGATTTGAGACCTTGTTGAAATCCAGCTTCTACTACAGTTGTTAATGTTAAGACCTGGTCGCAAGCAACTCCGATGTTTCCTAAAGTCACCCTGTTCGATCGGGATGATTTGATCAATGGCCTCTTGAATGCGATTTAGAATAAGCCTTTCTAGTAGCTTATAGGTCATGCCGAGTAGTGATATTGGTCGATAATGAGAAGCATCAGTTCCATCTTTCCCCGGTTTCAGGATGGAAATTATCTTAGCCTGTTTGAAAACTTTGGTAATTTTCCAGTTTTCAGAATTTCATTGAAAAGTCCAATAAGTCACATCTTTGTTTTCGGTCCGATGGCTTTAAGAAACTCTGGATATATGCCATCAAAGCCAGCGGCTTTGTTTACCTTTAGTATATTCAAGACTTTATCAAGTTCCTCAATGCAGAAGTCACGTCAGTAGACTGGGTGTGGTTTTAGATGGGACCTCTTTATGTACAGTTCATTCTTCACAGTTCGTGTCTGTTCTTTGTCTATGTTAGTTTTTGAAATATTCATCAGTCTGGATGCAACAGCATTAGCATTCACATTTGTGACTGTACTTGACAACCTGGAATCTGCACCAAGTTTTCCGACTAGAATGTGTGAAGTTGAGTCCTGCCATTGTTTTATGCCATTTTTCTCTTCTGTTTTTATTCAGAGCTTTCAAGAGGTCATCAGCTGTCACGTCGTCGTGAGATTCTTGATATTTGGCATATAACTCATCACATTCTTGGGACCATCCGGGGATGTACTCCTTCCGAAAACCACGTGGGATACATTTCCTGGCATTTGCTTTAATCGCCCCTACAAATCGTTCATAATTGGATGGTACTGGAGGAATCCATTGAACGGTATTATCTAGACCTTTCTGAAGTAGTTCCCAGTTTGCAAGTTGAAAATTCCATCGATCTGAGGTACGGAGGTGACTAATGGAATTTCAGTACCAAAATGAATTATGACTGGCCTATGCTGGCTGTGTGGGAAAGACTTGATGACTTTTCGTTGTGTCATTTCATTATTTCCAGATCTAGATGTGATGCACAAATCATGAGAATCATCCTTTAACCATCTGCCAGATCGGAACGTTCCAGGGTCTTTAGCATTATAAACAAGCTGAAGATTGTGCATGTCCATCCACTCATTTAGAATAGCTCCATTTTGGTCTTCTTTCTGGTATCCCCAGGCATGATTTTGACTGTTGAAATCACCAACATACACAACTGGATGACTGGAGAATCTTACAGGTGGATTTGGCCAACTAACTTGCGGTGGTTTGTAAATATTTGCAACCGTGGTGCCGGCAACTTCTACACCCAAAACAAAAATATCTGCCGTTCTATCCTGGTAAGTTACTTTGTAGTCAGTAAGATGGGACCTGACATATGTTGCAATGCCGTACTGTTCATCATTTATGGACCCACCCAGAACGTATCCATAAATTCGTCCTCTTCTGTAAAGATCTGCATCATTCTTGGTGTGAGTCTCCTGTATTCCTATAACATCTACTTCGTTTTGCAGCATCAGACGTGAAAGGTATTGACTCTTAGCAGAGGAAATCGATTCAATGTTCAAGTGACATATTCGTAAGCTGTTACCAATTGGGTTTGATGAGTGTTCTGTGCATGGTTGGTCCTGAAAAGGACTTTTCGTTCATAAGTTCTCTTGCATACTTGTTGCTGTGTAGCAGCACCTTTGTGGAAGAATTAGCCGGTATTAAACCGTTGCCTCGGAATCGCCCGACTGCGGTAGCCACAATCTTCGGGGAGATTCCTTCAGTGACCTAGCGAGTTGATCGTGCGGTTAGGGTTGCGCAGATGTGAGCTTGCATTCGGGAGAGAGTGGGTGCGAATCCCACCGTCCGCAACCTTGAAGGTGGTTTTCCATGGTTTCCTATTTTCACATTAGGCTGGGGTTGCACCTTAACTAAGGCCATGGCCTCTACCTTCCCAATCATAGACATTTCCCATCCTCCCGTCGCCAAAAACCTTCGATGCTTAGTGCGACGTTAAACAAATATCAAAATAATAATAATAATGATAATAATAATAATAATAATAATTGTGTCTGTGATTTATCATATCACGATGTCTGCTGTACCACGTTCTTAAGGTAACAGGTGGATTAGTGATCAGTTTCTCAGTGGGATACTGTGTAGGAATGTAGGAAGGATACTGACTGGAGGATGACTGGGTATTTAAATGAAACTATGGAGTGGGTATGTGGAAAACTGAGAGTGAGATTTGTAGATCGTAATGGGTGGGTATGGGATATGGATCTACGTTCAGATGGCCTTCACTTGTACCTCAGTGGACCATATAAGTTCGTTCTTTTAAATTATAGGGAGGTACATTAAGGGAAACGGAGTGAATTAGGAGCGGTGATAATATTATAGGAAGCAGGAAATCGAGTAAGGACGACAACCGCACCTCTGAAGAGTCAAACGTGTGGTGTCAGTACCTCATCCCTGTATCTCAGAGCGTTAACAGTGTTTCTCGGACCACCCATGAAGATGTGCAGGTCCGTACGGCCATTCAACATGATGCAGCTCCACACCATGACGCCGCCACCACAATACTGGATCCGTTCCACTATGTCCCTGTGGTTGTATCAGCTACCCGGTTCTCTCCAGATTAATGTGCGACGGGAATCGTTCCGCGAACTGACACGGGATTCGTCTGTGAAGAGCACATGCCTCCATTCATTCATGGTCCACTTTCGATGTTGACGGATCCACAGTATTCGGGCCCGTCTCTGTGCTGGAGTGAGCGGGACGCACACCGCCGGACGTCGGGCAAACAGCCCTGCTGTTCTGAGCCTCCAGTACACAGTTTGCTGGGAAACGGCAACCCCTGAGACGGCTGCAAGCTCCGCTGACAATTGTCTTGCAGGTGCACTCCGATTTCGTCGGGCGGTTAAGGCCAGATATCGGTCCTGTTGTGGAGTGGTTACCCTTGGTGAACCTGGTACTGGCCTACGACTAACATCTCCTGTGTCTCGAAATCGTCTCCAAAGACTGGAAATGACACTTTGTGGCACGTTCAAGGTTACGGCGACTTCGGTCTCTGTCTGGCCGGCTTCCAGGCGGCCGAGTATTCCACCCTGCAAAACGGGGTCCCAATGGCGTCCTTGTGCCATTATGTTGTCACGTTCAGAATAAACAAGTTGAATTTTATATTAATCTGTTAATAGGCACATATCGCGTTTCGAAACATGAGCCGATACGTACAGTATTTTATAGCTCTGTTTCATTGTTCCATGAAAAGAACATCTGCCGCATAGTTTCCCTTTTCAGTTTTCGCTTAATAGCTCTGTGTCTGTGGTGCAGAATAATTTAAAATACTGCTTTAAGACAAGTATTTTCATGCTGACGTAATGGGATTCCTCACTGAACTCGGTAGTACTAAATACATGATTGTTACTGTAAAACAACTGCTCTGCAACTGACGAGAGAACTTCCGTTTGTAACTTTAACTTAAAGTTTACGTTTTCTTTGCGACAGTGACTTTTTTTTCTGAATACCTTTTCCGCCACGTACCAGCTTCACAACATTATGAGCTGGATAAATGTTTTAAATCTTTCTAGGCAATACGTCCTTTCTTCTCTTCGGAATGGTGTGCGAACATAACCTCCAGACAGTCGTGGCATTTAATTTTCTTTCCCACTTCACGGATGACATTCCCTGCTATGCAGGCTACTCAACAACATTTTCAGAGTAATTGGTGAGTGACTCGTAATTTGTAGGACCGTGATAATGATCAGTAGAGGTGCTCTCTTCAGAAGGAAACGTACTACATCGATAAGAGAAGCACTCCACTTCCTGGTGGTTAACAATTTGCAGTGGTCGATGAATCAATCTGTCTCAGTAAGCACCCGGTCGGTGGAAGCAGAGTGGATCTCAGCCCACAAGTGGCCACGACTAGTCCGCAATCTGACCTGCGAACCGAGCAGAGGAGGGGTGACCATTTTTCCATTCTCCTGCACTAAGGCGAATACCGGGACATTTTTTAGTATAGGCTACGGCTGCCAAACCTCTCATCTTTTCCGTGCATCTCCTTCACCCTAACAAATCTCCCGGCCTGAGAGACGGCGTTACTAAGAGGCCCGCCTCCCCCTTCAGGGGAGGAATGAAAACGTTTTTAGTAGTAGTAGTAGTAGTAGTAGTAGTAGTAGTAGAAAACACTTCCTGTGTGCTGATATGAATTGTTCTGCATTGGGATTATTTCTGTTTCTTCCACTATTACGTATGGATGGGAAGAGCAATTCTACCTAGGTAAATTGTCGGTAATGGATTGGGCAGCAAACTTCTCCTCTCATTAACTAAACACTCGACACAGTAGAGAAACGGGGCAAGGGTTGGACACACACATACAATACTCATCAAAATGTTCTGAACAGAGAGGGCTGAGTGGTTCAGACGGTTGAGGCGCTGGCCTTCTGACCCCAACTTCGCAGGTTCGATCCTGGTTCAGTCCGGTGGTATTTGAAGGTGTACAAATACGCCAGCCTCGTGTCGGTACATTTACTGGTACGAAAAATAACTCCTGAATGTTTAGAGTTGAATATCATTCCCAAAAAAAGATCGATCTCTCTCTCTCTCTCTCTCTCTCTATATATATATATACAGAGTGTTTAAAAAATAGGGGCCATAGTTCCAGGTATGTATTTGTTATATGTAGACAACCAAAATAGTTCATTACAACATGTGTCCGGAAATGCTTCATTTCCGAGTTATGGCCTTCGCAACACTGAACTTAACTGGAACGTTTTTCTTTCCGCAGGTCGTTGCCGTGAAAGGAGACATTAAGAGGAACTCTGACTGTTCATACCGAGGCGCAGGTTACATTCAGTGTTGTGTTTGGCGTTCATCTGTGCGTCATGTAATCAACTCAGCATCTGGCACAGATGCACTTCATGTACGGTAAGGCGGACGGCAATGCTGCGCTGGCTCGTCGTTTGTACTGGGAGAGGTACCCATATCGACGATGCCCAGATCGGAATAAATTTGTACGTCTCCATCCCCGTCTGTGCGAGCATGGAAAATTTCACTCTCCTGATTTGGGGGACGGGACGACTACAATCTAAAACTCCAGCTGTAGAGGAGGAGATTCTGGACGTTGTGCACGCGGCACCTTCTATCAGCACACGAAGGATAGCATTGCAAGTGAATGTTCCTCATATGATTGTCTGGCCATTTAAAATCATTGGTGTATTCGTCTCCGGTGCCTGATGTAGAAACCCTTCGGAATCGAATTGTGACATCATGTGAGGACATACGCAATATTCCTGGAGTTTGGTATCGTGTTCGCAGGTCAGGGAGACATCGATGTGAGGTCTGTATTCAAGCAGGAGGTGGACATTTTGAACATCTTCTGTAATGACAAATGACCTGCGGAAGAAAAACTTTCCGGTGAAGTTCTGTCACAGTCCAATATATACAGTCGCGAAGCTCTAATGATATTTTTCATCCGAGGCGACTGCAGCGCTCCAAGCGGCGAGGTAGAGGCAAGTTTTTAGCAGACAAAAGGGAACGAATTACCACTACAGTCTAAAATGGTCATAACTTCTGAACCATTCATGCAAATAATGTCATGATAAGGTTGCTGTAATCCTTATGAAACAGCGGAGGAGGTCGAACAATTTATTTTGATGAGGAGTTCGAGGATAATATCGAAATATTAATTTAATGTTAAGGAGTAATTTTTCTTTACCGCGGACTATAACATAAAATCGCTTCTAGAGGGCAACCGGTTCGAAATAGGTATATACCATCGCGGACTTTTTTGTGGAGGTTTCTATGCTCTACAATTCGTACACTTACACTTGGGGTCTATCGTTGACGGTTCAGGCAGCGTAAGCCAAGAAAGCAAGTGACCGACCGACCGACATCGAACCTGCCAAGTTGGGCTAAGAAGGGCAGCGCTCTAAGACCCCAAGTGTAAGTGTAGGAATTGTAGAGCATAAAAACTTCTACAAAAAAGTCAGCGAAAGTATATACCTGTTTCGAATCGTTTACCCTCTAGAAGCAATTTTATGTTATAGTCCGCAGTAAGAAAACATAACTCCTTAAGATTAAATAAATATTTCGATATTATCCTCGAACTCCTCATCGAAATAAATTGTTTGACCTCTTCCACTATTTCATAAGGATTACAATAAGCTTGTCAGGACATTATTTGCATGAATGGTTCAGAAGTTATGACCATTTTAGACTGTAGTGGTAATTCGTTCCCTGTTGTCTGCTGGCAAGTTGCCTCTACCTAGGCGCTAGAGGTGCTAGTGTTGCTCCAGCTGTCAAGTGGATGAACCTTCCTCTTATTAGAGCTTCGCGACTGCATATATTAGACTGTGGTTCTGTGTTGTGAAGGCCATAACTCGGAAATGAAGCATTTCCGGACACATGTTGTAATGAACTATTTTGATTGTCCATATATAACAAATAGGGGCTGCCTGGCCGAGGCGGCAAAGGCGTGCTCTGTTCGCCTGGAAGGACGTGGGTTCGAATCCCCGTCAGGAAGTCGTAAAATTTAAGAAACGAGATTTCCACTTCCGGAGGTGCATATGGCCCTGAGGTTCACTCAGCCTACACCCAAAATGAGTACTAGGTTAATTCCTGGGGGCAAAGTCGGCCGGACGTAGAGCTAACCAATCTACCCCATCACGTGCCGCGGTTAACAATGGTGGAAGCCTTTACCTTCCACTCCTCCAAGGGCCTTCATGGCCTGTACGGAGGTGACTTTGTCTTTATCTTTATATATAGAAAATACATATCTGAAAATATGCCCCCTATTTTGAAACTGTTACGCCTTAACTGAAACGTAAGTAATTTCTGGCACTCGGCGCAATGGATATTGTACAGTGCCTATACTACAACTAATATCCGATTTATTTTCTGCATAAAACACCAATATAAGCATGCAACTATGCTGCAAAAAAGTGTTGATATATGCATTTTAATATGCACTTTCTTTTATGCTAATAAACACTTATATGAAATGCAAACATAACATTTCTTCACTAGACTCACGCTATTCACCAACACCAATACATAAAATCATGATCATTAAAAACAACTGAATGATAAACATTAATCACACTGCTTACAGCTGCGGCTGTTTCATTCGTACAAACAATCCGTGAATATTTTGTGAGACGTTTCGACCTGTCAGTGTTCACTGTTAAAACAAGATAAGACACAGTATGTTAATTAATACACACGATAAAACAATTAGTAAGATTTTGAGAAAACCGTGTAAAAATCACAAACGTGAAGAAATACAATTAAAGACATACTATTTCATTTTACAAAAAACAATCACTACTGATCTGCATTTAGGGCAGTCGCCCAGGTGGCAGATCACCTACCTGTTGTTTTCCTAGCCTTTTCTTAAATGATTTTAAGGAAACTGGAAATTTATTGAACAGCTCCCTTGGTAAGTTATTCCAATCCCTAACTCCCCTTCCTATAAACGAATATTTTCCTCAATTTGTCCTCTTGAATTCCAACTTTATCCCCATATTGTGATTTTTCCTACTTTTAAAGACACCACTCAAACTTATTCGTCTACTGATGTCATTCCACGCCATCTCTACGCTGACAGCTCGGAACATACCACTTAGTCGACCAGCTCGTCTTCTTTCTCCCAAGTCTTCCCAGCCCAAACATTGCAACATTTTTGTAACGCTACTCTTTTGTCGGAAATCACCCAGAACAAATCGAGCTGCTTTTCTTTGGATTTTTCCAGTTCGTGGATCAAGTAATCCTGGTGAGGGTCCCATACACTGGAACCATACTCCAGTTGAGGCCTTACAAGAAACTTATATGCCCTCTCCTTTACATCATTGCTATAACCCCTAAATACCCTCATAACCATGTGCAGAGATCTGTACCCGTTATTTACAATCCCATTTATGTGATTACCCCAAATGAAGATCTTTCCTTATATTAACACTGAGATACTTGCAATGATCCCCAAAAGGAACTTTCACCCTATCAACGCAGTAATTAAAACTGAGAGGACTTTTCCTATTTGTGAAACTCACAACCTGACTTTTAACCCCGTTTATCATCATACCATTGTCTGCTGTCCATCTCACAATATTATCGAGATCATTTTGCAGTTGCTCACAATCTTGAAACTTATTTATTACTCTGTACAGAATAACATCATCCGCAAAAAGCCTTATCTCTGATTCCACTTCTTTACTCATATCATTTATATACTGTATATAAGAAAACATAAAGGTCCAATAATACTGCCTTGAGGAATTCCCCTCTTAATTATTACAGGGTCAGATAAAGCTTCGCCTACTCTAATTCTCTGAGATCTATTTTCTAGAAATATAGCAACCCATTCAGTCACTTTTTTGTCTAGTCCAATTGCACTCATTTTGCCAGTAGTCTCGCATGATCCACCCTATCAAATGCTTTAGACAGGTCAATCGCGATACAGTCCATTTGACCTCCTGAATCCAATATATTTGCCATATCTTGCTGGGATGCTATAAGTGACCTTCAGTGGAATAACCTTTCCTAAAACCGAACCAGTTATTAATTTCGCAAACGTGTCTAATATAATCAGAAAGAATGCCTTCCTACACCTTACATGCAACGCACGTCAAACTTACTGGCCTGTAATTTTCAGCTTTATGTCTATCACCCTTTCCTTTATACACAGGGGCTACTATAGAAACTCTCCATTCATTTGGTATAGCTCCTTCATGCACACAATAATCAAATAAGTACTTCAGATATGGTACCATATCACAAACCAATGTCTTTAGTATATCCCCAGTAAATTTATCAATTCCAGCCGATTTCCTAGTTTTCAATTTCTGTATCTTATTGTAAATGTCATATGTAAATTTTAATACTTCTTTAGCATTAGTCATCACCTCTGTCAGGACATTATCCTTGTAACCAACAATCTTTACATACTGCTGACTGAATACTTCTGCCGTTTGAAGATACTCACAAACACACTTCCCTTGTTCATTATTCCTGGAACATCCTTTTTGGAACCTGTTTCTGACTTAAAGTACCTGTACATATCCTTCCATTTTTCACAACAACTTTTTGACTGCCAATTATGCTTGATATCATGTTATCCTTAGCTGACTTCTTCGCTAGATTCAATTTCCTAGTAAGATCCATTAATTTCTCCTTACTTCCACAGCTATTTCTGCACACCCTGCTATTCCTGTCCATAATTTGCTTATTTCTAATTTAAATCCGTGGCGTTTGCCGTTAAAATTGGCTTCAATGCGGAGAATGCTCTTTCCACATTTACGGATGTGACAGGACAGTACTTGAATTCGGGATTGAGTGCAGGTGTTAAACATCCTAGTAGATCCACAGTATCAGTATCAGCCAAATATTTGTTTATAGATATCATGATGTTGTAGTCCGGGTTCATTCAAGGACATCACGATATTTTGCTTGGAGACGGAGTCCGAGGTTTGCTGGGATACCTTTCATTTCACGCTTCACATTCTTTATAATGTCCAGCGAATCATTAAGACGCAATCCACGTGTTTCTAGCTTCTTGACTGATTCTGGTATGATTTGGAAGTGTATCTTTTTAAGTGCCAGTTCCCTTTGAACCGTTTCCTTGCCAAAAGAGTTCGTGGCATTAATTACTCTACATTTTATTGTAGACTGCTTGTAAAATACGTTAAAATATGCGCAATAAAAGTCGAAAACATGCACAATAAATCCGAAATTTGAAATATATGCCCCAACCTCAAATATATGCAAATATGCATATATATATATACACTATTAAACTTAATTAATCCTATTTCAGCTTCAAACGTACTCCCTTGTCGGTTTTAGGAGTCTATATATCGGCAAACCACATATGCATTTGAATACAAATCCGATGTCTGCCTCTGTGTAATGTCACTGGTTCTCGGAAAAGAGTAAAGAGAGAATGACATTCTACTAGCCTTTCCAAAAAGATTCTCCAATGCGCAGAATGGCATCCAAACATTACTCTGTCCGACTCAATGGCTGAATGGCCGATGTAGTGGCCTTGGGTTCGGGGGGAACTAGGGTTCGATTCTCGTCCGGTCGGGATTTTTAACTACGTCTGTTTAATTTCTCTGGCTCGGGGGCTTGGGTGTTTGTGCTCGTCTTAAATGTACAAGTTCAATTCATCAAGTCAATTCATAATTAATGCTGAGAAAAACACAAAAATTGTAGCTGGCTGCATGGTCGATATGACTGAAAGCCAAAATTAATATGATGAATTTTATTTTAACATTACTCTCTTGGTCGACCGTAATGTACTTCCGAGCCCCAGCTGCACAGGAAATGTCATTCGAATTCGAATAGCCAGGATACCAGTCGCTCGACCCTTCGATTTCTTGGAAAGGCCACGGCTACCCGTAAGGCAGAGTTATAATGCGTATAGTTTACGCTGATCATTTGCCCAACTATGTTAAAAATGAAGCAATGAAAAGATATCGTCTCGCTAGAATGAAGAAATGAAATGGCGTATGGTTTTTAGTGCCGGGAGTGTCCGAGGACATGTTCGCCTCGCCAGGTGAACGTCTTTTGATTTGACTCCCGTAGGCGACCTGCGCGTCGTGATGCGGATGTAAAATGATTATGAAGACGACACATACACCCAGCCCCCGTGCCAGCGAAATTGACCAATGATGGTTAAATTTCCCGACCCTGCCGGGAATCGAACCCGGGACCTCTGTGACAAAGGCCATCACGCTAACCATTTAGCTATGGAGCCGGACGCCAGAATGAATAACCTAACAGTTATAAATTAAAGGTAAACGACTGACAGAGAATCTGCCACCTGGGCACAGCCCTAAATGCAGATCATTGATAATTGATTGACTGATCGATTGATTTGATGGCGCGTAGGATACAGGTGGTGGTGGTAGTGATTATTGTTTTAAGAGGAAGTACTACTAGCCAACCATCCTCTATATAACGCTAATCAGAGAGAAAGAACGGAAGGGGTCCGACACTTCGAAAGCGTAGGATACAAGCCGGAAGGGTATACTTAATACAGTACAAGGAAGACGTCTTTTAACGTAAAAATTCTTCTTCTTCTTCTTCTTATTATTATTATTACAGTCCGCCTCCTTGGTTAGGTGGTTAGTGTGATTAGCTGCCACCCCCGGAGGTCCGAGTTCGATTCCCGGCTCTTCCACGAAATTTGAAAAGTGGTACGAGGGCTGGAAGGGGGTCCACTCAGCCTCGGGAGATCAATTAAAGTACAGCCCCAGAATTTGGCACGTGTGAAAATGGGAAGCCACGGAAAATCATCTTTAGGGCTGCTGAAGTTGGTATTCAAACCAACTATCTCCCAAATGCAAGCTCTCGGCTACGGGACCCTATTCGCACTGTCAACTCACTCGGTTTTAGATATACAAAGTCGAAAGTAAGTTCAATTCAGTTTCTGACTAATAGCTACATCACAGGAAAGTGGGTTGATGTAATTTCTCGAAATTCGGTATTTATGATCCGGAATATCCGGGCCGTGCACTAAGCTATATATTATTTGATTAGTGAACATTGGCGTAGCAATATTGGGCGCCAAAACCAGAAATGCCATATTTCTCCTGTAATAGTAGCTGTGTCGAAAAATCCACAGTTCTAGCCCTTTAGGCAAGCAATTCAATGTTGAAGACATCCTAGGGATATGTGCTACGAATTTTAGGGAAATTAAACATAATAAGTATGAGAATTTATACTTTATTTATTCCAAAAATACAATCCTTTTCTTAATCATCGTTATCCGATCGATTAGATTGCTTTAATTTTCTACCACTCAGAGCGCTAATGTGAGTCAATGCATTGTTTCACTTATGCACCACTGCGAGCGCTAATGTGAGTCAATGCATTGTTTCACTTATGCACCACTGCGAGCGCTAATGTGAGTCAATACATTGTTTCACTTATGCACCACTGCGAGCGCAAATGTGAGTCAATGCATTGTTTCACATATGCACCACTGCGAGCGCTGATGTGAGTCAATGCATTGTTTCACTTATGCACCACTGCGAGCGCTAATGTGAGTCAGTGCATTGTTTCACTTATGCACCACTGCGAGCGCTGATGTGAGTCAATGCATTGTTTCACTTATGCACCACTGCGAGCGCTAATGTGAGTCAGTGCATTGTTTCACTTATGCACCACTGCGAACGCTAATGTGAGTTAATGCAAAATTTCATTTAAGCCCTTATAACTACCTTCAGCGAGGAAATTTTTCAAAAATCTAAACCTGCCTAAGGGTGTTGAATCAAGGAACACATTACAGGAAGAATTATGTAAATAAGTTAATTTGGCTAGGATTTGAATCAAAAAGAAAATGAGTAAAGAAACAAGCGATTTTAGGCTATTTTCCTGGATCTGCATTTAGGCGGGGAGAGATATTCGAAATTTGTTTTATTTTAGTTTGATAGCGCTATCCAATACAATTTTAAACCTTTCCGGGCTCTTTATCACTTCAACTTTCGGCGCAATCGAGGAAATTGCTTAATTTTACGTTTTTCGTCGTAAGGGGAGCCCTACTTTGTCAATTAATGTTTTCAACATTGAAACTGTACATAGGCCTAATATAAGTTGTATGAAATATAATTTCTGATCTGTTGTGTTTCATGCACTTTTTTCCATACGAGAAATAAAGCCGGAGATCTTCGTGATTATTACATTTCCCATAAACTGGTGATCTACAAACACCAGTACCGGCAGGCACTGCGGACCTCAAACGGGACTCAAAGGTCAATTCAAATCAAAATCTCTTTATTTGCAAATGAGGTGTCTACCTCGGTGTCAAATGGTAGACTAAAATACATTATTGTCAAGCACTAAGTTTTAAATTAACAAGAGAAGAAGAAGATTTTCCTAGAATACAATATTACACAATTTACGCTAACAATTTTTCTATTAAACACACAGCTCATCCTTGATAAATGTATATTGTTTACAAAATTCTACTTATAATATCTTCCGTACTTACAAACATAGTCAACTCACATACAGTATGTGGAATTACTTCAAATAATACTATACAACTGGTATAAGATTAAAATTTTCATTGCATTTATTTACTTTTTAAAAAATCCATTTTGGAACCTAAGTAGCATAACGACCTGCTGCGTCTTGACCAGGTCTGTCATGGCCTTGGCGGCCTGCAACCTGAAGAAACAATAAAACGAACTGAAACAGGAAACAATTTGACTCACTTCCTCTGGTTCCTTACTGGAATAGAGGACATCCGTGAAACGTTTCGATTGCGGCCTTCCATTTGCCAATGCTTTCTTTGTCGTCCACATTTCAAAGGCTTCTCCCTCCATAGTTCCTTCTCAATGTTTTTCTTAGATGAATTATGTCTGCTGGCTCTTTGAGGGTTACATCCAAAACCGTCGTCGTCCTCTGATTCAGTTGTGTGACTTATCTGTATACCTACACTTCATTCTTCTAATCTCGACTGAAACTGGGAAGTGATAGGTAGTTTTCCAAGTTTTTTTTAAAATTGGATGTGGCTTCTGGTTATTTGATGCTAATGATGCGTCGCAGACGATTGATAAAAGTCAGTATCGTCTTACCAAGAGTCCGTGTAGCCCTCGTGTGGGTGGAGGCGGTAGAATTACATCCACGGTATCCCCTGCCTGTCGTAAAAGGCGACTAAAAAGGGCCCCAGTGTCTTTTAATTTAGGAGTGTGGTTTTCCAACTACAGGTACTTAGCTGAGTCCTGGCATTGCTTCTACGTAGGCCTACTTGTGCCAATCTTTTCACTTTCTTCTATCCTATCTGAGCTCTCTTGGACAACTCTTGATCTTTTCCTACCCTGACGGTATTCCGTTTCGAGGACTAGGGAGTCTTCCATTTTCACGAGCTTCATGGCCCTTTCCTTTCTTTTTCCGATACCTTCATTTTTCGAAGTGTCGGACCTCACTCATTAGTGTTAATAGAGGATGGTTGTCCAGTTGTAGTTCCTCTTATAACAATGTCACTTCCTCGTTTCACAAGTACACAAAATGCCCCAATGAATGTTTGTGTTAAAAATTTGTATTTTGCTGTTCCTTGAAATATTCTCGTTCTTTCCCACTTCTGCGTTTCACATCTTCATCTGCTCCACCGCCTTCGTTAACTTCCCTTGGTAGTTAGAGCTTTCCGCTTATTAAATCTTTTCTGTAGCTAACACATGCTTTTCGTCGATTTTAATTCACTCCCATTTCCTTGGGTTTCGATACATGTATACAGGTAGTTCGGAAATGGCCATTGTACACCTCGGCCTATACGGCTTGTAATGGGGACTCAGCATATAACATTTTGGATAGTTTCCGCGCTTCAAGTACGATGACTTCAAATCAATTCACCTCTCGCTTCTGCTAAATGAAGGATAGCTTCAACAGACATCAGGTTCGTTTGAGCGAGTTTTTTCGCTAAGTTTTCATTCCTCGCCTGAAGGGCGCGGCGGGCCCCCTATATCGTTACGCGATCTCTCGGGCCAAGAGAGGTGAGGAGAACTGACAGATGTGTTAGATGAAGAAGAGAGGAAAACGATTTGGCAAATTGAATGAGGGGTACGGGGCTGAGTTTTGAGGATGTGCAGGAGGAGTGAGGTGTTTAGAGAAGCACTTAAGCTTAAGCTCCAGAGCTCGTCTTATATTGTTTCTAAAGTTCATATATTGTTAAGGCATTGTTGTGAAATGTATGGTTGTTGTTGCTGTCGACTGTTATCAATTGAAAAGATATATTTATTAAATAGTAACACTTAATTTTTCAAAATCTAAAGTTTTGTGTATGTAGTACCGTAACACTAACCATCATTTGAAGAAGCGAAAACAGTTGGTTAAGTTTATGTAGATAAATGTTGCACAATGAGTTTCTTTATTTTCCCTTGACATTAGATGTTGTTACTAAATTACTAGACCAAGCTGTGTGGTTAGCCTTTACGGTTTACGGAGACGCCGAGGTACTGGAATTTTGTCCCTCAGGAGTTACTCTACATGCCAGTAAATCTAGCGACACGAGGCTAGCGTATTTGAGCTCTTCCAAATTCTACCGGACTGAGCTGGGATCGAACCCGACGTGGAGAACCAGAGCTGTATTATTTTAAGTACAGTATACAATTTCAAATCTATTTAAATGTCCGACTCTGTGGTGTAGTGTTTAGTGTGATTAGCTGCCACCCTCGGACGCCCGGGTTCGATTCCCGGCTATGCCACGAAATTTGAAAAGTGTTACGAGGGCTGGAGCGGGGTCCACTCAGCCATCCTCGAAGTGGTTTTCCGTGGTTTCCCAATTCTTCTGCAGGCAAATGCCACAATGATACCTAACTTAAGGCCACGGCCGATTCCTCCTCTATTCCTTGCCTATCCCTTCCAATCTTCCCATCCACCATAAAGACCCTGTTCAGCACAGCAGGTGAGGCCGCCTGGGGAGAAGCACTGGCCCTCCTCCCCAGTTGTATACACACCTCCCGACCAAATGCCTCATGCTCCAGGACATTGCCCTTGAGGTGGTATTCGTGGATCCCTTGCTGAGTCCGAGGGAAAAGCCAACCCTTATATAATAATAATAGGTAATAATAATAATAATAATAATAATAATAATAATAATAATAATAATAATAATAATAAATCAATAATCATCGTATGGTCTCAGCTACCGTGTGCAGATATTACAATTTGACGCCATCTGGCTGTCTGCTCGTCAATTTTGACGTTCCGTTTTACTCTAGGCCCACTAGATGGCAGACCGAGTAAACCGAAACTCTCTTGGGCGTCTATGGCTGAGATTCAATGAATTTTTTCGGGTAAACACCAAATGTGTCACCAGAGATCTTTTACATGCCGACATCGTACAACGTGGAGTGTTGAATGGACTTTTTTCGCCCTTCAAAAATCCGACCACCTCTGCCGGGTTTGAACCCGCTACTTTGTGATCCGGAGGCCGACACTCTACCACTGATCCACAGAGGCAGCTATAATAATAATAATAATAATAATAATAATAATAATAATAATAATAATAATAATAATAATAATAATCTATTAACATGTCGATAAAGTATTTAGCATAAATATAGTACGTCATGTTTGCTAACATTATCACCCACTCATGACCATTGATAACTTTACGCATCGTAAACAATATGTACGTATATGTACATATATACGTATTTTTAACAGTGATTCGATTGAATCTGAGGATGTTCTTGTAGAATGGAACATGCTATTCTGTTATTAACATGTTCTCTTACAGGTATGTTATTGCAAATACTTTACTATGACAATACGGACAACTTGCGGTTTTCAGCGAGAAAGTCGATAGTGGTGCGGGCTAAAGGGCACGGTGTGGCTAACTGTGTGATAGCATATTGCCACTTGTATGATTCTTGGCGCACTGGCGTCTTGTTTATAATTTATCAGTGTGTGTCACTAAAATAATAGTCTTGCGTTGCAGTGGTATCACAAGAACAAAGACAGTTAGGCCTATGCGCTGTACAAATTATTCAACAACATAATGACGTGAGAACTGAAAAGGACAGCAAATGATTAAAATTCATGACTTCACATCTGTGTTGAGGTTAGTTTCTTATTCGCTATGCAAGTGAAATCTTGGTACTTAAATAAAGGTGATCTGAAAAACATCTTGAAGGAAGAAAGGAAAGGAAGATCTTGAGGAAAATTCTGGGCCCAGAGAAAAAAAAAGGGTATAACTCAAATGACGCAAAGCTACGGAAAGACTGTCCAACCTTGCCGCAGACATCAGGAAACGAACACTGAAATTCTAATGACACGTCCACAGACTATCGTATTCAAGGAAAACCCACAAGATTTTTGTTATTCGCTTTAAGTCGCACCGACGCAGATAGGTCTTATAGCGACGATGGGATAGGAAAGGCCTAGGAGGTGGAAAGAAGCGGCCGTGGCTTTAATTAAGGTACAGCCCCAGCATTTGCCTACAGTGGGATTTGAAGCCACTATCTCCCGGATGCCAGCTCACAGCCGTGCGCCTCTAACCGCACGGCCAACTCGTCCGGTCCACAAGATTTGACATATACTGAAAAAGTGAAGAACGTACCATGGATACAAGATGTTAAAAAGATCTGAAAAAGGCCTAGAGAGAAACATCAGAAACACTGGACAGAAACATTTACCGTCAGAAGATAAATAGATGGGTAGTAAAGCCAGAGAATGAAGTCCCTAAAACATCGGAGACCAAGTAGTCAGAGGAAAGAAAACAGGCACACTGTGAAAGAATGAAAGCAATATGGTCTGTTAGAAAGGCGAATCATAAATGTAATGCGTGATCAAAGAGGGTCCATACGCAAATAATAATAATAATAATAATAATAATAATAATAATAATAATAATAATAATAATAATAATAATAATAATAATAATAATAATAATAATATGTTCCTTATGTTAAGAAGTCAATGGAATACCGCGCTGTTAGTCAGTCGTAAAACCAACAATATTAACAAATACAGGGTGGTCAGAAAAACGCGAATCAGGAATACGAGCGTTACAGGGTTGGTCATACTGATAAATAATTTGAAAAAAAAACCCGATATCTCCCACCATTTTCATTTTAACTTCGCGGGTAAATTCAAATTGGCTTTTCGCGGCAGTGAACGTGGCTTAGGAACGGCTTGAGAGCGGTTTCAGCCGGCTATGGCGCGAACCTGTTAGCTCGAAGGCCTGCTCTCAAACCCATCCCCTAGCGAAGTTTTATTCTGATTATACCATTCAAGTATTCCTCTATATTTTCTTTTTGCTACTTGCTTTACGTCACACCCCGACACAGATAGGTCTTATGGCGACGATGGGGTAGGGAAGAGTTGGGTGTGGGAAGGAAGTGGCCGTACTTTTAATTATGGTACAGCCCCAGTACAGTATTTGCGTGGTGTGAAAATGGGAAACTATGAAAATCCATCTTCAGGGCCGCCGACAGTGGAGTTCGAACCCAAGCTCACAGCTACGTGACCCAAACCGCCCAGCCAGTTGCTCAGTTTACTCTTAACTGTGGTCGTACTAAAGACTCATATGTTCTTTCCTTTACATCTCTACTATAACCCATAAATACGCTCACAATCGCGCTGTGACCATTATTCATAATCCCGTTTATTGGATTAACCTAATGATGATCTTTCCTTATATTAATACGTAGGTACTTACAGTGATCCCCATAAGGAAATTCCAACCCCATCAACTCAGTTATTAAAACTGAGAGGACTTTTCCTCTTTGTAGAATTCACAACCTGACATTTCATCCCGTATATCATTATACCATTGCCTACTGTCCATCTCACAACATTGTCGACATCTTTTTGCAGTCACTCACAATCTTGCAACGTATCACTCTATACAGTAAACATCGTTTGCAAAAAGCCTTTTCTATGATTCCAGTTCTATACTCTTTTCATTTATATATACTGTGTAAGAAGAAAAGAGTCCAATAATAGTGCCTTGAGGAATTCCTCTTCTTAATGAGTGCAGGATCAACCAATGTTTCACCTACCCTACTTCTCAGAGTTCTATTTTCTGGAAATATAGGCACCCATTCAAACGCACTTTTGTTTAGTCCACTTGCACACCTCTTTGCCATCAAGCTCCTGCTATCTCCCTTATCAAACGCGTTAGATAGTTCAATAGAGATATAGTCCATTTGACCTCCTGAATCTAAAATATCTGCTGTTTCTTGCTCGAATGCTACAAGTTGAGCTTCAGCGGGATGACTTTTTCTAAACCCAAACATCAGTTTATCAAACCAGTTACTCATTTCACAAACATGTCTCTTATATCATCAGCAAGAATATTTCCCAAAGCTTTCAAGCAACACATGTTGCGGCCTCTAACTATCAGCGTTATGTTTTCAATCAATCAATCAATCAATCAATCAATCAATCAATCAATCAATCAATCAATCAATCAATCAATCAATCAATCAATCAATCAATCAATCAATCAATCAATCAATCAATCAATCAATCAATCGATCAATCAATCAATCAATCAATCAATCACTACTGATCTGCATTTAGGGCAGTCGCCCAGGTGGCAGATTCTCTATCTGTTGTTCTCCTAGCCTTTTCTTAAATGAGCGCAAAGAACTTGGAAAATTATTGAACATTTCCCTTGGTAAGTTATTCCAATCCCTAACTCCCCTTCCTATAAACGAATATTTGCCCCAATTTGTCCTCTTGAATTCAAACTTTATCTTCATATTGTGATCACTCCTACTTTAAAAGACACCACTCAAACTTATTCGTCTACTGATGTCCTCCCACGCTATCTCTCCTCTGACAGCTCGGAACATACCATTTAATCGAGCAGCTCGTCTCCTTTCTCCCAAATCTTCCCAGCCCAAAATTTGCAACATTTTTGTAACGCCACTCTTTTGTCGGAAATCACCCAGAACAAATCTAGCTGCTTTTCTTTGGATTTTTTCCAGTTCTTGAATCAAGTAATCCTGGTGAGGGTCCCATACACTGGAACAAATACTCTAGCTGGGGTCTTACCAGAGACTTATATGCCATCTCCTTTGCATCCTTACTACAACCCTTAAATACCCTAATAACCATGTGCAGAGATCTGTACCCTTTATTAACAATCATATTTATGTGATTACCCCAATGAAGGTCTTCTCTTATATTAACACGTAGGTACTTACAGTGATCAGCAAAAGGAACTTTCACCCCAACAACGCAGTAATTAAAACTGAGAGGATTTTTCCTATTTGTGAAACTCACAACCTGACTTTTATCCCCGTTTATCATCATACCATTGCCCACAGTCCATCTCACAACACTATCGGGGTCACCCTGCAGCCGCTCACAGTCTTTTAACTTATTTATTACTCTGTACAGAATAACATCATCTGTAAACAGCCATATCTCTGATTCCACTTCTTTACACATATCATTTATATATGTAAGAAAACATAAAAGTCCAATAATACTGCCTTGAGGAATTCCCCTCTTAATTATTACAGGGTCAGATAAAGCATCGCCTACTCTAATTCTCTGAGTTCTGTTTTCTAGAAATATAGCCACCCATTCAGTTACTCTTTTTTTCTAGTCCAATTGCACTCGTTTTTGCCAGTAGTCTTCCATGATCTACCCTATCAAATGCCTTAGATAGGTCAATCGCAATACAGTCCATTTGGCCTCCTGAATCCAGGATATCTGCTATATCTTGCTGAAATCCTACAAGCTGATCTTCAGTTGAATAACTTTTCCTAAACCCAAACTGCCTTCTGTCAAACAAGTTATTAATTTCGCAAACACGTCTAATATAATCAGAAAGAATGCTTTCCCAAAGCTTACGTACAATGCATGTCAAACTGACTGGCCTGTAATTTTCAGCTTTATGTCTATCACCCTTTCCTTTATACACAGGGGCTACTATAGCAACTCTCCATTCATTTGGTATAGCTCTTTCAACCAAACAATAACCAAATAAGTATTTCAGATATAGTACTATATCCCAAACCATTGTCTTTAGCACATCCCCAGAAATCTTCTCAATTCCAGCTGCTTTTCTAGTTTTCAAATTTTGTATCTTACTGTAAATGTCATTGTTATTGTCTACGGCGCAAGTTCAAATCTTGCGCCAATTGAAACTTCTCTACTGGAGAAACCCGGAACTTTAACAACTGAACTAACGCTACGGTTTATCAGAAAATGTCACTGAGTGTTTTTGATTTGCTTTTGTTTTTCATTGATCAAGAATTGTGGACATTCTCTAACAGATGTCTCTACCAAAAACTATGATAACGCACTCTGGTGTAAAGGAATGAACCTTCTTGGAGAAATGTTGTATTCATAAGTTTGTTCTTTACAAAATTTTGTTCTGTGGTTTGTGGGTTGGCAACATTAATCCTTTCTTTCCGCCTGTTTTGAATTTAGCCAATCAGTAATTTATGTAATTAATTTTCCTCCAGTCATAGCTTTCTTCTTCAAATTTCCATGTGTAATTCTTAGTCAACCAATAAAAATTGAGTGGGTGTGTCTACTCATTCCTGAAATGTCTCGATTTCTTGTCCCCGGGCCACTTCAGTAACATCTAGCGTAGTGTGTGAATATGTAGCAGGGGGCGGGAAGCGCCTCGTTCTTCAGGCAGCAGCTCTTCATCAAGGCAATGGCCTTTTAACATCTTTATTTCTTGCTAGCTCAGCAGTTTAACTCTCGGGGAGGGTTCGAAACCTTTAATATGTAAACTATTATACATTTAAACACTTTTCCTGGTAAACTTAAGTTTTCTTGAACTTTAATTCGGGGATAGAGTGTGCTTTACCCTCTCGAGCTGCCCTTCATTTGAAATTGAGGTGACTACGTTTTCATAACCCTTTCTTCTCTTCCTTAATGTATTAAAGTTTTCTCATACGGGTTAACTCCCTAGCTTGGGATTAGCTCCTGTGTATCGGCCTAGAGCCACTTAGGTTTTAAAATGTATATTTAGGAGTGCAAGTTCACGCTTCCAGTCCTTTCTGTACTTTGGGCCAGTAACTTAACCTGATGTTTTTTTTTCTTCATGCGAAGGCCCTGTAGGTTGAGTACATGATATCCCTGTTTCTTTGTAAGTGTGCCTTGAGGGCAGTTAGTAGTAAAGTTTGTTGTAGCCTTTGATAGGCTTGTAAAATTGAGAGCAGGTCAGCTCTTTCTGGTATTTTGGAAGGTGCCTCTAGGAGGCCTGACATTACTAAGCGGGAGCAAGAGCTCCATGTAATGAAGGGGTTTTCTGCCCTTTGGTAATTTGTGGTTGTGAGCTGAGAGCTCAGACTTTGGGGCTCGTAGCCCAGAATTGGTAAAGTTGTATTGTACCTGATTTAACTTGTTGTTATTGTTGTACGCTCAAAAATTCTATGTCACCATTGTTAAGTTTTGAAAATATAACCTTGATTTAAATTTTAAATCCATCTTTCGGACTTATACTTAGACCCATTCCAGCCCGCACCTTCTTTGACCTCTGACTTCCACGGATAACTCCGTAACAAGTGGTAGCAGAGCGTGGTTGAATGGGTCTTAATTTAGCCCCTTTTGTCGGCTAAACATTGCTTTTGATTCGAACTCTAACAATTTTCTCCGTCGCTGGAATTTTTCGGTTTTTCTAAATTTGTAAAGTGTCTGTCATCATGCCCGGCCCTCGCGATGTCCTCCATCCCGGCTATTTGCGCAAGGAGGAATTAATCTATGAATGTTCAATCTGGAGGCACGGTTGCGGGTGATACCTCTAAGCTTAAAGAATCCCTTGATTTGCCGATTACCACCCCAACTTTGGGAGAGAGAGAGATTGATGACTCTCTCTCCACGATAACTGACAATACTACTGAGCTAGCATCTGTAGTTAGTTTTCTTGAAGAAAATGATCCATCACCTAATGAACTTAAACGTGTACAAGCTAGATTGTACCATTTTTCCAATAGAGTTAGTGATCTATTGTCTCTAAAGTTGAATGATATTCAAGGGAAGGAGGCTAGTGCTGTTCTCGAACACCTTTCCAAATTGTCCAGTAAGGTTAGCCTATTGTTAACTGGGGCAGTCCTTCCCAAAACCGACAAACCCGCTACGGTAAACGTAGTTAGCGAGGAAGGGTCTTCTAAAGGAGAAGAAAATAGACAAAAAGACTTAAAATCGAATAACCGCACCCTTTCCGGAGAAGTGACACAGCTGAAACTCGACGTTGAAGAACTAAAACAATATTCAAGAGCTAATAATATGAAAATATCCGGGATTCCGTACCACTCAGAAGAAAACTTAACCGAAATTGTCCAGAAAATTGGAGAAATCCTTGATGTACCAATACATCCGGACAGCATCGACGCTGTTCACAGGGTTTCTTCTTTCAACAAAACCAGCGTGAAGCCCGTAATAGTCAGATTTGTCCAACGCTGGAAAAAGGATGCTCTTTTGCAATCAGCAAGACGCCAGAAGATCCTAACCTCTTCTCTCCTAGGCTTTGGTGGTCCAAAAGTGAATATATACTTGAACGAACACCTTACGCCCTACAATGAATCTCTCTTCAAGAAGGCTCGTGATGCTAGGACAAAGGGAATTGAACGTGCATTTGTGAGACAAGGGAGGATTCTGGCAAAAATCTCTGCCACCTCCCTCGAAGTATTTACAATAAAATGTGAAGACGATATTGAAAAATTGATTAGGCTCGCAGCATCTAGGCCTAAATGAGCTGTCAGTCTTCACAGATTCCTTCTTATGTTTTATATTTGTGTATATTTGTTTCTCTTCCTCTTCTTTTAAACTACACTAATGACAGAAAGACAATGGAACTCATACTTTCAATATAGCGATTTGGTTACCTCACTTGGAACAATTGCTCCAACCTTGAGAATAATGTATCTCAATTCACGTAGCATACGAAATGGTAAGTTAGAGATGATTGCTGATCGCATAGAGTTAATTCAGAATATCGATTTTATAGTTGTTGTCGAAACATGGTTGTCTGTAAAAGGTGATGAGTCTAACTTTTACAATATCCCAGGTTATGAAGCATTTCATTCCTTTAGAATTCCTTCTGAAAAATCACTTAAGGGTGGGGGAGTATCAATTTACGCTAAAAACAAATTGTGGCAATGTAATATCATCTATAATGTCCAAAAGCATCATAATATTCTGGTTCTGGAGATTTCTAAGTCAGGGTGTAGTTATATTATTATAGCTGTTTACAATCCATTCACTTCAAACTGGACACAGGTATGTGATGACATAGAAATAATACTCAACAAAATAAAACATAGAAATATAATTGTTGTTGGTGACTTTAACATAAATTTACTCTCAAATGCAGTATTAACTAATGAATATAAATCGTTCATGCAGAGCTATGGCCTTAAAAACTGTAACACAATATACCCTACCAGACTGAGTTCGAACAATTCACTAATCGACCACTTTTTATGCAGCATACAACTTAATAACTGGTCTGTAGATAACATAATTGATAATATGAGTGACCATAATCTCTTGCTCTTTAGTTTAGATATTTCAAAAACATCTAATTATAGGCCTACTCCCAGTGAGCCAAAACGACACTCATATAAACATATAGATTATGAAAGGGCTAGATCATATTTTGAGCAACACCAATTCCAGTGGGTAGATGGTGGGGACATAAATGCTTCATATGCTGCTTTAACCAGATACATTCAAAGTGGTCTTGACTATGCATCGACAGTTAGAAAATTTCATCATCAAAATGCAAACACCATTCTGAATGCATGGTGCACACCAGAACTTGCATCACTCTGCAGGCATAAAGCACTTCTCTACAGTAAATTGAGAAAACACCCACACAACAGTATAATTAAAGAAGAATATTAAAGTTACTGCAATAGAGTTACAACCCTGAAAAGGACTCTCAAGAAGTCGTACTATGATAATCAATTTAAAAACAATCTACACAACACTAAACACACCTGGCAACTCATAAACGAAGTTCTTGGTAAACCTTCAAAGTCAACAATCAATATTACACGTATCAAGCTAGGGAATGAATGTTTTGAAGACAAAAGTGACATTTGTAATGCCCTGAATAATAATTTTATCTCAGTCCCTGCCACACTATCTTCAAATATTGTTCCACATCCTAAACATACTGCTACAATCAATAATCATCCTAATTCCCTTTTCCTAGAACCATGTTCTCCAGAAGAAGTGTCTACAATAATCAATTCTCTCAAACATGCTCGCTCAGTTGCTAGTGATGGTATTTCCAGTAAACTTCTCAAAATCTGTAATCGAGCACTCTCTGGTCCAATATCTGAATTTATCAACTGCTCTTTGGCAAAAGGCATTGTCCCTGATTCATTAAAGATCTCTAGAGTGGTTCCTATATACAAACAGAATGATAGATCCGACCCTGGAAACTACCGACCCATCTCAATACCACCTGAATTATCTAAAATCTTAGAAACTGTTGTCAAAGTTAGGCTTATTAGTTACCTCGAAAAATGCAATTATTTTTCCAGATTTCAATATGGCTTCAGAGAAAAGGCTGGGGTGAATCCTGCCTTAATGGACATTATAATTGTGCTTCAAAATTATATTGATAAAGGTTACAAGACTGCTGGGCTGTTTATTGATTTAAAAAAGGCTTTTGATACTGTTAGCCATGAACTTATGATATACAAACTGGAAAAGGCAGGTGTGAGAGGTCCCTCGCTGCTCTGGTTTAAGGATTTCTTATCAAATCGACAACAATATGTTCAGATTGGCATGAATAAAAGTGAGCTACAAAAGATCTGCTTTGGTGTACCACAAGGTTCCATATTGGGTCCAATTTTGTTTCTTATATATATTAATGACATAGCCCTGTGTTCTTTTAAGGGTAAAATATCACTTTTGGCAGATGATACTTCACTGTTCTATTCATCAAATTCTGAAGATGAAATAGTTGCAGATATCCAGCATGACTGTTATATCTTAGATGAATGGCTAAGAAAAAATCTTCTAACAGCCAATTACTCAAAAACTGTCTGTATGATGTTCGATAAATCACAAAATGACCTAAATGCAACTACAAATATATTATTTGGCACTACGAAGTTGAAATGGGTTAAAGAAGTTAAATATCTTGGACTAATAATTGATAGTGCCCTCTCCTGGACACCTCATATATTAAACGTAAAAAATAAAATCTCTGTCTTGGTTGGTATCATTGGCAAGATTAAGTACCTACTAACAATTGACACTCTTCGTCTAATTTATTTCACAATGATACAATCTCGACTTCCTTACTTGTGTTTCATTTGGGGCAAAGCAACCCAAAATAACTTAAATACTTTGGAGGTCTTACAAAACAGGGTTATTAGATTTATGTATGGATTTCATCAACTATATTCTCGAAATAAAATGTACTCTGAAACAAATATAAGAAATATAAGAAATTAATCTCATTAAACGCATCACTTCTTATTCATAAAGTCTTGCATAACAAAATGTTCACCAACTCTGAATTTCCTAAAGTCACTGACATCCATTCATATAAGACAAGGCAAAAAAATAAATTACATGTTCATCAAAATTATACAACAAGGTTTGGCACTAAGGGAGTGCAACACTTACTAATATCTGAATATAACAGCATTCCTGACAACATAGCAATCATCTCTAAAACTGTGCCATTTCGTAATAAGCTTAAGAAGTACCTGTTAGGCACTATAAATGTGTAACAGTTATTTCTCTGATATTTTCATTTCCAAATCTTAAAAGTCAAAAAGTTGTTCCTCATGTATTGTTACTCTGATGATAATCCACTTAATATAATCCTATCCATTAGATAAATTGTGATACTTAAAGTATATGTAAAACCACTATTATTACTCTTTCACTTTTAGACCTTATGCGTTAATCCGCCATTGTTGTGATTATCTATGTATTGTTCCTCTTGACAGAGCTCTTGCTCTCTGGAACCCTATTTATCAATAAATAAATAAAAAAAAACCTCTGCCCCATTATACAATGAATCTGAACGTCGTACCTCATTGAATAATGCACCTTCTGAATCTGCTTCTCCGTCCCTTAGGCCTCTACCTACTATGCCACCTGGCTTCAGCAGTTTGCCCCATCCTTTAGCAATGTTGCTCAGAGGTATTTCTAAGTTCTCCGTCAATTCTACCAGTGATGTCATTGCCTTTCTAAGATTTTTCGTTGAGTTTCAGGATCATGCTCTTGTATTTTCTCTTTATTCGTGTCAAATTTTGCAGATCATTTATCCCTATTCAATTGGTGTTCTATCTGACAAAATAGTAAGAGCCATTGCTGACCAACCATCTATAGAAGAATTTCACGCCCATCTGTTAGCTAATTTCATTCCGGCTAGGGCAAGGTCATCTCTAATACAGAAGTACTATTATCGTGTACAGCGTCTGGATGAAAACCTTGCTGACCTCATCCAAGATATTAAATTCTATACCAGGGTGTTTGCTATTCACTTCCCTGAAGATCAGATTGTACAGGCCATTGTGGAAGGCATTTCCCAATCGTACAGGTCATATTTGTGCTTTGCGTCGCGTCCTCAAACGTTTGCCGAATTAGAGGCTATGGCTGTCTCAGCGGAAGGAGTTAGATACGCCGACACATTACGTGTCGCGAAAGAACCCCCTCAATCTTCTAGTAATTTGCGGCCTCCACCTCGCCGAACCGTAACACCCCGCAAATGTTATGCTTGTGGGTCACCTGACCATCTTCGGAACAAGTGTCCCTTGATTAAACCCAATGGGACCAGGAATGGAGCAGGGTCATCCCAAGGCTGTTTTAAATGCGGCACTTTTTCCTATATTGCCAAGAACTGCCCTAATACTAACAGCACCCCCTCCTGCTCAACTTCTAGTGCAACTCCCACCAAGAATCAGAAATGACTAGTGGCTTCGGCTGAGTCCGCTATCCCTTCTTCCCGAAGCTCAGCCCCAAGTAAACCAGCCGCATCTCAGGGAAAACTCAGTCCTCTAATTTATCATTTGAAGGTTCCAAGGAATTAGAGTAGACGAAGCTTTATCTGACCCTGTAATAATTAAGAGGGGAAAACCTCAAGTCAGTATTACCGGACCTTTATGTTTTCTTATATATATATAAATGATATGAGTAAAGAAGTGGAATCGGAGGTAAGGCTTTTTGCGGATGATGTTATTCTCTATAGAGTGATAAATAAGATACAAGATTGTGAGCAACTGCAACGTGACCTCGAAAATGTTGTGAGATGGACAGCAGGCAATAGTATGTTGTTAAACGGGGTTAAAATTCAGGTTGTGAGATTCACAAATAGGAAAAGTCCTCTCAGTTTTAATTACTGCGGTGATGGGGTGAAGGTTCCTTTTGGGGATCATTGTAAGTATCTAGGTGTTAATATAAGGAAAGATCTTCATTGGGGTAATCACATAAATGGGATTGTAAATAAAGGGTACAGATCTCTGTACATGGTTATGACGGTGTTTAGGGGTTGCAGTAAGGATGTAAAGGAAAGGGCATATAAGTCTCTGGTAAGACCCCAACTAGAGTATGGTTCCAGTGTATGGGACCCTCACTAGGATTACCTGATTCAAGAACTGGAAAAAATCCAAAGAAAAGCAGCTCGATTTGTTCTGGGTGATTTCCGACAAAAGAGTACCGTTACAAAAATGTTGCAAAGTTTGGGTTGGGAAGAATTGAGAGAAAGAAGAAGAGCTGCTCGACTAAGTGGTATGTTCCGAGCTGTCACCGGAGAGATGGCGCGGAATGACATTAGTAGACGAATAAGTTTGAGTGGCGTTTATAAAAGTAGGAAAGATCACAATATGAAGATAAATTTGGAATTCAAGAGGACAAACTGGGGAAAATATTCATTTATAGGAAGGGGAGTTAGGGATTGGAATAACGTACCAAGGGAGACGTTCAATAAATTTCCAATTTCTCTGAAATCATTTAGGAAAAGGCTAGGAAAGCAACAGATACGGAATCTGCCACCTGGGCGACTGCCCTAAATGCAGATCAATATTGATTGATTGATTGGAATGTCTTAGGATTGCGGCTGATACTCCCGCACCGGTCCCATTTCTCAAAATTGAATTAAATAATGACCCTGTAACTGCTCTTTTAGATTCTGGGAGTGTGTTTTCCATTATTTCGGCCGAGTGGTACTCCAAATTGAAATCTGTTTGTAAACTTCCTGATTATTGTTCGTCTTTGGTTCAATGCGTTTCGGCAAACTCCTCTCCATTAGAAATTTTAGGATTTCTGTATGCCAAAATTCGCATTTCTAAATTTACTTGGAAAGTTAAATTGTTGGTGGCAAAGCACTTGTCTTGCCCCATTATATTGGAAGCGGATTTCATGTCGCACACTGGTCTAGTGCTCGACCTGCAGAGCAAGTCGTGCACTTTCAAATTTGCTAGTAATTTGAAAATCCCTTTATTAAAATGTAGTTCTGTATCATGTTCATGTATTTCTCCTACCCAGGATGAGATGTTGTTAGACCTTAGACATCTACCTGAGGAGCAGGCTGAAAGTATTCGTAAGTTGTGTCAGTCGTTTCCGGATGTTTTCTCCGAGAGTCTTGGTGTTACTAACCTTATCGAATACAAGATTGAGGTGACTGATTCGATTCCTGCCCGATTTGCACCTTATATGCTATCTCCACCTAAAATGAAGGCTTTGAAGGAAATCATTGATCAGATGTTGAAGGATGGTATTATTCGACCCTCTAAGTCGGCGTATTCTTCGCCTATTTTTCTAGTCCAGAAACCCCAAGGTGGCTTCAGGCCTGTGATTGATTATAGGGCTCTCAATCGGAAGGTGGTGTTATAATCTGTGCCCCTTCCATACCTTCACTCTTGTTTTCCATGGTTTCGAAAAGCTAAGTTCTTTACCATCTTAGATCTTAATCAGGGTTATAATGAGATACCTCTGGCGGAAGAATCTAAACATCTTACAGCGTTTGCCACGGATTGGAACTTGTATGAGTACAACCGCGTGCCTTTCGGGCTCCCCACAGGAGCAGCAGTGCTTACGAGACTGCCAGAGAGGGTCTTCTCCGACATCAAATTTGAGTATCTATACCATTATTTTTATGATGTCGTATTTTCTGAGACCTTTGAAGAACATCTAGATCATCTGAAAGAGGTCCTGAGTCGCCTTCGTAAGGCAGGGTTAACGGTGAAGTTGTCCAAGGTTGCCTTCGCTAAACCTTCCATGTCATTTCTAGGGCACATTGTGTCGCCCGATGGTGTCGCTGTAGATCATTCTAGAACACAGGTCATCCGTGATTTTAAGCCTCCTAAGGACATCAAAGGTATTGCCAGGTTCATAGGCATGGTGAATTTCTTCAGGAAATTTATTCCTAACTTCGCTAATAGAGCGGCACCCTTGAACTTACTTCGTAGAAAAGGTGTCAAATTTGAATGGGGGCCTTCTCAACAAGCCGCTTTCGAAGACCTCAAATTAGCTCTTTGTAACGCTCCTCTTCTTGCTATGCCTAATTTCTCGAATAAATCCATCGTCCAAACCGACGCGTCGTCGTCGGCTGTGGCTGCAGTCCCTTTTCAAGAGACTGAACTAGGGAGGCGACCCATCGCCTATGCATCTAGGACTCTATCGGCTCAAGAAACCAAGTATTCCATCTATGAGCTTGAAGGTTTGGCTGTTTTATTTGCGTTAGAGAAGTTCCGCCTCTATCTGGAACACGTCAAGTTCGACTTGGAAAAGGATAACCAAGCCTTAAGCTGGGTCTTAGCTAGGCCACGTCGTACTGGTCGCATAGCCCGCTGGGCCATCAGAATTTCTGCCTTCCAATTTGATGTCAGGCATATAAGAGGAACGGAAAATGTTGTGGCAGATGGACTAAGCCGTATGTTTGCCAATGATGTAGAGACCCCTGAACTGGTTGATACTTCTTCACCTCCCGAATCCATACTACCTGAGGTTAATGCCATTCTGACGGATGCTCCCATGTTATTTGGGGATATCGAAAAATATCAACGTGAAGATCCAGTGCTGGCTCCTATTATGGCTCCCCTTTCTTCTGGGGAACATGTAGTCCCTTATGTGCTGAGGAACGGTGTTTTATGTTGCCCGACGAGGCATGAGAAGAAGATGAAAGTTGTGATTCCAGCTGTTCTTGTACCTATGATCTTCAAGTATTTCCATGAGACCCCATTAGGGGGGCAGTTAGGCATCTTCAAAACTCGAGGAAAGATCCGAGAAATGTTAATTTGGAAAGGTATGGGCGGCGAAATTCGTGAATTAGTATAAGCTTGTAAATCTTGTTGGCTTAGTAAACCCACCATGTTCACTAAGCTAGACCTATTGTCTTCTCACCAAGCGTCGCGCCCCATGGAACGTCTTTACATCGACTACGTAGGACCCTTCCCCCAGTCAAAGAGGATTGCCAACAAGTTCATCCTTGTGTGTGTAGATGGCTTCACTAGATTCTCATGGTTATTTCCGACTAAGCTGGCTACCGCTCAGTCCACCATTTCTTGTTTAAATTCCATTCTTCGCTTCTTTTGGTCCGTGTCAATATATTGTTTCTGATAATGCTAAAGCTTTCACCTCCAATCTCTTCTGTAAATTCTGTTTTGATTTGTCCATCTCTCATGTGACTACTTCTGCTTACTATCCTCAACCATCTCTAGCTGAAAGGGTCAATCGTAATCTGAGGTCGGCTCTTATTGCCTATCATCATGAAGATCATTCTAGGTGGGACACATCCCTGCATTGGTTAGCTTTCGCTTTGAATTCGGCGGTTCATGAATCCCATAAGTTTACTCCTGCTTCTTTGATGTTTAAGTCGCTCTCTAACATTTGGTCTCTTAGTGATATTCTACCTGAGACAATAGATCCAGATAATATTAAAGATCGTTGGAAGAAGGCTAAGGCCAACCTTAAAATTTCTAATGAAAAGGTTAGGGAAAGATATGATCGTGGACGGAGGCCCACCAATTTAAAAGTAGGAGACCAAGTTATGGTCAAGAATTTTGTTCCCGCGGGCAAGCTTGCCCCCAGATTTCATGGGCCGTGCACCGTCTTGGATTTTCTAACGCCGGTGACATTGTTAGTGAGCAATCCAGCCACCGAGGCAATCTTTAGGGTTCACCTGTTTCATGTGAAACCTGTGTAAATTACTTGCTCATTGGATCTTTAACATCTTGTATGAACCCCAAAGGTTATATTTTGGGGTGGGGGGTTATTTTTAAGGCCTTCTGCTCTGTGTTTGTTCATGTACCTTGTAAAACCTTCCCCATAGTTACTCTGCTGTCCTGTCAATTCGGCCATAACCACGCTCCCGACTCCTGCTAAACCACACCAGAGGCAAATGAATCAAGTTTCCACGCCGCTGGCCCCTCAGCCTCACCACAAAGACAGTACCCTAAAACATTAATCTCCAGCACGAAATTCTGCCGCCGAGATCTTACTGTTTCAGTGCCCGCGCAGCCGTGCGGCGCCGTACCGTCACTGAGGTGGGGTACAGGCCCACTCCATTCCAGTGAGGTCAACCAGTGTACGGCGAGCCGGAGCCCTCCTTCCGGCTTAGGCTGATGTGCGGCGCACCGCTCGCAAGCTACTCGAGGACTGTAAACAAACTTCGTATCTGCGGCGTGCTTCACCACGACTACCCCTCTCATAGTAGCGAGAGAGGTGTATCTCAGTGTACTTGAGGGGTCCGAGCGGCCTCCTCTGGATACAAGCAACGGCGGCAGGTATTGCCGTCAAAAGTAATCGGCAGCTAATGTACTTCTTCAGCTACATGGACACTCTATTTCTGCAATTAATAATTTTTTGCTTCAATCAACCTTTGGTGGACTTAGAAAAATATTACTTTTATGAATTAATGTTTTGTTTTGCAATTCTTCTACTACAAAGAAATTCTAAAACTGGACTTAATCTAGTCGCACCCATCTATATCAAACAACTTAAGTGACCTCGGACTACTGAAAAATTGTATGTTCTCTTCTAAATTCTTTTTCAACCAATCAGCAAAAACTTGGACTTTGTTTTGAAGAAAAAATTCTCTTCTGTGTCACCCCTTGGGAGGACTTTTTTTTTGGGGGGGGGGAGGTCTGTACCGGGCGGTACACCTCTACGACGCAAGTTCAAATCTTGCGGCAATTGAAACTTCTCTACTGGAGAAACCCGGAACTTTAACAACTGAACTAACTCTACGGTTTATCAGAAAATGTCACTGAGTGTTTTTGATTTGCTTCTGTTTTTCATTGATCAAGAAGTGTGGACATCCTTTAACAGATGTCTCTACCAAAAACTATGATAACGCACTCTGGTGTAAAGGAATGAACCTTCTTGGGGAAATGTTGTATTCATAAGTTTTGTCTTTACTAAATTTTGTTCTGTGGTTTGTGGGTTGGCAACATTAATCCTTTCTTTCCGCCTGTTTTGAATTTAGCCAATCAGTAATTTATGTAATTAATTTTTCTCCAGTCATAGCTTTCTTCTTCAAATTTCCATGTGTAATTCTTAGTCAACCAATAAAAATTGAGTGGGTGTGTCTACTCATTCCTGAAATGTCTCGATTTCTTGTCTCCGGGCCACTTCAGTAACATCTAGCGTAGTGTGTGAATATGTAGCAGGGGGCGGGAAGCGCCTCGTTCTTCAGGCAGCAGCTCTTCATCAAGGTAATGGCCTTTTAACATATTTATTTCTTGCTAGCTCAGCAGTTTAACTCTCGGGGAGGATTCGAAACCTTTAATATGTAAACTATTAAATATGTAAACCCTTTTCCTGGTAAACTTCAGTTTTCTTAAACTTTAATTCGGGGATAGAGAGTGCTTTATCCTCTCGAGCTGCCCTTCATTTTAAATTGAAGTGACTACGTTTTCATAACTGTTTCTTCTCTTCCTTAATGTACTAAAGCTTTCTCATACGGGTCACCTCCCTAGCTTGGGATTAGCTCCTGTGTATCGGCCTAGAGCCACTTAGGTTTTAAAATGTATATTTAGGAGTGCAAGTTCACGCCTCCAGTCCTTTCTGTACTTTGGACCAGTAACTTCACCTGACGTTTTTTTTCTTCATGCGAAGGCCCTGTAGGTTGAGTACATGATATCCCTGTTTCTTTGTAAGTGTGCCTTGAGGGCAGTTAGTAGTAAAGTTTGTTGTAGCCTTTGATAGGCTTGTAAAATTGAGAGCAGGTCAGCTCTTTCTGGTATTTTGGAAGGTGCCTCTAGGAGGCCTGACATTACTAAGCGGGAGCAAGAGCTCCATGTAATGAAGGGGTTTTCTGCCCTTTGGTAATTTGTGGTTGTGAGCTGAGAGCTCAGACTTTGGGGCTCGTAACCCAGAATTGGTAAAGTTGTATTTACCGGGCGAGTTGGCTGTGCGCGTAGAGGCGTGCGTCTGTGAGCTTGCATTCGGGAGATAGTAGGTTCGAATCCCACTGTCGGCAGCCCTGAAGATGGTTTTCCGTGGTTTCCCAATTTCACACCAGGCAAATGCTGGGGCTGTACCTTAATTAAGGCCACGGCCGCTTCCTTCCAACTCCTAGGCCTTTCCTATCCCATCGTCGCCGTAAGACCTATCTGTGTCGGTGCGACGTAAAGCCCTTAGCAAAAAAAAAGTTGTATTGTACCTGATTTTACTTGTTATTTGTTGTACGCTCAAAAATTCTATGTCACCATTGTTAAGTTTTGAAAATATAACCTTGATTTAAATTTTAAATCCATCTTTCGGACTTATACTTAGACCCATTCCAGCCCGCACCTTCTTTCACCTCTGACTTCCACGGATAACTCCGTAACAGTTATCATAGGTAAATTGTATTACTTCTTCAGTGTTACTCACATCCCCTGTCTGAACATTATCCTTGTAACCAACAATCTTTACACATTGCCTTAGCTGACTTCTTTGCTAGATTCAATTTCCTAGTAAGTTCCTTCAATTTCTCCTTACTTCCATAACCATTTCTAACTCTATTTCTTTCCAGTCCCCCTCCTACCGTTCCTATCCTATCTCTACGATACACACTCCAGTTCCGTGAGAACATCTCTCCATCCATTACATCATTTCTCAGCCAAGATTCAACTCCTATTACAATATCTGGTAAGTGTATATTGCACCCGCACCCTACCTAACTGGCACCGGCATGAGATCTACAGGGTCGCTGACAGGTCAAGAAGTAAGAAATAAATAGGCGCTGAACTAAGTAAGCTTAGAGGCGTACAAGGGAGGAGAAGCGGGGCATATAACTAAAAATGAGAGCACCTTCGAATTAAAATATTTAACTCACAAACCGGTTTATTGAACCTTAATGATACTGGGAAATGATGCATTAAATAACACTAATGAATTACATTAAAATTTACAAATGCTTGTTGTAGGTTGTTTGTGGACTTCTGTCCGTTATACGTGATAGAAACGAGTACGTTGTCGCGAAGCTATGTATCGTGACATATAGCGAATGGAAATTTTATCATAACACTGAGGCTATATTATCGCTAACACATAAAACTAACATGCGTCCGACAACACGTCTGAGCAATCCCTATTCTAATAAAGACCTAGATTTCCCAATGAAATGACAAAAAAATGAAAATACACACATATGATACAACACCTGGGATCGAACCGACCCTCGCTATTCTAGGCATCGTCGAGCTGATGGACAGAACCACCACTGACCTTATGTACAACCACACATGACATAAAAACACATACATGGTACATGATATGCAAGAAAAATACATAAAAGGCACTTGATCTTTCTTCTGACGCTGTAGGCCTCCATTGCCTACGTTGAGCATCGAACTGACAACCTCTTGCGATGAAAGCAGGGTCCTGTAATCCATATCTAATTATACTCGTACAATAAACAACGATTCATTGGCAAACATTACCATCATCGGCCGGGTCGCGTGTTAATTATTACACAGCTCTGCCGTGTTAGGTAAATCATTATTTCGCCGTTCAAAGAAACCAACTTCCCTTTAACAGCCACGTCCTTCCTTCCTCCGCTTACGGGACATTCAAACAACAACAACAAAAAAAGAAAACACACTGGGCCAAGGCCAGACGGTGGTTCACCCTCCCCTAGGGGTCAACACCCACATTAACAGGCGTAACATTCCCTTTCAAAAGGAAACTGTAACACATCACTCGGACGTACTTCCACAATAAACTGCGGTCTTAAAATGACTCGCGCAAATCACCTTGAATTCAACACCTTTACCCAACAGTATCATATCATCTCACATCGCGACTCCCGTATTATAATGGTAATCTTTGCCCGATCGTTATTATTGTATTATTATTATTGTTATTATTATTATTATTATTATTATTATTATTATTATTATTATTATTATTATTATTATTATTATTCCTGCCGTCCTACATAGCTTACCCGCTACATTCCATATACATGGTCATCGTGCGAAATCTATTCAGCAATTACAACACAGTTAAGCACTCGCGCAGCAATCAACATCTGATTACTGACTGCTAATTAATCGATGGTCGGCACATGGCTACTTTCTCGTCACACGGCAATACATTCATTAATTAATTAATATCCACGCGAATGGATGTTTAACACACGCTTTAGGATCATTTCCTGATAAATTTTATCACATAATCAATCTTATCTCATCACTCCCTATCTAAGTATTTCAAAGGGTGGAGTTTTTGAGGTTGTCACTTTGGCCGCTGAGTCTCGTAGTGACGTGCCTTGCGTACAGTAGTACTTACCGTTTTACATACCATACACTTACCAAATTAATGAATACTCTAATAACTACTCTCACTGCACTCCCCTAAACTAATTATTACTGGTCTTCTGACGCAAATAAACAAACAGAATCTCCCAAGAAAGAAATAATTGAATGAATCTATATCCCATGCAAAGCTAAAGTATTATCTTCCTTAATTATTTACACTCGATTACTCAGACCTGTAGTCGGTTTCCTAAGCTAAGACATAATTACTACGCGCCCATTCCGGCGCTCTATTTCAACAGGACTACATCTTTTAATCTCTTATAGCGTCAGTTTACAATAAATATTCCCATCCCTTCTATGCATGCCAGATATTAGAACTTTGTACTCATCTCTATCACATGATGATGCCTTCGTCAACTCGGGAAGTCCATCCTGGGCTTACTCCTCCTCCATGGGCACCACGGTGATGACTTCCATTACCATTCCATCTTGAAGTTGATGAACCATTGTTTGATGATGGTGGAGCCGCTAGCACTTAATCCTGTACAGACACAACGTCACTGTTTAATACACACTCCGGTTAACAGCGTTCAATGTGAACGTCCGGCCACGATCTCATATGCGACTACGTAAGATCGTTATATTATAGTAATCATAATAATATGACTTTTCACGTCACGGTTTTCCAAAAAGTTAACACTGGCGTCACAGAGATCAAAACTAAACACTGTTTATGCAAATTGTATTATTTCACTTAAAATAGGAATTAATTTCACTTGAACAAAGACCTGACGAGGGCTTAACGGAGCATAGCTTCGCCGTCGATAAGCCGCAAACTCCGACTGACGCTTGTCCCTTCCGGCAGTAGTTTTTACTAGGGAGCGATACCCCTTCCACTAATTTGCGTAGCGCCTATTCCCGGCGTACTCGAGGTAAAATAGTACGGGTAGTCGATGACCAATATCTAGTTGGTGCGATTGAGACATAACCACTCAATTATCCTTCGGTGAATCTCTTTAAATTAATTAAAATATGTTCTGCTTCCCCTACCACACGGGGTGAAGTCCCGATCTCGAGGAGCTGTCGTGAGACTAAACAGATGGCCCAGTACTTTTCCACGCAGAAACCACACAGTATTCTTTCTTCGGCTGAAAGTTATCACGGAAGAGGACATTAAACACTCTAAATAAATGTCCCAGTAACATTTATCCCTTTTAAATCGAGAGATGAGCCCCTAATTTGAGTATTATTAATTTTCTATATCGTAGGCAATTAAGTTGGCCAGTCCGATTCCAAGATGGCTCCTATATTCCGTTTCGAAAAGTTAGTTTCCCCTCATTCTGTGAGTCTTGAGGAGGGATGTCTTCTCTCGAGTGACGTCACAGGGAATCCCCATTCGTAACCCCTCCCGGGTCTAAGTTGGCTTGGCTTCATCTGCGGGGCCCCCGCTACACAAAGGATAATACTGCGCAATAAGTCGCAGACAAAGAAATCTCGTAGAATAATTTTAAAATACACAATTTATCTATCTCAATGGTATGAATATTAATTAGTTTCGGTATGACCTCTATTAATGATATGAATATTAATCATTTTCAGCGTTCTTTCCCTTTAATAGCATTGCGTGCGTCATTATGGAGATCGATATCAACCAAAGGTCCTTGGATCATGCCCCTGTCGGGTTCAATATGTATTAAATTACTTAATTCGATTCCTTTGTTTACAATGCTTCTACAGTTGAGCACTAACATTTTAATGTCATCCCTACTTGATTTCCAGGTCCCTGTTTGCTTAACACCGCTTCCTAGGCCACCCCGTTTCCCTGAATATGCCTGCCTATAACCCTTCTAAACAAGTTTCCTAACTTCCTCATTTTTTCCCTTATAGGTCTACACAGGGGCTAGTGCAGCAATTCCCTATTCATTTAGTATATCTACTCCGTGCAAACAGTAATCATGTAAGTACTTCATATATGGTACTATGTTTACCCGTTGCCTTTAGTACGCTGTATCTTCAGAAATCTTATCTATTCCAGCTACTTTTCTAGTTTTCATCTATTGTAACTTATCGTAAATGTCTTTGTTATCGCAGGTAAACTTCACTACTTCGCTAGTAATAGTCACCTCCTCTACACTGATATTTTTCTTGTAATCGACATTCTTTACATATTGGCCACTGAATACTTCTATCTGCTCAAAGTCCCCACATAGACACTCTCCTAGTTTGTTAATCTTACCTCTCTCTTAACAGCAGCTGGTAAACTCTGAACATATACTTGACCCTTTTCATTGTATCTATTGTATTTTCACCATGTGATCGGAGGGCATGTTGCAGAGTCCGTGGTTTGATGTTTCATCTGTCAAACATGTCGTCGACCACTCCTACATATAGGTTTCAGTATACATGGGATGAACCCTTGGGAGAGCTTTTACGTTCAAAGGCAATCGTAAGAGTAATAAGATGAAAACCTCCACACGAAACAATCTTACTCGCAAATTGGCAGGGTCTGATTGGAGCTCTCATCTTGAAACAATCCGAACTTCAGCAACGGCACTGTGTTTTTCTTCTCAGGCCCCGATTTACAAATGGGCGGACTGGGCATTTGCCCAGGGCGCCAATTTTTGAGGGGCGGCGGCTGGCGGATCGAGTAATTATGGCCTGTGTGAATTACGTCTTAAATTCATTACACTCAAATTACTTTTACTTTATTCCAGTTATTTTATTACCCTATATAAAGCACTTTAAACTAAACTTTAAAACATTAATTTAATCTATATATTTAAATTTTATGAAGAAAATTAAATAACTGCAAACAATAAAGGTATTGTTTAACTCGTGCGGGTGCTGGATGGGCAACTCTGCTAGTCTAGACAGCCACTGCCCTGTCTGTCATTGGCTCGTGACGGTTTGTGTGCGTATTGTTGTTTACATCCGCTCACCATCCACCTGATAATCTCACCTCTCGTGTAATTTCTTACATGTTTTTCAGTATTTAACCACGAGTAAAAAGTTTAGTGGTGCTGAATACCAAAAAAAAAAGAAAGAAAGAAAGAAAGAGAAAACGCGCTGCTGAAAAGCAGAGTGAAGAACTTGAACTGCTTAATAAAGTGCCAAAAAAGGGGAAGTGCTTTAGTTTTTGACTCGTTCAACTCCAACCTCGGAATCGGAATGCCATGATGACTTAACAAAACCTTCGACTTCGTCATCCGTCCCATTTAACTTTACACAGGAAGACTTACAAGGCCTAGATATACAGCCTGATCGGCCCTGTGTTAGTATTAAATTGAACGATGAACCTGAAGTTGTCCAGCAGCCGTTTGAAACTATTTCACAATCACAACCTGAGGTAACCTTTCCTAATTCATTTTCTATAGATGATCCTGCTACTTGGATGCCGATTAAATTCAGTAGTTGAGAATGTCCAAAACAAAACGTAATGGTGGATTTTTCGAAATGTCTGCAAACTTACAATGATGGTAAAAGAACATTGTCTCAAAGCATGTTTAAGAGTACTCTTCATAGTGAGGATGTTATTTTATTAGATTGGTTATTGTATTCACAGTCAACTAGGAAAGTATTCTGTATTCAATGCTGTTTATTTCAACCAGACAATGCAAAAACTCGTTTCTCTACCGGTTTTACTGACTGGAAGCACAGCTACGAACTATGCAAACATCATGAACATTCTCATGACCACAGGCGTAATGTTCTTACTTATATCTTCAGACAAAAACAGTTAATGCAGGTTGATACAATTCTGTTTACTCAGTATGAAGAAGAGGTAAACTACTGGCGAAGTATATTCTCAAGAATAGTTTCTGTTGTACGATTTTTGGCAGTGAGGGTTTTACCTTTCCAAGGAGACAATGAGGATTTTGGATCAACTACAAATGGTTATATCTTGGATGCCTCGAGTTAATAAGTGAAAATGACCCTTTCCTTGCCCAGCACGTCGGGAAATATGGTAACAAAGGACAAGGGCACATCTCAAATTTTCTTTTCAAATATGTTATGAATTTATTGAAGTAATGGGGAATTGTGTGCTTAAAACTGTAGTTGATGAAGTAAAAGAAGCTAGATAGTACACTCGCATTGTAGATTCGACGCCTTATCGCTCTCACACTGACCAGTTGGCTATTGCTTTTCGATATGTACCTAAAACAGAGCCAAAGCCTGTAGAACGACTCATTAAGCTTTTGTCTGGAATACCACATACATATGCTGGACTAGATAAAGCTGTATTTGACTGTCTTGAGACTTTCGAAATCAACAAGAACTGTAGGGGCCAAAGTTATGATAATGCTTCCAATATGTTACGAGCTTACTCAGGACTTCAGTCCCGAATAAAGGAGCGAAGTCCCTTTGCTGAATACATACCGTGTGCAGCACATTCATTAAATCTTGTTGGTTCGCCTGCCGCAGAATGCTGCACTGCTACAGTAGTTTTCTTTGGCTTCGTCCAGTGTAAAACCTGCTTACAGACTTAAGGCACAAAACCTTGTAAATGTAAATGAGTGTGTAAACTTTCAAATGTAGTTGAACTCGAGGGATTCCAAATCTTGCCTAAGTGTATTCTTGTATTAAGCAAAACAATTTGTTAAGTACTTTTTCCAACCTTGAAATGGCAATTAGGATGTTTTTGACCTTACCAATAACCAACTGTACTGCAGAAAGGGATTTTTCAGTTTTAAGCAGAGTAAAAATGCTAAGAGGGCAACACTTCTTAATTAAAAGTTAAAAGATTTAACCTTGAAAACCAACTTTGATGAAACTTTCCAAGAGTTTGCTAGGAAAAAATCTTTTATGTAAAGTAATATTATAATTATACAAGTAGCCTATATACAAAACTTGTATTTTTAAATGTGATCGAAATATATTACAATAAATTAATGACAATTTATATGTGTCTTATTTCTAAAATTTTTAAATAGAAATAAAAACAGCATGATTCTTATTTGGCTGTTACCTTCATTTAGCTGGATAAATTTAATTATGATAATTAACTTTGATTGCATAATGTGGTGTTTTAAAACTAACGATCTTGAAAAATGTTATCTTTAATTTGTAAACGATTATATTTTTTAGAGGAACAGAAAAGTAGTATAAAGGGACAGTTCTGCCGCCTCCTCCTCCGCCCGCGGCGCGGGAAATTTGAATTCTGGCGGGAAATTTGAATTTTGGCGGGAAATTTGAATTTTGGCGGGAGATTTGAATTTGTAAACAAAGCCACGTGCTTTTTGACAGCTGTCATCGACAACAACGCATCGCTAACCTCACTGCTGCCATCTTGACGGGCCTAAACCTCACTAGTGCCAACTTAACCTAACTAGCATGAGGTAAACAAAGCCACGTGTTTTTTGACAGCCACGTGCTTTTTGACAGACAACAACGCATCGCTAACCTCAGTACTGCCATCTTGACGGACCTAAACCTCACTAGTGCCAACTTAACCTAACTAGCATGAGGTAAACAAAGCCACGTGTTTTTTGACAGCCACGTGCTTTTTGACAGACAACGACGCATCGCTAACCTCTATACTGCCATCTTGACGGGCCTAAACCTCAGTAGTGCCAACTTAACCTAACTAGCGTGTGGTAAACAAAGCCACGTGCAGCTGTCATCCGCCATCTTTAAACCACAGAACACTGTGCTGCCCTCCTTATCGTAGTAGATGTAAATTCATCACCTGTCACCCGCAGTGCTGCTATCTTGACGGGTCTAAACCTTAGTGCTACCAACTTAACCTCACTAGCGCGAGGTAAACAAAGCCACGTGCAGCTGTCATCCGCCATCTTTGAGCACAGTGCTGCCCTCTTTAGCTACTTACCTTTGAAATGTAGTACGTCACAGCTGTCATCCGCCATCTTTAATCCAGAGAGAACAGTGCTGCAATCTTTAGTTGAAATGTGGTGGCGGCAAATTCCACGTGCTCTTGTTTGGAAACAAATTCACGTGCTATTTTCTGACAGCTGTCATCCGCCATCTTGCATCACAAACCTCAGTGCTACACTCTATGTGGTGGCGGCAAATTCTACATGCTCTTGTTTGGAAACCAACCTATGCGCTTTTTGACAGCTATCATCCGCCATCTTTAATCCAGAGAGCACCGTGCTGCCATCTTTAGCTAGATACCTTTGAAATGTGGTGGCGGCAAATTCCACGTGCTTTACAAACCCATGTGCTTTTCTGACAGCTGTCATCCACCATCTTTAATCCAGAGAGAACAGTGCTGCACTCTTTAGTTGAAATGTGGTGGTGGCAAATTCCACGTGCTTTACAAACCCATGTGCTTTTCTGTCATCCACCATCTTTAATCCAGAGAGAACAGTGCCGCACTCTTTAGTTGAAATGTGGTGGCGGTAAATTCCACGTGCTCTTGTTTGGAAACAAACCCATGTGCTTTTCTGACAGCTGTCATCCACCATCTTTAATCCAGAGAGAACAGTGCTGCACTCTATGTGGTGGTGGCAAATTCCACGTGATCTTGTTTGGAAACAGACCTATGCGCTTTTCTGTCATCCACCATCTTTAATCCAGAGAGAACAGTGCCGCACTCTTTAGTTGAAATGTGGTGGTGGCAAATTCTACGTGCTCTTGTTTGGAAACAAATTCTACACGCTCTTCAGCTGTCATCCACCATCTTTAATCAAGAGAGCAGCGTGCTGCCCTCTTTGTGGTGGCGGATAATTTGAAAAATTATTTTCGACAAGCAGCCATCTTTAATCCAGAGAGAACAGTGCTGCCCTCTTTAGCTACTTACCTTTGAGGCGGTTAATTTGAAAAATTATTTTCGACAAGCAGCCATCTTTAATCCAGAGAGAACAGTGGTGCCCTCTTTAGCTAGTTACCATTGAGGCGGCTAATTTGAAAAATTCTTTTCGACAAGCAGCCATCTTTAATCCAGAGAGAACAGTGCTGTCCTCTTTAGCTACTTACCTTCGAGGCGGTTAATTTGAAAAATTCTATTTAACAAGCTGCCATCTTTAATGAAAAGAGCATCGTGGTGCTATCTTGCGGGTAATTTTTTACATCACAGCTGTCATCCATCATCTTGCATTGCTAACCTTAGTGCTGCCCTCTTTAGCTACTTACCTTTGAAAAAATCTATTTGACAAGCTGTCACCCGCCATCTTGCATCGCAAACCTCAGTGCTGTACTCTATGTAGTGGCGGATAATTTGAAAAAATCTTTTTGACAGGCAGCCATCTTTAATCCAGAGAGAACAGTGCTGCCATCTTTAGCTACTGCCATCTTACATCGCTTACCTCGCTGCTACACTCTTTAGTTGAAATGTGGTGGCGGTTAATTCGAACAAGTTTAATCACGCATCGGGCAAGCTAGAGTAAGCACGTGCTGTTGTGATGACGTCATCATGCATGTTTATACTTGTCCGTTTTCTTAAGAGTAAGTCGATGTAAAGGAATGTGGTAGCGGTAAATTCGAACAAGTTTAAACATGCATCGGGAAAGCTAGAGTAAGCACGTGCTGTTGTGATGACGTCATTGTGCATGTTTAAACCTGATCGTTTTTCTTAAGAGTAAGTCGGAGTAAAGCAATGCAATTAGTACAACATTTTTGAATGCGATCAAATATTTATTTACAAATGTACTACAACAGTGTTAGTTTTTTTTTTTGCTGCTGACAAGGTTGGTGTGCTTCTTAACAACGTATGCTTCTGAAATGCCTCCTGCAACATTCAAATTAAACAAAGCATTTAGAAATATATTATACTAAGTATGTTATGCTTTACAGAGAAGATCATACTCTTCTTACCTTGCTGTTATTCCTTTTCGGAATCATTATCATCATCATGAGGTACTAGAGAAAGTTCATTCATACACTGTGTACAGTGTTGTCCCCTTCAAAAGTGGTAATAATTTAATAAAAGGAAATGATTTATTTCATCAGCGTGTTGGAACATTATTTAATCGCCAAGAGGGTGATATTCTGTATTTCCGTGCTAGTGCGAGCCAGCCACTTGCGGACCGGTTTTTCCCGACCTACTTGGAGAACGAGGAAGCAAGGTGGAATTCCTGCTGTGTGGCCTTCAAACACATGTGTGCGTACCACGTGACCCGGCGAGCAGCCTGATCTCAATCGATCAATAAATGGAAAGTCAAGTGACGTAAAACTGGAGCAGCCAATAAAAATGACAATCTTCACAGGAATGCAACAAATCCACCAATTAGATGTAATTAAGGGGCGCACCTACGTCTTAGGATAGGAAATTAATGGTAATTCCAGAGGAAAATTTTTGAGAGGGTTTTGTACTTCTGGACGCTAAATTTGAGCGTTACTCTGACTGCAGCTACGGAAGAGACTGGACGTCGTTTGCTTCACTGGAAGACTTTACATTAGAGAAGGCAGCGAGGACCGTATAAACAGCAATTCAGACACTCGGAAAATTTAGCGACGATTTTATTTAGGGTTGTCCTAAGATAAGTGTCTACATCCAAATTATAAAGCATCGTGAGTGTATCCTGGGCTATTGTTAAGACTTTTGGTTAGTTTTAGCTTTCTACGAGAACTTGGAAGAAGGAAGGTCCTTGGTTCGAGTTCACTGCAAGACGGTTATCCAGTTCGGCGAAGAATACTACAAGTTCCTGTGTATCTTCAGCTCCTCCATGAGTCACTAAACATGTAAGGCGTCGGACATGGGCGAGACTTTGTTCGATGGAAGGTGATGTGACCACGTGCTAGGTCATCAGCCAGAATCCAGTTCACACCAGCCACATGAGTATTCTTTAAGAATTCAATTTCTTTCTATCTTTGTAAAATGTTTGTAAGCGTAGCCTTGCCTTATTCATTTAGATTTCTGTTAGTTTTGCAGTAGTTAGACTTTTCATTCTTCTTTCTTTGGTGAGAGGTAGTTAGTGCCCTGGAATGAGTGTGTGTTTGTTCTATTAGTTAGAAATGAGTGTATGTCATCGAGAGAGACCTCAACTGTCCTAAGAATTTAGAAGGCAGGAGAGATAAAAAATAAATAAATGAACCCCGCGTTAATTTTGATTGGTTTTGAAATAATTTGGAAATTAATTGAGACAAATTAGGACAGTGTTCTAGTGTTTTTCTTAGTGTAGAATTTCATTCTATGATTGTACGACATGTTTGTGGGTTCGAGTTTGTTTAGAGTCATCCGAGTAACTTCATACGACAGCTTTGCGAGTCAGATTATGCACGGTCAGGAATGTAATAATAATAATAATGAGTAAAAATAATTAAACCTAATTACGCGCTAAAATGATTTAATAAGGTCATGGGTTTAATGTTAGTTAGTTTTGGAAAGTATTATCGTGTGCTCACTTTGTGTAAAGTAAGCCTGGGACATGGCAATTCTCCGGACGGAGTACTGACGAATTAGATGTATGTTTTCTGCGCTATTAATTTGAGTATGACTTGCAGATGGGCATTATATTTTGAGTAATAATTTATGCATCCATTAGAGTCAATTTTGGGAAGAGATGTGTCACTGGACATGATTTCTTCGAACTTCAGTGCAGAGTAATCGAGAGCCACGACATTATAGGTGAATAAAAATAAATGCCGCAACCCATGTACCGTAAGCGCGTATTCTAATATTTTGACCTGTGTTGTAGTTTTTTCTACTTGCTTAATTGGGATGATTTCTGTTTAAAATATTCCTTGAACATCGTTGTATAGTTAATTTCTACGTATAAGTGATAACCTTAATTCTATCACATTCTAAATTGATACCTGGGATGTGCGTGATAGTGTCATCTAGAGAATGATTTCCCTAATTTGCAGTAAATCCTGAATTTAATAATAATGGGTTAGTGTTCGTGTAAATAGTATTATAATAATGCCGTGTACCCATGTGTGAATGTGTGATGTGTTATTTGATCATATTCTGTGTTTTTTGAATATTTCTTATATGATTTTGTGACGATATTCTCCATTATGTGCGTCAAATTTTTGACCGATTTGTATTATTTCGCGTGTCCGTAATTGGATCAATTTTGAATCTTTAGAAGATTTTATTGTAATTTAAAGTAGATTAGGGCCTAATTCACTAAGTTAAAGTGAATAAGAGAAGGCAACGTCCGTGGACTGATGTCACGAGATTTAATTATTAGTTATTGTACAGTCATTTTCTGCATAAAATTGAGTAAAATTTAGGTTGATATAAGTTCAAGTAAAAATTTATTACAAGACGTTTATTCAATTAATAATTATAAAAATGAAGTAATTGTTAAAGGGAAAGTCTAAGGAAGACTTGCTAACCATAAATTGATGAATTAAATAATTTCCAATAATTTAAATAAGGAAGAGAAAATAATCCTTTTCTTGTAAAATAAGCGAAATCCAGATGGGATATTTTAATTTAAACAATTTGATTATCATCATAGGAGAATGATATCAGATATTATTTTGTTTTTCAATCAATTTTTCAGTAAATTAATGATTTCTATATTTATTATTGCAGAAACGAACAGTCGTTGAACTTTAATTTGAGCGAGATCCCTCATAAAAGATAGCACGAGGAGAAGATATTTCAAGAATCAAACCCAGATTTTGTGAATTTAATTGTTTTATTTAAAAGAGTGTCAGTTTTAATAAATGTGTAAACCTATTTTAGTTTCTTTTCATTTGTCGCTAGTCCTTCATCTATCCCTGCCTTTAAAAATTTCTGCACAGCCGATAGCGAACGGTCCACCACTGAGACCCTCGCTCTCCGGCGAGCTGAGCCCGGCATAAAGGGGGCAGGTATAGATTTGGCGGCCAACGTGGTTAGGCCCGATTTATTGGCTGTACCAATAAAAGGACTCGATCTTGTAGTCCAGAATTTGGACAAAAACAAGATGCGGCGACAAATAAAATTTTCCAGGTTATTTTTGAGACATTTATTAGCCCAAAATTTTGTGGCGAACTACACTCAGGTTAAGTTTAGGAAGGGCCTTGTTGTTTAATTACAAACAAAATCTGGACGATAGTTGTCAAATTTTTTTTTGTAGCGGCTATTTTCCGCATAATTAGGACTTAGGCTATAGGATTGTATTTTACGACGTTAATCTTCTCTGAAGGCTGTGACATCAATCGACTTGTGACTGATGAATTGGATTCTGGTATGTGGCCATCGAACTTAGTCCTCCCATGTCTGAATTGCCGTTTATTTTAAGGGAAAATGAGTACTGTAACAATGGAGGATTTACGTAGACTCCTAGACGGAGTAGTAACAGACTTACAAAATAATTTAAAACGGGAAATGAATGAGAATCAAACTAAATTAGAGCAAAAACTCAGTGAAAATAACGAATCATTAGAGAAAAAACTTAGTGAAAATAGTGTAAATCTAGAACAAAAACTTAGCGAGAATAGTGAGTTAATAAAAAGGGAACGCAAAGGTACTATTGAGGAAATTCAAAGCAAGACAGAGGAAAATATCGAAAAGTTACACATGGACGTTAAATTATTTAACGGGAAGTTAGCTTCAGTTCAAAGTGAATTGGTATCTGTGAAGCAAAATTTTTCAAATTTAAAGGGAGAAATCCAGGCAGGAATAGACAACTCCATGTCAGCTATGTCTAATGAATTTAGTGAAAGGCTAGCTAAAGTACAAACTGGGATATTGCAAGGATTAGGCAAGTATAAGGACGAGGTGCAAGATAAATTTCAAGCGATTGAGGAGAAAATAGATGAGAATGCACAGGACTTAACAGCAACAAAAACAGCATGGTCTAGGAAATTCACGCAAATTTTCGAAACTGTGAAACAGGTAGAAAAGGGCGTTATTGCTGAAATAAAAGTAGCTCAAGTCACCAACTCAGAGCGACTTGAATATTTTTACGAAACGATTGAGGAGACACAACAGAGTTTGCAAACTATGAAAACCTCAATAGATAAAGAAATAGGAGAGGTCAAAGCTAGTTCGGAATCTTATAAACAAGAACTACAGAATGGAATTAAGGAACTCACTAAAGAGTTACAGTTGCTTAAGTTGCAAGGCGAAAGCCATAATATTGTAACCAACACATTGTTAGAGAGGCAAAGTAATTTAGAAAAGAAGGTATCCGGAGAAATCTTATCTTCAACTCCGAAGCAGGACGACCAAATGAATGTCAATAACAGTGTAAATGTCACCAATTCAGCTCCAGGATATAATAGCGGAGGAGTAAGTCAGCTTAATACGTCAGGTCAAACGCAGATAGTAAATATAATTCAAATGCAGGAAGACCATCCAAAAAAATTTAATAACGTAAAAGGGGTAACTCCCAGGAGTTTTATTAATGAACTACAGGAATATTTTCGGGACAACAAGATACCAGAAGAGCGCCAACTGCGAGTAACGGAAAGATATTTGGAGAATTCTGTATTGACGTAGTTCACAGCGTTCCGATATTCATTCGACAATTTCGAAGGATTTAAGAGGGCTTTTCTAGGAAAGTATTGGAACACAGACATTCAACATAACCTCAAGACAGAGTTGTATGCTAAGAGGTATGCCTTATCCACGCCAACACGATTTTCGGAATTTTTCTCCAGCCAGCTACGTAAGCTACGAGAGCTAGACACACCTCCATCGGAAGCTGAGTTAATAAAGGTTATTACCAGGCAACTTCCAGCAGAGACGCAACGAATTATGATCGCTTCAAATGTACAAACCGCAATTCAAGCTGAAGCTATATTGCGACAACTCGACATGACATCTAGAGAACCACAGAGGCGAAATCCCGGCCAAGAACAACAAGTTTTCCAAGCCAATGTTACCAGATCTGAAGAAAGGAACATTGTTAACCAAGGGAGAAATTGGGGTAGAAATGTCGAAGGAAGACCACCCAGAGACCGATCTCCGAGACCAGAACGCCGAGATAACGAAGAATGGAATTATTCCAGACGTAATGTCCGAAGAAGACCATATGAGAACAACAGGGACAGATGGAGAAGAGAACCAGAAAATAGAAGACCTGAGAGACGGAAGAGAAACTGGAGAGAGGAAGAGAGAGAGAAGTATTTGCGCGAACTCCAGCTGTCTAGTCAAGAGCGTAAGAAATGGCATCGGGCTATACATGAGCAGGACGTCAACCCTGATATTGTTGGAGCGGAGAGTTTGGAGTACCAGAGAGCAAAACAAAGGGAAGATAAAGGACATTCGGAAGATGATGGGTACAATCAAGGTGCCATAAAAAAAAAACAACCCCTGAATTAGTAGGAGATAGTCTCGACACTAACCCTTATATTAAGAGTGAAACGCAAGAGTGGATTATTGTTCAGATTGATTCCTGGATGACAAGATCAGATGACCTACTCGAAGAAAATCTGGAGTCGAACACAAACTACCTAAAAACACTACCTATAATTTCAGCTAGGATATGTGGTGTAAGAGTGAAATGCTTAGTGGATACTGGATCTACAATTAGTGTCATTTCAACTTCTTTCCTAAATGATTTAAAGGACAGACATGATATCCCGATTATACCAGTATCTCACATTAAAATAAAAGGAATTATCCCGGATAAGACTGTGGCATGCAAACTACAGACACTGTTGGATGTTGAAATAGGAAATACAAAATTTCAGAACGTATTCTTGGCTATGTCAAATATAAAATTTAACATCATTCTAGGAGTTGACTTTTTGACATCTTACCATGCCAATATTGATCTAAATTCCAACCAGATTCTTTTTCGATTGGATGAGACATTCGAAACGGCTATGGTTAACCCAGCCGATATGAATGATCAGAGTGTGTTTCTCATTAATAACGCTTCGACATCGTGGGAATCCGAAGACCAGGAGGCCACAGAAGAGGTAAATCAGGCCCTGGATAATATCATAGAAGAGGGCGACGATGCAACACACCCGTATGACCTCATAAACTCTAAGGTTGACCAAGCTATAGGAACGGAAGAAGAGAGAGGCCGACTCCGGGAGTTATTGTTAAAGTATAAATCAGTGTTTGATGATAAACCAGGCCAGATCCCTGACTTTAAATATTCTCTAGTAGTCACAGATTGGACTCCGTTTAAAAAGAAGCCTTATCCGATCCCTGAGAAATTTCATTCTCGTGTAGGGAAAATTATTGCAGAAATGGAGAGAGACGGGATTATCATGAAGTCCAGTACACCATTCATAAGTGCTCTAGTGGTAGTACATAAACCAGATGGATCTCTGAGAATATGTTTAGATGCGCGAAATATTAACTCCAAACTGATACCAGAAAGAGACCAGGCGCCAGCAATTAAAGATGTCCTTAGAAAATTCCGTGGCATGAACTTGTTCACATCAGTGGATTTTACCTCCTCGTATTACCACATTCTTTTGGAAGAAAAGTCAAGATTATTGACTGGATTTATGTTTGACCAGCAAACATACGTTTTTAGAAAATTGCCCTTTGGCATTTCCAACGCCGCGGCCGCTCTTATACGTGCCTTAGATAGATGCCTTACAGATGAAGTCAAGAGTTTTACTACTAAATATATTGACGATCTGCTTATGGCGAGTGAAACATTCGAAGAACATCTTGTTAAACTAGAAAAGCTGTTGAGCAATCTTTCAAAATCTGGGTTCCACATAAACTTAAAGAAATCACGCTTCTGCCAGTCTGAAATATTATTTTTAGGCCATATTATTGATGGAAAAGGGATAAGGCCGAACCCTGTAAAAATTGAAGCTATTAGCAAATTTCCAAGGCCGATCCGTGTCAAACAAGTACGACAGTTCCTAGGCATGGCCAACTTCTTTGCGAGCCATTGTCCCAACTATACCCAAACGGTAGCTCCACTTCAAGATCTATTAAAAAAAGGTAACAGATGGAAATGGAACGAAGAGTGTGACCTGGCATTTACCAAGACCAAGGAGATGCTGTTGAATTACGTTAAGCTAGGATATCCTGATTTCGGAAAACCCTTTATACTACAAACGGATGCATCTGGAATCGGAATAGGGGCTGTGTTATTCCAGGAAGACGGAGAGAAGCCGGAAAATAAAACTTACCTAGCCTTCGTTAGTCGGAAATTACGAAATCATGAAAAGCATTATTCCGTAACTGAGATAGAAATGTTATCTATAGTATTTGCATTGAAATATTGGCAGAAAATCATCTACGGATTTCCGATCATTATTAGAACAGATCATAAAGCTTTAACCTTCACGCTAAAGGCTACTATGGCATCAGAACGAGTATTTCGATGGACAATGTTTGTGCAACAATTCAACATTCAATTGGAACATTGTTCTGGGAAGAGTAATTTACTGGCCGACTGTCTGAGCCGTAATCCTAATGAGGAAGTACTGGAGGTCAACCAACTTGAACTAGTTCCCGAGGATCATGAATTCTTAAGAAAACTCAGATATATACGGCAAGCTCAAAAAAGAGACAGTGACTTAAGACCTATCATTGATTTCCTAGAGGATAAAATTAAACCTAGAGATCCTGGATACCGTAGAATAAGAAGAAGAGCATCCCGATATCAGTATTTAGATAACACTCTATTTAAATTTGTGGATCCGGAAAAATCGAAATTGAGAATTGTTGTACCTTCAAAATTATTTGAACCTTTAATTTGGCATGCACATCGAATTACCGGACATGGCGGTATCGATAAAACACTGACTACCATACAAGAGAAATTTATATGGGACAAACAAAGATCAATAGTGAGGAACATAATTCGAACCTGTGACACATGCCAGAGAGTAAAGCCAAGCTCCCATTTATTGCAACATAATCCTATTCCAATCATACCTTCCGAGCCTAAACAGCTGTACGCAATGGATTTGTTCGGTCCCGTTCCTACATCAAAGAGAGGTAACCGACATGTTGTCGTCACCATCGATGTATTCTCAAAATATGTGACTTTATACCCAATTCAAAAGGCCAACTCAAAATCTGTTATTAGGCGAATCACCCGTAATTTAATTCCGCATATGGGCAAGCCTAAAGCACTTCTCACTGACCACGGATCGCAGTTCACATCTGCTGAATTTCGTGAAGCCATGGAACAGCTTGGGGTTAAACACCTATTGAACTCGATCCGACATCCATCTAGTAACCCGGCAGAGAGAGTGATGCAAGAACTATCTAAATTCTGCAGAATATTTTGTGGAAATGCACACTGGCTTTGGATCGATGTTCTACCCATTATGATGGAATGTTTAAACAATACAGTACACGAGGCTACGTCACAGATTCCTGTTACTCTTCACTCCGACCGACAACCGCATCGACCTTGGGACGATATAGTCCAATGCCCTGGTAATCTGAAGCCTACGCTGGAAGAAAACATTCGGAAAGCCGCCACTTCATTGCGCGAGCAAGCTGAGCGGAGACAACGCAGAATGAAGGATAAGAAGTTTCGCCGACCCCTCAGACTCAATGAGTACGTTCTTTTGAAAAAGCCAGCTACGTCAGAAACAACTAGCAAGTATTACGCCAAATTTGCACCTCTTTTTATCGGTCCTTATAAAATTATAAAAGTTTATGGGAATAACGCTTACAGAATCCAGAGTCTAGATAAAAATTATGAAGGTATTCATAACGCCCAGAATTTAAAAAGTTATTATTCTTCTAAACCTATAGATGGTCGTCATATCAATCTCATAATGGAAGAAGAAACGCCGCTAGATATAGATGAGGATCCAACCTACCGCCATGCTTCAACCCAAGTAAATTTACAAGACGAGATCTGTGAAGAATGCCGTGAATTGCAAGAGAAGGTAATGGATCAACTTCGACGGCTTGGTGCTGCACTTGAGGCAGACAACGCGAGGCTTCGTGCTGGAACAGAACTCTAAATTGACGTGACACATGATTACCACTAAATTTTTCAGGGAACATGTTAATTGGAGATTTCCTGTAATAATGATTCCATCTTCAGATCAAATCATTATTTAACCAAGGGAGAAATATGTCCCCTTCAAAAGTGGTAATAATTTAATAAAAGGAAATGATTTATTTCATCAGCGTGTTGGAACATTATTTAATCGCCAAGAGGGTGATATTCTGTATTTCCGTGCTAGTGCGAGCCAGCCACTTGCGGACCGGTTTTTCCCGACCTACTTGGAGAACGAGGAAGCAAGGTGGAATTCCTGTTGTGTGGCCTTCAAACACATGTGTGCGTACCACGTGACCCGGCGAGCAGCCTGATCTCAATCGATCAATAAATGGAAAGTCAAGTGACGTAAAACTGGAGCAGCCAATAAAAATGACAATCTTCACAGGAATGCAACAAATCCACCAATTAGATGTAATTAAGGGGCGCACCTACGTCTTAGGATAGGAAATTAATGGTAATTCCAGAGGAAAATTTTTGAGAGGGTTTTGTACTTCTGGACGCTAAATTTGAGCGTTACTCTGACTGCAGCTACGGAAGAGACTGGACGTCGTTTGCTTCACTGGAAGACTTTACATTAGAGAAGGCAGCGAGGACCGTATAAACAGCAATTCAGACACTCGGAAAATTTAGCGACGATTTTATTTAGGGTTGTCCTAAGATAAGTGTCTACATCCAAATTATAAAGCATCGTGAGTGTATCTTGGGCTATTGTTAAGACTTTTGGTTAGTTTCAGCTTTCTACGAGAACTTGGAAGAAGGAAGGTTCTTGGTTCGAGTTCACTGCAAGACGGTTATCCAGTTCGGCGAAGAATACTACAAGTTCCTGTGTATCTTCAGCTCCTCCATGAGTCACTAAACATGTAAGGCGTCGGACATGGGCGAAACTTCGTTCGATGGAAGGTGATGTGACCACGTGCTAGGTCATCAGCCAGAATCCAGTTCACACCAGCCACATGAGTATTCTTTAAGAATTCAATTTCTTTCTATCTTTGTAAAATGTTTGTAAGCGTAGCCTTGCCTTATCCATTTAGATTTCTGTTAGTTTTGCAGTAGTTAGACTTTTCATTCTTCTTTCTTTGGTGAGAGGTAGTTAGTGCCCTGGAATGAGTGTGTGTTTGTTCTATTAGTTAGAAATGAGTGTATGTCATCGAGAGAGACCTCAACTGTCCTAAGAATTTAGAAGGCAGGAGAGATAAAAAATAAATAAATGAACCCCGCGTTAATTTTGATTGGTTTTGAAATAATTTGGAAATTAATTGAGACAAATTAGGACAGTGTTCTAGTGTTTTTCTTAGTGTAGAATTTCATTCTATGATTGTACGACATGTTTGTGGGTTCGAGTTTGTTTAGAGTCATCCGAGTAACTTCATACGACAGCTTTGCGAGTCAGATTATGCACGGTCAGGAATGTAATAATAATAATAATGAGTAAAAATAATTAAACCTAATTACGCACTAAAATGATTTAATAAGGTCATGGGTTTAATGTTAGTTAGTTTTGGAAAGTATTATCGTGTGCTCACTTTGTGTAAAGTAAGCCTGGGACATGGCAATTCTCCGGACGGAGTACTGACGAATTAGATGTATGTTTTCTGCGCTATTAATTTGAGTATGACTTGCAGATGGGCATTATATTTTGAGTAATAATTTATGCATCCATTAGAGTCAATTTTGGGAAGAGATGTGTCACTGGACATGATTTCTTCGAACTTCAGTGCAGAGTAATCGAGAGCCACGACATTATAGGTGAATAAAAATAAATGCCGCAACCCATGTACCGTAAGCGCGTATTCTAATATTTTGACCTGTGTTGTAGTTTTTTCTACTTGCTTAATTGGGATGATTTCTGTTTAAAATATTCCTTGAACATCGTTGTATAGTTAATTTCTACGTATAAGTGATAACCTTAATTCTATCACATTCTAAATTGATACCTGGGATGTGCGTGATAGTGTCATCTAGAGAATGATTTCCCTAATTTGCAGTAAATCCTGAATTTAATAATAATGGGTTAGTGTTCGTGTAAATAGTATTATAATAATGCCGTGTACCCATGTGTGAATGTGTGATGTGTTATTTGATCATATTCTGTGTTTTTTGAATATTTCTTATATGATTTTGTGACGATATTCTCCATTATGTGCGTCAAATTTTTGACCGATTTGTATTATTTCGCGTGTCCGTAATTGGATCAATTTTGAATCTTTAGAAGATTTTATTGTAATTTAAAGTAGATTAGGGCCTAATTCACTAAGTTAAAGTGAATAAGAGAAGGCAACGTCCGTGGACTGATGTCACGAGATTTAATTATTAGTTATTGTACAGTCATTTTCTGCATAAAATTGAGTAAAATTTAGGTTGATATAAGTTCAAGTAAAAATTTATTACAAGACGTTTATTCAATTAATAATTATAAAAATGAAGTAATTGTTAAAGGGAAAGTCTAAGGAAGACTTGCTAACCATAAATTGATGAATTAAATAATTTCCAATAATTTAAATAAGGAAGAGAAAATAATCCTTTTCTTGTAAAATAAGCGAAATCCAGATGGGATATTTTAATTTAAACAATTTGATTATCATCATAGGAGAATGATATCAGATATTATTTTGTTTTTCAATCAATTTTTCAGTAAATTAATGATTTCTATATTTATTATTGCAGAAACGAACAGTCGTTGAACTTTAATTTGAGCGAGATCCCTCATAAAAGATAGCACGAGGAGAAGATATTTCAAGAATCAAACCCAGATTTTGTGAATTTAATTGTTTTATTTAAAAGAGTGTCAGTTTTAATAAATGTGTAAACCTATTTTAGTTTCTTTTCATTTGTCGCTAGTCCTTCATCTATCCCTGCCTTTAAAAATTTCTGCACAGCCGATAGCGAACGGTCCACCACTGAGACCCTCGCTCTCCGGCGAGCTGAGCCCGGCATAAAGGGGGCAGTTTTCAATCCTCGGATTTGGTCCATCCCAATCATCATCACCATTTTCTCCTCGATGCTTGTAATGTCGTTCACAAGTTCTGCATAAAGCTACTTCGATTGACATCTTAGTGTGTAGAGGAAGGATGTCCCAAAAATTATGTACGTAAGAGGCTGCGTACGTATATAAAAATCCTGGTGGTAAGTATTGAATAAGATATTTCGGCATCGACGATCTACGTTTATAGAACATCTTAATAGCCTCACTCACTCGTGAAACATAAATAAGATGTTGCGTATGAGCATGCAAACAGCATGCACATTTACAGTTTTGTTCCATAGCGTAGGATGTCGAAGCACACACTAATGAAAATGATAAAGATCTATTCTTATTTATAGTCTCGTAACAATATTCGTTAGCGGATGGTAAGTAACATCACTCATATGAATAATAAGACAATAGGCTGCTGTGTTAGCAGGAATGTTTTCAGATGTTTCAAATTCTAAGCGAATGTCAACTGGAGATTCTTTTATAGATTCTTCATGATAAGAGCAGTCTATAACTACAATCGGTGCTTTATTTTTAAATTCTTGGGGTGTAAATAGCGGACGATCTTCTTTCTGATAATACGATGATTGAAATTTACAAAACATGTCATAGAGCATCCCAAACTTATTTTTCTCAAAGTTAATGTCGATGTTTTCGTAGGGATACGTAATTCCGTTGAGATATAGTCTAACGTGTCTTAATTTGCAGTGATCAAACAGTGAGCTATCTTTTTCGTGATTGAATTTACGATTAGTTTGAAATCCAAAAATAATGTACAAGGGCTTCTCAGTAAAACGTGATGTTTTAACAGCCCAGCTATGCTTGTTTGTAGGTGGTAACACAGGATATTCATGCAGCTCCCAACTTCTAAAACGTATAGGTAATGGTGTATCATTTTCTACAATGTTGAGCAATCGAAGTTTTTCACGATCAGATAAGGTTACATGTGGAATCCGCCACAGTATACGATGCAGTTTTATTTTCGATTCTACAGGTGTTTCTACTGCTTTAAGAGAATTGTAATCACTTCGATCACGGATTAGAATAAGCTCTTGTTTTGCGTTGATTATAATACGTGTAAAGTCTTCTGCGAATCCAAAAATATGTTTCAGTGATAACATACCCGTAAAAGTACCATCCTCATTAATCATCCAGTTGTTAGTAGCTTTTGGACACCATCCAGCCATCCGCAAAAGATTACTTTCTTCATCGCAGAAAGAAGGGTAGAGTTTCATTGCACTTGTAATACCAACATTCTTCGTTCGATCTATTTCAACATTATTTACTTCATATCGCGCTTCAGAAAAGAGAAAAGCTAGAGCATGGTTGTTTAGTTGTGAAGGTATTGGACCACTTCCATCAGACTTTTCTAATCGTCCTTCAATATAGAGGTAGCTTTCGTGTGGTAAGGTGTAAACATCTTGTTGATTAATAATAAAATGAATTTCATCATTGTTATTTAATCCAAACGTAAAAGGTTGATAGGAATGAAGCTCACTTCGTACTACACCTTCACGACTTTCTACTGTATTCGTAATGTCTAGCATTTCTCCCATTCTGTTGTAGTAGTGTATATCCTAAATCTTGGAGTATCTGCTTATGGGTATCTGTTAACTCGATGAGTCTCTGCACACATGTAGTATGTCTTCGGAATGTACACCGTGTTTTATAGATGGTTTTCATACTGGTTTAAGATGTAGTTTGTAAGCTACGTACGCGTGCTGATCTAAATGAATAAGCTGATTATGTTTATTTACAAGTCTAAGAGTAATGTTGCTAATGTGTTTTACAGACACAGGATGATAAAGAACTACTGCTGGTTTCTCACAAATAGTATATACACGTTCCTCTGTAACAATAAAGTCGTGCAGGACGTGCGAAGGTTGTAGATTACTATTCAAGTCTGTAATAATATTACAAGTAATGTTCACATTATAATCATCGAAGAGTTTTATAGGTTGATCAGACTCGTAACGTACGTTCGGTAGGAGCTCCCTCGATGAAAATCCAAGCAGTGGTCCAATCGAATCAGGTTGTGATTTGAAGTCAATCTTAAATGATGATTCAATAACACATTTATGTGTAATGTTGCTTATAGTGATTGAGAACTTGTAATTATGATTACTAAAACTATCTTCCCCAAACTGATCAATTAACGTACTTTCAATATAGTCGTGAATATCATCTACTGTATAACTACCTGAGGGTAGTGTTAGCACATACTCATCGTAATAGAACTTGTTTAAACCATCACGCACATTATAGATTTTATTGTAGCTTTCAAACGATACTAGTCCAAGACTATGCGACTGATAACCAAGTTCTATTGGTGGATTAAAATAGACGGTGGTTTCAGGTCCTTCTCCACGTACAGCAAACGTTCTTTCACTGTTCGTCATCACGTAGACACTAATGCACTTTCTCTACTGTCTGGGTTTGATATAAGAACATAAGACATAAGCGTCCGCACATGTGTGTATTAAAGTTTTGCACACGGTTTTTATTGTAAACAATGTCTGCACTGCTTCCGAAATAACGTATGAGCTCAAAAGGAGGAGATAAATCTCCATAGCTATTAAAATACCATACTTTAGATTTACGTTTTACATAAGCAACGTAATGAGTTCCTGGTCCACGACTGTCGTCCAAGTTAATTACAGCACTTTCACGTTCACGTGGGCGTACTGGTAGTTGATCGCGCATATACACTCCTCGAAAATAATGAATTCCTAGTTGTTTAGCAAACGTAAAAACTTCATCATGCGTTAGAGCTCGATATGGCAGTGCATTCAGTAGACGTTTTTTGGAGAAATGTAGATACCAAGCCCTTTCTTGTATGGCGCTAGCCTCATGTTCACACCTTTGCCTCGTAACGCAATTGCCTCCATCGTCTTGTTATGACGTTCACACTCTTTCAACTGTTGTTTCGCTTCTTCTACAGCTTTAACAGTTCTCGCTACAGCACTAGCACCACCTAGCAATGACCCTAAAGCTGCTAAGCCAGCAAACAGCGCAGGAAGAAATCCTCCTCGTTTTGGTACAGGAATAATTCGCGCACGTTTACTAAATATTGCTCTGCACTTTGGAGAAATTCTCGCTCTTGCTGCGCGTAACGCCTTAGTAATAGCTACACGAGGATTGTATTCCCCTCGAATAGCTTTTTGCGCAGCCTTTATAACATCTTTCCATCCAACAGTTTTTACTTTCTTCTTCTTCTTCATGTCGTTTGAATATCGTTGTTTCACCATGCTGGACACGACTTTACTAGTCAAGAGCAAATCATAAACTAACCGTTGCCTCTTGTTTCGTTTAATATATTTATTACTATTACGTACTTTATGATTCAGTTATCATGAAGATTATAAAGCAGCAAGACACGCTACCTGTTACCGACATTGTACCACATCTCGTACCTAGTTCTAGTACAACTACAAGAAAACGTCATGGAACGTTGTTTCCTTTTACTGTTCGATGTATTATATCAGGTCCGTCGGGATGCGGTAAAACAAATCTTTTACTCACACTTATTACTTCTGTAAATGGTGTACGCTTCGAGAATATTTACGTTTTCGCAATGTCACTCTATCAGCCGCTATATACTATTCTACAAACTGTAATGCACTATCTAGTTAAAGATGGAATAAGATATTTTAAATTTAATTCACATGAGCAAGTACCATCACCAGACGACGTGCTTCCTAATTCTCTTATGATCTTTGATGATGTCGCAACAGAACAGCAAAACGTTATTCGTGCATTCTTTAGTATGAGCCGGCATAAATATGTTGATTGCATCTATTTATGCCAAACCTATTCTCGTGTGCCTAAGCAGTTGATACGCGACAACGCAAATATTATTGTGCTTTTTCGGCAAGATGAGCGCAACATGCGACATGTGTATAACGATCATGTTAACACTGATATGACATTCGATGACTTTAAACGTATGTGTGCTAAATGTTGGTCATTACACCGTTACAGCTTTTTAGTTATTGATAAAGAAAGTGATGTACAGCATGGACGGATTTATTTTTAAAAACACAACTAAGTACACCACTCAAAGAAATTTTTAATTCTACTTCATTACCGCATTCTACTTCAAGTTTTGCTTCTATGCAAACATCATATCATAAAGAGAAGCATGAAGAAGATACGGAAGAGAAGAAGCAGGATGTAGATCAAGAAGAGGAAGATAAGGAAGAAGAAGAAGAACTTAATGATACATCACCATCTAAGCGTGTTGAGTTTTTAACTACAGATGTTATTGCTGAAACACCTACTACATCGACGCAAAATCTACCATCTTTGTCTGAGGTTATGATTACACCAGAGTATCGCAATCAGTTTAGAACTTTTATTCAAGATACCTATGGATCTCTCTTTGCACCTTATACAGAAAAACTTTTTACAGGACAAACTGACACTACCTACGGTATTCGCTACGAAGATGACTGTTTCCGGATAGGAAATTCAAATGTTAAGATTAATAGCAAGAAACTCATTGTAAAAGGTGTTACCTATAAACCTACGAAAGGACTCTTAGAACTTCTTTTCTCACGAATACCTGACAAGGATATAATCTTACAAGATGATCTTAAAAAGTATAAAGCAACACTTTTTGCTACTGATGCAACACGACGTAATTACAAGAGAACAGAAGCTGTAAATGCGAATAAGAGTTACAAGTATCGTGAGTTTATTTCTAAGCTGTTTCCGACTGCACGTAGTCTAGACGTTATCTACAAGCCTTTGTTGCCGTATGTGGATGTAAGATACTGGAATGACCCAAACTTACTCGTTGAACGATTACAACTTTTAAGAGCATCGCAAGAGGCTGGTCACACTGGTCACGGATCAGAAATTCTAGAAATAGAAAGAGAACTACGTTATGCCGGTATTATTTTGTAATGGCTCGTCAAGAGAAGATCTCACCTGTAAAGGTAAACATCGCACATGAGTTACATAAACCAGCACGTCGCACCTACTGTCGCAGACGCGTTATTACATGAGGAAAATATGATCTCTGGCAAGCAGACTTAGTAGAAATGATTCCATATGCTTCTAGTAATAAGGGCTATAAGTATCTACTTACTGTTATCGATGTGTACTCGAAGTTTGCTTTTGCACAACCCGTGCGTTCTAAAACAGCAGCTCAAGTTAAAGAAGCATTTAAACATATTGTTGAAGAATCGAAACGCTGCCCAAGGCTTCTTCAAACTGATCAAGGTAAAGAGTTTTAAAACAAGGATTTTTCTTCTTATCTCAAGTTACTTGGCATTCAACACTACTCTACGTTCAGCAATCTCAAGGCAAGTGTTGTAGAACGCTTTAATCGTACACTCAAAACAATGATGTGGCGAGAATTTACAGCGCAAGGTTCATATCGTTGGATTGATCTGCTACCTAGACTTTTATCTACCTACAACAATACAGCTCATCGCACTATCGGAACAAAGCCACGTCTTGTTACAAAGAATACACCTCGTCTAGATGCTATTCATCTTGTAATTAAAACAGCTGATCCAAGTCGCCATCGCTTTAAAGAAGGTGATTTCGTTCGCATCAGCAAACACAAGTCTATCTTTGCAAAAGGATACACACCTAACTGGAGCACTGAAATTTTTCAAATCAGAAGTGTTAAGCTTACTAATCCAGTTACGTATTTACTTCGCGATCTCAGAGGACAGCCTATTGAAGGAGGATTCTACATCGAAGAACTGCAGAAAACAAAATATCCTGATCACTATTTAGTTGAACGTGTTATTCGACGTCGTGGCAATAAACTGTATGTTAAATGGCTTGGTTTTAATAACAGCTTTAATTCATGGATTAATAAAGAGGATGTACCTTAAATCTTATATGTGTTTTCTTTTAATCCTCTACGTTTTCTTTCTTCTAAGTCACTAGGACATGCTGTAGGATTAAACAACACCTGTAATATGTTTTGACAATTCATATTTATTTTAGAATATATATATATATATATATATATATATATATATATATATATATATATATATTTATCCTTTGTTTATTTTACGGTCTTTGTCACTCAGTTTTCGTTTTATTACACCAACAACGACAAGTGCTGCTATATTCTTCTGAGCAGCTAAAGCACTAGGTAATAACACACACACACACAGCATAACTTTACGAAGCAGATTTTAACAGCTACACGACATACTCTATGCAGGCAGCATGTAACTACATGTCAGGCGAACGTGTTCTAGGGCCGCAGGGGAGATGAAGCACGAAGAAAAGAAGATAAATCACTCTATTGATGAGTCCACGCCCAACATGCTTCCTCATCTTTCTCCCAGCACGTTTCTTCACCTTTTCCTTGTTTACTCTCTCCACAGCCATGATAAGTGTTTATAAGCGAAGACAACTCATTAGTTTTAGGTCCGTGATACAGTTTAATTAGTTGACATGTACGGCACTGTCTCACAGAAGGTCTTTTAGCTAAACTCACGTGTTCATGATGTAAACTACACGTTTGAAGCTCTGACAAAACAGGATCTTGAGTCCACTCACGAGGCACCTTTTCCCAAATCTTCTTTACAGCATTCGCAGCTACATTAACCAAAAATGCCTTTGGTAATGCATTTAACTATTCTTCTGTAAAAGTGTTTAGTTTCTTTTTGCATGCATAAAACTTTACGATCGCCTTTTCAACTGCGTTACACTTAGTATCTGTTAGAAATGACATGATGTCTTTACTCTAGAAATGTTTCTTTTACACTAAAGTTATTTCGACACTGCACTTTACATATGTTGTTCACTTCCCGGCATGCACTGCGACACAACCAATCAAAGAGCATGCATACATGTTGTAAAGACTGTTTACTTGTTTCTCTGCTATGCTCTTTCGGAAGAGTTTTAAATGATGGGCACCCTAATTCATGCATGTCGATAACTTCACATGATGATGGTAGAAAATCACGCAACCATTCTTTCTTTTCACAACCCTTTAAAAGAACAAGATCTGCTCTTGACAAATGTGCATTCATCATTAAAGGTAGAAAACGATAAGGTATTCCTTTTTCTTCCCACTTCAAACCTAAATTGTTTTCAATCCACTGAGTCTGTTTTTTATTTTCATCTGTTTGCAAACAGTAAGGGAACGGTGGACTGAATACTAAACTAACAAGTTTTGGTGCCCACAACACACTGCAATCTAACACAGCCACCTCTTTAAACACAAATTTGTTTCCGTTTACTTTAAAGCCTTGCACATCAACTATTAATGTTTTCGTCATGTTTGCACTCCACACTCTATCACTGTTTCTCGAAGACTAAAGCTTTTAGTCAACGAACGGGTTTAAACATGCGCAATGACGTCATCACAACAGCACATACTTACTCTAGCTTGCCCGATGCGTGATTAAACTTGTTCGAATTAACCGTCACCACATTTCAACTAAAGAGTGTAGCAGCGAGGTAAGCGATGTAAGATGGCAGTAGCTAAAGATGGCAGCACTGTTCTCTCTGGATTAAAGATGGCTGCCTGTCAAAAAGATTTTTTCAAATTATCCGCCACTACATAGAGTACAGCACTGAGGTTTGCGATGCAAGATGGCGGGTGACAGCTTGTCAAATAGATTTTTTTTCAAAGGTAAGTAGCTAAAGAGGGCAGCACTAAGGTTAGCAATGCAAGATGGTGGATGACAGCTGTGATGTAAAAAATTACCCGCAAGATAGCACCACGATGCTCTTTTCATTAAAGATGGCAGCTTGTTAAATAGAATTTTTCAAATTAACCGCCTCGAAGGTAAGTAGCTAAAGAGGGCAGCACTGTTCTCTCTGGATTAAAGATGGCTGCTTGTCGAAAAGAATTTTTCAAATTAGCCGCCTCAAAGGTAACTAGCTAAAGAGGGCACCACTGTTCTCTCTGGATTAAAGATGGCTGCTTGTCGAAAATAATTTTTCAAATTAACCGCCTCAAAGGTAAGTAGCTAAAGAGGGCAGCACTGTTCTCTCTGGATTAAAGATGGCTGCTTGTCGAAAATAATTTTTCAAATTATCCGCCACCACAAAGAGGGCAGCACGCTGCTCTCCTGATTAAAGATGGTGGATGACAGCTGAAGAGCGCGTAGAATTTGTTTCCAAACAAGAGCACGTAGAATTTGCCACCACCACATTTCAACTAAAGAGTGCGGCACTGTTCTCTCTGGATTAAAGATGGTGGATGACAGAAAAGCGCATAGGTCTGTTTCCAAACAAGAGCACGTGGAATTTGCCACCACCACATAGAGTGCAGCACTGTTCTCTCTGGATTAAAGATGGTGGATGACAGCTGTCAGAAAAGCACATGGGTTTGTTTCCAAACAAGAGCACGTGGAATTTACCGCCACCACATTTCAACTAAAGAGTGCGGCACTGTTCTCTCTGGATTAAAGATGGTGGATGACAGAAAAGCACATGGGTTTGTAAAGCACGTGGAATTTGCCACCACCACATTTCAACTAAAGAGTGCAGCACTGTTCTCTCTGGATTAAAGATGGTGGATGACAGCTGTCAGAAAAGCACATGGGTTTGTAAAGCACGTGGAATTTGCCGCCACCACATTTCAAAGGTATCTAGCTAAAGATGGCAGCACGGTGCTCTCTGGATTAAAGATGGCGGATGATAGCTGTCAAAAAGCGCATAGGTTGGTTTCCAAACAAGAGCATGTAGAATTTGCCGCCACCACATAGAGTGTAGCACTGAGGTTTGTGATGCAAGATGGCGGATGACAGCTGTCAGAAAATAGCACGTGAATTTGTTTCCAAACAAGAGCACGTGGAATTTGCCGCCACCACATTTCAACTAAAGATTGCAGCACTGTTCTCTCTGGATTAAAGATGGCGGATGACAGCTGTGACGTACTACATTTCAAAGGTAAGTAGCTAAAGAGGGCAGCACTGTGCTCAAAGATGGCGGATGACAGCTGCACGTGGCTTTGTTTACCTCGCGCTAGTGAGGTTAAGTTGGTAGCACTAAGGTTTAGACCCGTCAAGATAGCAGCACTGCGGGTGACAGGTGATGAATTTACATCTACTACGATAAGGAGGGCAGCACAGTGTTCTGTGGTTTAAAGATGGCGGATGACAGCTGCACGTGGCTTTGTTTACCACACGCTAGTTAGGTTAAGTTGGCACTACTGAGGTTTAGGCCCGTCAAGATGGCAGTATAGAGGTTAGCGATGCGTCGTTGTCTGTCAAAAAGCACGTGGCTGTCAAAAAACACGTGGCTTTGTTTACCTCATGCTAGTTAGGTTAAGTTGGCACTAGTGAGGTTTAGGTCCGTCAAGATGGCAGTACTGAGGTTAGCGATGCGTTGTTGTCTGTCAAAAAGCACGTGGCTGTCAAAAAACACGTGGCTTTGTTTACCTCATGCTAGTTAGGTTAAGTTGGCACTAGTGAGGTTTAGGCCCGTCAAGATGGCAGCAGTGAGTTTAGCGATGCGTTGTTGTCGATGACAGCTGTCAAAAAGCACGTGGCTTTGTTTACAAATTCAAATCTCCCGCCAAAATTCAAATTTCCCGCCAAAATTCAAATTTCCCGCCAGAATTCAAATTTCCCGCGCCGCGGGCGGAGGAGGAGGCGGCAGAACTGTCCCATTATACTACTCAGAAAAGCGATCGGGGGGGGGGGCGGCGGCTAAATATTGTTTGCCCAGGGCGCTAACTACTTGAAATCGGGGCCTGTTTCTTCTGCTGAATAAGCCAGACAGGGAGATACAGCTTTCAATGAAACCTGCAGTTTGATTACAAGTTGCTTAAAGCCTACTCCGACAAATAAGCTCTATTACCTGGCTGGAAGAGCGCCACCCTGTGTACCTACGTGGAGAAGTAGCTGCCAACAGGGAGAGGCTTACAGTGGAATAGACCAGCGCCCACAGTCCTCCTCAGCAATGGCTGAGATCACGGAAGAGCTTCCTGAGGACATCTGAGGTCTTACTGTCTCACCAGAGAAGGCCAGGCTGGAGCTGTGGAAGAAGAGGGCAGCTCACCTTCACGGATGGAAGCCACCAGCTGAGAAGTCAGCACCTGGACATAATAAAATGTGGAAGTTCCTGAACAGGCTACGGTCAGGAGAGGAGAGATGCAGGGATAACTTGAAGAAATGGGGGTTCAGCACAAGTGACACAAGATGTGAATGTGGACAAGGACAAACGACGAGTCACGTATTTCAGTGCCCTTCGTGCCCGACATCTTGCACAGAGGATGATTTACAAGCCACTCCGAGTGCAATGGACATTGCAAAATATGGGCATATGTAATAAGATCTCACATGTTATGTTTTGTGTACTTCAAACTGACTTGTACATTAACCCTAGAATGGTAACAAGGAAATTTAACGCTTATTGGTAACTATACGCTTCCAAGGCGTACACAGCGCAAAACAACGTCTGTACTGTCTCCTATCTTTCTTTCCTCCAACGTTCTTCATGTTAACTACATCACTAAGTATAGAGGTGAATTATATATTCTCTCTGAAACTTGAATTAATTATTCTATTTCCAACACAAGATTTACAAGGCACAAGTGGTACATAAAATAAACACCAGTAAAAAAAAAAAGACTCTCAAGACAGTCTTACTAGCTTGTTGAAAGTAAATTCTTGTTCCAGAAGTAACTCAAGTAAAAGAAAAATAACCTACAACAAATTTGATAAAAACTCATATGAAATAAACTAGAAAGAATCACACCAATTGATGGTAACTACGCGCCTCTCAGGCGCACTACATTACGTAAGAGGATTATTACTTGCCGAACGTGGAGTGAAAGACGGTTAGGACGTGACTGACACACGTAGGATGGGCTGTTTGAAGCATAGCTGGAGGATAGGGATGCTCTGTCAAGGTCACTCGCTTTGGCGGGCATTTACATTTGCGTGTACGTCTATGAGGCGTATTGTTACCATTCTAGGGCTAACTGTAAATTTGTATGTTTTTGACTCGAGTATAATAATGATAGTCTAGTATGCAGTTCAAATATTAATTTCGTACGCTTCCAAAGGGAATATTCTGTACAAATTATATATGGAATTAATAAAAAAAATTAGATGCTGTTTTTAAGCTAAAAGGAAACCGTCAATTTTTCACAATTTGCGGGTCGGCTCCCCTTAAAGAAAACAATACTTAAATGCTCGCAATCCCGTTCGTCCCATGCAGGACGGTCTAGAGTTTGATGCGGGACGAAGCGGGATGTGAAATGTACGGAACAGCGGCGGGGAGGACGGGATGGGCAGCCTGTGCTTTACAACAGGATGGGACGGGAAGCCCCTAGCGCATGTATCGGGCAGGATGGGACGGGAAGCCCCTAGCGCATGTATCGGGCAGGATGGGACGGGAAGCCCCTAGCGCATGTATCGGGCAGGATGGGACGGATTTGCAGAGCTCTACATTTTTGGTCTTTCCGAGCCAGTACAATGTCAAAGACACGTCAACCGACCTTCCTAATGTTGTTAATGAATGCGGCGAGAGAAGCAGCTTTGGCCGGCCGCCCACTCTCGTTAGACGTGTGACGAACGCTCATTCGAAGAAGCACGCGACTGTCTGTTGTACGAGGCGGCGTGCAGGAATCATCGTTCTGAGAATATACTTTTTATGGCAGGGGCGGGAACAATATGCTATAAATATGGTAGTCAAAGAGAACGGAATTGGTTCCAGTAGGACCAGACTGGGGACAGACGCCATGGGTGTGAACAATCCTCCGATTTCCTCTCGCGTAATGATGTTTACTATTTTAAGCACTTCCTCCTTTGGTCTAGTTCTTTGTACTGATGTGGTGCAAATTATGGTCAAACAGTCGTGTGCAGAAAGAAAACAAAATATACAGCAAAGCTCTGTCTGTGGATCAGTGTTAAGAGTGTCGACCTCTGGATCCCAAGATCTCGGGTTCGAACCCCGCAGGGGTAGTCTGGGGCAAAATAAAGTTCAATCGGCCTCCACGTCGTACGATGTTGTAAGATATAACTGGTGCCACATTGGTCGTTAAGGCTATGGAATCAACAGGAGGTCACTAAGTATTTTTCAATCAATCAATCAATCAATCAATCAATCAATCAATCAATCAATCAATCAATCAATCAATCAATCAATCAATCAATCACACCTGATCCGAATTCAGGGCTGTTGCCCACGTGGCAGATTCCCTATCGATTCTTTACCTAGTCTTTTCTTAAAGCCGGACTGAGTGACTCAGACCGTTAAGGTGCTGGCCTTCTGACCCCATCTGGGCTGGTTCAATCCTTGCTCAGTCCGTTGATATTTGACGGTGATTAAATACGTCAGCCTTGGGTCGGTAGATTTATTGGCATGTAAAAGAACACCCGCAGGACTCAATTCCGGAACGTCGGCGTCCCCGAAAACCGTAAAAGTAGTTAGTGTGATGACGTGAGGCAAATAGTATTATTATTATTATTATTATTATTATTATTATTATTATTATTATTATTATTATTATTATTATTATTATTATTATTATTATCTTTTCTTAAATTATATCAAATAAGTTTGAAATGTATCAGTTATCTCCCTTGGTAAACATTATTCTGTTTCCTAATTTCTCTTACTATAAACGAGTAATTTGCCCAATCTGTCCTCTTGAATTCCAACTTTGTCTTTAGACGTTCCTACTTTTAAAAGCTCCACTCAAATGCGGCTGTGTGGATTCGAACCCCAGTGTTGGCAGTGGAGATGGTTTTCCATGGTTTTCCATTTTCACAGTAGGTAAGTTCTGGGGCTGCACCTAAAGTATGGCCCCAGCCGCTTCCTTCCCACTCCTAGCCCTTTCCCTATAAGACATACCTGTACCGGTTTGACGTAAAGCAAATTGTGAAGAAAAAAAGGCTTCATTCCATACCTTGAAGGGGTGCGGTGGGCCTCTTAGAGGGTGACACCCTCTCTCAGGCCAGAAGATGTGTTGCGGTGGTTTGAGGTGCGGAGAAGGTGAGAGTCTGCCTCTGTGGTGTAATGGTTAGTGTGATTAGCTGCCACCCTCGGAGACCCGGGATCGATTCCCGGCTCTGTAACGAAATTCGAAAAGTGATACGAGGGCTGAAAGGGGGTCCATTCAGCCTCCGGATGTCAACTGAGTAGAGGGGGGTTCGATTCCTTCCTCAGCCATCCTGGAAGTGGTTTTGCGTGGTTTCCCCACTTCTTCTCAAGGCAAATGCCGGGATGGTACCTAACTTAAAGCCACGGCCGCTTCCTTCCCTCTTCCTTATCTATTCCTTCCAATCTTCTCACCCCCAGAAAGGCCCTGTACAGCATAGCAGGTGAGGCCGCCTGGATGAGGTACTGGTCCTTCTGCCCAGTTGTATCCTCCGACCCAAAGTCTCATGTTCCAGGACATTGCCCTTGAGGCGGTAGAGGTGGGATCCCTCGCTGAGTCCGATAGAAAAAGCAACCCTGGAGGGTAAAAGGGTTAAGAAAGAAAGAAAGAAAGAAAGAAAGAAAGAAAGAAAGAAAGAAAGAGATATTGGAAGGAAAACGTTTAAGTTTGTTACAGTTTACATTTCCAGATTGTGTGTCTCTGTGATACAAAAGACAACAATCTGTAACTTTATTATTGCGCTGCATCTTTGATATTCCAAACATTTTTGGTTTCCTGGAAAGTCATTTCTTCTTCTCCCAGAATATTTTCAGTCTTTCGCTGATATTTCTCCTTCTTTCCTCTGACTGGATGTTCTTCGCTCTTGTGCTTTGTTTTTTCCTGGAATTTCTTGTATTCATCAACCTTCACTCGAAACTCCTGTCTATTCTAGATCTCTTTTGGATTAATCTCAACTTTCTTCATGCCTTTTCTTGTTTTCTCAACAATGTTGTTGTCTCTTTTAGTTCGTAGATGTAACAAGATTTTCTTCCTTTTTTCTTTTTTTTCCGATCTTCACTCCCACATTCTGAGGAGGTGCCCGTAAAACTTCAGTCTTCTCAAGCAAACCATATTTCTTCTTCTCCTTCTTTAATTTGATGCTTTCACGGCCCGGACCAACGGTCAAGTATTTTCAAGTTACGTCACTGTGAGAGAAGTCTTCCACGTAGACAGACGTGTTTTATTTTCTGAAGACGTGCAGCTAAGTCCGGATTTGGAATTTCTCTTTGTTTCTCTTGACAAGGCGAAATTCCGAAAGATTGACATGTCCGTTATTATTATTATTATTATTATTATTATTATTATTATTATTATTATTATTATTAATATTATTATTATTATTATTGTCCGGCTCCATGGCTAAATGGTTAGCGCGCTGGCGTTTGGTCCAGAGGGTTCCAGGTTCGATTTCCGGCCTGAGCGGGGACCTTAACCTTCAGTGGTTAATTCCGATTGGTCGGGGGCTGAGTGTGAGTGCCGTTTTTATCATTAGAATACATCATAGGTAGGGCCCCATCCTCACAGACACGCAGGTCGCCTATAGCCTACGGTGTCAACTCAGAAGACCTGAACCAGGCCTCTTCGGAGACCATGCGCCATTATTTATTATTATTATCCGTCTGGAATTCTTCTTTGTTACCTTTGACAAGACAAAATCCCGAAGGGTAACACTACCATATCTATTAATGCGATGATTATTACCGGTGTTATTAATAACATTATTTTTTAATTACTGGCCTTTTTTCTAATTTAGTGGTGTCCGCACTGGGTGTAGGTTTGTCCTAGTTTTACGACCAGATTCTCTTCTTGACGCAAAAATCTTTTGGGAGGATTGTTTTCACTATGGCGTGTTTGTAGTGTGGTGTGTTGTACATAGATGAACAGAGGTATTTTAAGACGAACACAAAGACCCAGTTCTCGAGCCAGAGGAATTAATCATACACAATAAAAATTCACGTCATGGCCGGGAATCGAACCCAACGCCCACTGCATCTAAGGCCAGTACGCTCACTATTCATACAAGGAGTCGGATTATTACTACTAATAGTACTACTACTACTACTACTACTACTATTATTATTATTATTATTATTATTATTATTATTATTATTATTATTATTATTATTATTAAACTTTTGTGAAAAAAAGAAATAATTGTTTCGGTTTTTGGCGCCTTATTTGGAGACCCATTGCGTTTTCTGGTGTTTCTTTCTGCGGCTAGACGGATGTAAGAGTCAGCTTCCTGTGGACTTACTGCCATTACAGCTCACCACATTTTTCATGGAATGGTCAGTGAATTGTCGTACGGAAGCCACAGCAATAACACAAACATTAACATCATGGACGTGTCAAAACTACTTTTGTTTGCTACTTGCTTTACGTCGCACCGACACAGGTAGGTCTTATGGCGACGATGGGATAGGAAAGGCCTAGGAGTGGGAAGGAAGCGGCCGTGGCCTTAATTAAGGTACAGCCCAGCATTTGCCTAGTGTGAAAATGGGAAACCATGGAAAACCATCTTCAGGGCTGCCGACAGTGGGATTCGAACCCACTATCTCCCGGATGCAAGCTCACAGCCGCGCGCTCCTAACCACACGGCGAAATCGCCCGGTGTTAAAAACTACTAAAAACATGAAAATGGAAGAGAGATCCATATAAGAATCTGACGAGTTCCGAAGAGTCGTCTTGTTAACTTGGGAAGCAAGAATATTATTGGATTTTTATTCAAAATTGCCTTATTTTACACTAAATTTCGAATGTTACTGTTGTTTGACCATACTGACGGATTATGAGTTCAGAGGTAGGTTATAGTTGTAGGCCTACATGTATTCAAAGGTACTGATACTGACAATCGAGCGTATACCTGTTTCACATTACACAAAACCAGCGATAACCTCGTTTATGAATATCAGGAATTTCAATCAATCACAGCTGTATATCGCCACAATTTTAACGTTTACGTTTCGCCACTTTCATTTCATCGTACTACACCCTTCCGGGCCTCGAATGGATGACCCACGCATAAGAATGCCTCCACGTAACGGGATAAACAGCTACGGATGAGATTGGATTGAAGAGCGGGTCGAATTGCTTAACGAGCTTCGAACCGCTCCCCTTCCTACTTTCTGTGCTGGCCCGGCAGCCTGAGCACTTGGGGAGTGGTACGTTCGAAAGAGAGAGAAAAAAAAAAAAAAAAAAAAAAACTTAAGATGGAGCCTTATGTATATAATATGAAAGTAGGATCTCTGGGTTCAAATGCCTACTGGATACTGCTTAGCACTGCTACAAATGACAAGAATCATAAAATAGGGGTTACGAATACTAATTTATTCAAATATGATATATTAAAGAAATTGACACAGCTCTATACAATGAACTCTCCACATATGGGAGGAAAAGAAAATAATGATCACTTTAAAATATGAATCGCCCATGGGCGTCGTCTGCATAACGGTGTGATTGAGGTTTTGCGATTGCTATCGTTCATCTTTCCTCATTAGTTCAGACCGTTCATGACATTTTTATATTATTCTGTCGATCACACCGTGAGATGATCTGATGTCCCTACTCACATATTACTTCCTGTTCTTAGCACGAAAATAACCGGGGCCTACGCTACATAATTACCATATTAAAAGAAAAATTTGCATGATACACAAACAAACACACATACCATTTAGCTAAACCCCGGACTCCCTCATCTATCACCAACGCTGCACAAAGGTTCTGTTTGAACTCAAAAATATATGCACATAAATTCTACACATACACAGATATATATATACACTTCATGCATAAAGGAGAGCCATTCCTAGAATGAAACAGCATGGTTATCACTGTCTCCGGCCCTAGGCGGAAGCTTGGGGCAGCTCGCTCAAGGGCGCTATCATAATCCAGGGTCGAACTGGCCGACTCCCGACCGAGAGGTACTGTGGATTTCTGAAAATCCCTAGACTAGCGACAGTCTCATATCACTGGATATTTGGGGGAGATCCCTACTCATTTATTAAATACCTTCAGAATCAGCGTGATAATATCATTATATAAGTATTCTTCGCTAAGCCATTTAAACCAAACAGAAGAGCACGGTGAAGACCCAGAGCCCCAAGTCTTAATACAATAGTACAGCGGGATCCCCCTGTCAGGAGGGCGATAGCCAGACACTCACACAAAAAAAGAAGGGCGGCCATTCACTTCGCACGACCATTTCTCATTCATTGGCCACGCCAGATTCTTCTCTCCCTCACACGTCCACCCTTCTCATCTCGGGGACATATATCCATGGCCCACTTCATTTGTTTATTCATATTATCGTAGAATTCCCATAAAATACTCTTTTATTCTCTCCCTTCTCATTATTACCGCTGAACGCCGACTGTGGGCACGATCACTTCTAACTCATCTCATCGTAAATTCCTCGGGCATTCGGCCCTCTCATTACGTCTCATATCGCGTATCTTCTTCCCTTGGGCATAGGGCCCTCATGACTCCTCAGTCCACTTTTTCCATACTCCTCGTTCCTCGCACGGGATATATCCATATGTTTAAATCTTTTGACCAAAGAATAGAGACTCCTGCCTCTGTGTCTCACCCCGGCTCTAGATAAAAAACACTCCACACCATTCTGGCCAATTAATCAAAAAAATCACGGGAGACTTGCACATGGTCCCTCACAACTACCTAAATAACACAGCATATACCTCTCCCGGTCGGGATTTCTTCTCTCTTGCTGTACATGCACTGATTATGTGTGTAAGCTAGGCATGCATTGTCTGACTGACCCATGAGTTTCCCCGGCATATACGACAGCCACGTGGGACAGTAACTACCAACATTTTGACATGGTTCTCCCTGCTCGCCAGCATTATTGTTCCAGCCATCCCTAAGGGGAACTCAAATATTCTCCTAACCTTGTTCCCTTATTTGCTAGGACATTCTACATATTACTAAAAATATAACCCTCACGATAAGCTAATCATTAAGAAAAAATGAGTCGTCCGGGAATTTCAGCTTCCTTGAATTTTACTTCAACATTATAAAGATCAATAAAATTTCCATATTTAGACATGCATTATCTTACAACATTTTGATATTTACAAAGAAAGCTAATCCTATCCCCGGTTACATTATCATGCTTAAGAAATTAGATTTGGACATCACTCATCTGTTTGGTGGCCGTTGTTTTTCCTTCCACGGGAGACCCATGGTGGAGTTTAGTGCTGCATGACCCCGCGGTTGGTGGCGGGCGTGCAGTCCTTCATCCCTGGTCCATACCAGTCCGACATCCTGGGGAACTCGTTCACAGCTGAAATCTTACAGTAATCCAAAATGTGTAACACTTCACCACTCGTCACACGGCCTCTATTTCCAGAGCTTACACCACGAATAAGCCGGTCTTTCAAATCACGGCGGGCGCGTTCACAGCAAGGATCGGGTGGCTCACGAGACTCGAGCACCCTGATTCAGAGTAACACTTTGGGTGATACCAAATTATGAATTTCACTGACTCATTAAAGCCGGCACTGTCCCAGCCGTCTTCCGCTACTCGTTTGTAAATTATGCTCGAGGATTAACTAGTTTGACACGCGGCACAGAGACAATTCACCTAGGCTCGTTTGGCCTCCCGTTACACTTCACAGAGGCTTTGTACTTCACGACGCGACGGACACAATAACCCTCTTAGTAAGCGGTCAATGGGTTCGGATTGTAAAACTGGAGCACCGCGGGACACAGTGTCCCTTCTCAACGACCCGCAAAGAACTGTCTTCTGCGATGGCCAGCCCAGCCTATATTATTTTCCCCGCCGGAAGCCTGGGGGCGTAAACGTTCACGGTTCATTAAGAACAAGAGCTCCTTTCATACCAAGAATTGAAGACATTTAAATATTGCATCTTGTGGCCCTCTATCTCCACTTTCATTTCAGCAAGGCGTGCTGGACCTACGATCGGCAGTTTTTATGCAATTTGCTTCCCGCCTTTGATTAATTCATTAGCGTCCCTTGGGGGGTGGAGTCATCTTTGAGCGCGACTCTTAGCTTGGGTGACGCTGTTGTATTCACATGTGTTAGCAATATGTTACATCTGGACGGCTGGTGACCTCATTTCTTCCCCCTGAATAAATTATTACATATTTTTAGTCTGGGAAACGCAGAAAATTCAGCTCTATTCAATGGTGTGTCTCACATAATTTTCCTATGTCTGGATCAAAATATCATCCCATATTTACGCGCCAAAATCCAACGTTGGCACCCGTAACACGTGCATAAAAAACCGGAAGTTCCTTATGTTAGTTTGGAACTCTGGGAAGCTAAGCCACACCTCGGGGCGTATCTGACTACTCCAGCATCGCGTCCTCTTCTAGCTCTCTCTGCAAGTTGAGAGGGTATTTCCGCGGGGGTTTGGCTCATGCTCTGTCTTCCCTTTGTTTTCCAAGCGCTCTTTCGCGGGTTCCATTGTGGCCGGACGCCGCTCGATCCCCATCGGGCATACTGTTACCAATGACGCGACCTTTAGGAGTGATTTTAATGAAGTAGAAAGGCACCTATAATTCCAATGAGCTGTACAGGACACTGTACGGTTTCAGTACCTACATTTTCAAGTAAATTCATCAGAACAACGCACTGAAAATATCTCTTTAGGTTGTGATTATTGTTTCAAGAGGAAGTACAACTGGGTAACCATCTTCTATTAACACTAATCTTAAGAAGAATAATGAGTGTTTGAACCGTTGCCTACGCTATAATACAAGGCCTTGAAATGCACTCATGGAAACGGGTGGCATCCTAGTTTACCATTCAGCCACTAGGAGCGCGCCCTTGCCCCGTTGTATTCGCATGGCCGTATATGTCAATAAGTAAATTATATCCTAAATAAAAAGAACTGAATATGGATATGTCATTGAAGTTTCAAAACTTTTCTTTTGAGGGGCTTCTTATCAAGTTTTAAAACTTTATCTCTTCTACTTGAGTGGTTCGAAGCACTGTTGTCACATAGAGGTCTCAGAAATTTTCAGAGTAGAAAAAGAGGTGGTTTGTCGTCTTTACACTTTCTACACTTAATTTCACTGTTGAACATGTCTTTCGATAAAACCGTACACCTTTTAGTAACTCTCTTCAAGGCAAGTACTGCGTAGCGGAGGTGACAAATTCCATCGTTCACTGCAGAAGTGCCACAGACGACGATTTTCGGTATCTGAGGGCTCTTCTACCTTGAAAACGAATAAGACACAATGTCGGACTTTGAGTAGCTGGAGAAGATATATGTTCTAAATAGCCTTTACAGTCTGTTTGTTCTTTTTCCACATGAACCATAATGTCATTGTATTCCGCTATTCCGCTTGGCATCTTAGGTAGCTGAAGAAGAGCTCGATGTCATCGCTTGTTAGGTTCCTCGTCAATGCATAATGCAAATGTATACTTATGAGGTATTTTACGCAGGCCACAGTGGATTGGGTAGTCAGGATCTATGACCGATACATTTCCCTCATGAATCTTTTTTTACTTTCTCTGAATGCATTTGAATTTTCTTAATATAAGACAGGAAATCATTAACTAACTGAGGCGTTCATCTTCAGTACTAAAAGATGCTCGTTTGTTCTCATTCCTGGAATATGTTCCACGCGAGGAGTTGCAGACGTCATGCGCATCGAATTATTTCATAAAATGCTCCATAAAACAAATGGTTTATTTTAAACTGTATGTAATGCTCTCGGGACAAACCACCTCCACACTTTTCAAACCAGAGATTGTTTTAGGGGTAAATACAATATTTTTAGCTCTTGTTACATTCATTTACTCCAAATTTGTTGGGCAAATGATTTTTCTGGTTGGTTTCCTAATTTAAGATTTCTGAGTTTGAAAAAGCCTCTCAAATGATAGCCGATCACGGTAGCATTGTTTACAAAAAAAGTCCAGTGACAAATTTTGGGATCGCCCGATTATTATGACGTAACTAGGATCAAAACTTAGGAACCGAGGCCTAGTTTCATCAGCTTGAAGTTTCGAACATTGAACATTCATTGGAAACTTGTGAAACGAAATTCCACTACCTTTAATTTCTCGTGAATAAGCCATGACTGGAACTGCGAATGCTTAACATCAGACGAATACATAATACATTCACAACCAACTCAGTTAATAAACTCTTTTAAGGCACGAACTTGGTAGGCAAGAAAGCGATCCTAGCGGCCCGGCATTGAACTTCAGTGTGACCACTTCGATAGCGTTTTACGGGCTCTATTTTCAGGCCTTGTATTATAACGTAGGTAATGGTTTGAACAATGAACGTGGAGCAGAAAGAAAAGGAAGAGCCACGAAGTGCGCAAAATTGAAATATTTCCCAAGTCTCGTCAGTAGCGGCGATTTGGAATTAGAACCGGGGGGTGGGGGCTACAATATACAGACCACAAACAGTACCATAATTTGTGGGATATAGCGGGCAGCCGAATATACATCAAAACTGGGATTTTAAAAAAGCTACAGAGTGGTAAGTTTTTTTGATGCTCTCTGAGCCTTTTCCTACTAAGTTGTCATTCCTCCCCTGAAGGGGGGGGGGCGGACCTCTTAGACGGTGTCCCCGTCTCTCAGGCTGGGAGTTTTGTTACGGTAAAGGAGATGCTCGGAGAAGGTGAGGGGTTGGCGGCCGTGGCCTATACTAGGAACTATCCCGGCATTCACCTTAGTCCAGGAGAATGGAAAACCACGGAAATCCATTTTGAGGATAGCCGACGGTTGGGGCCAGCCGTGAGGTCGAGCCTGTCCCGTCTCCCGAATGCAGAGGCGTAGAGCCACGGTAGAGCCGTGGCCACTTACGGGCCGAGACCCACTCTGCATCTCCCGACCTCTCTGAGCGAATTTCTACAGAGGTAAAGGTTGACATTTCATCTACTTAAGTGCAGTAATAATAGTATTTTGACTTTTTGATTAATTACAAGCGGGTTAATCCGTCAGTGTCCACGACTTCGGCATATATATATATATATATATATATCCCTGTTAACCTTCATCATAGCACATGTGTAGTCTCCACTACTTGCTGTGGCGCTATACAAATATGTTAGTCGCGACGAACGACATGTCCTTATTACCGGTAAAAATTTTGTTAATAATTTAAAGAAAATAAATGAAAGAACTAGCTGATAAGTCAAGGCTTGTACAAATTGCTCTTTTTTCAAAAATAATTCCTAGTTTCAGTCGGCTGAGATGAATAAAAATGTAATGTTTTCTCCACAAACCTAATAGCGTCGGGGTCGGAAGACAACAAGAGTTGAACGAGGGAGGTCGGAGAGGAGAGATGAAAGTGGAGAGCTTAACACGAGGAAGTGGAAACAATGCCAGTCACAGCTAGTAGAACTGTGGCCACCAACCTACAGTACATTCCCAAGTTGAGAGCCACTGGTCCCTCTTTTAGTCGCCTCTTATGGCAGGCAGGGGATACAGTGGGTGTATTTCACCCCCTTCACCCACTGGGGATAGAGCTGACCGGATTGAACCTCACGTAAGGAGGAACTGGACCATTCCAAGTATTTGGGATGTGTGGCCTGTTTATTGATACATCTTCATTTCTGATCGCTTACGCCGATTTAGGACATCAGATTATACCATAGAAACACCAGCTTCCTCACACACATTCACTTATTACGACTGAGCTGTTGACTACAACTGACTTTCACACACACCAAGCAATACAAACGTTCAAAGAACGAAAGCAAACGAAGATAAACCACTCCACTCAATTATCTGAGTTACCGACACATAACCTCAATGTTGTATTCCTTAAAACTATATACACATGATACTTTATTTTTATGTGAAAACCACAACATTCCAACACCCCCCACCCCCCAAGTAATCTCAAAAAAATAAAATACTACACTTCAATCAATTATCCTCTCATTGCAAAACTATAGGCCCTAAGCTTACACAAACTCTTAAGCTTGTTGCCATATAAATCTTTGTGGACAAGTCTGCAGCGTTTCTCTCTGATACTACATGTACAAACTCAATGAACCCCTTTTCTACTAGCTCTCTACATACATGGTACATGATGTCAATATGTTTTGACCTTTCACTCACAATAACGTCTTTACTCAATTTAATTGCTGCTGTATTTCGGCAAGAACTTCACAAGGTATATCCATAAACCTTGCCATCCCTAGCTCTGATAGCAGATCTTTCATCCAAATTACTTCTCGAGATACCTCTGCCATTGCCATGTATTCAGCATCCATGGTAGATCTAGCAATACAACTCTGTTTTTTTACTATACCATTAATCTGCTCCCCTTGCCACTGTGGTTACATTACCCACTCACTGATCTTCTAGACTCAGTATCTCTTCCCCAATCTGCATCACAGAACACTTGTACTGATTCCTCACAATTTTTGAAACACAACTTTTAATCTCTAATAGGTACCACATAGATATCTCATGATATGATTCACTTCTTTCCAATCTTTAATCTTAGGTTTATGACAATTTTGACTAACTTTACTTACCGCAAATGCAATGTCAGGTCTAGTATTATTTGACAAATATAGTAAATTTCCTACTGCACTGCGATAAATGGTACAATCAAATTCCTGCTCATCATTTTCAGCTGCTGAATACCCGCTTGATAAAATAGTCTTACTGGGTTTACAGTCACTTATGGAAAAATCAGCAAGTAGTTTGCAATTGTACAAACTTTGACTCAACATAACCCCTTCCTTTGCCTGTTCTATTTTTATTGACAGTAAGTTTGTTGCTTTCTCTAGATCTTTAATATCTAACTCATCTGCCAACCTTATTTTAACCAACCTAACAACCTCTTTGTCACCTATTACAAGTATGTCGTCGACATACAAGGCAATAATACAACACTCCTTTACATATACACATGGCTCTTTGACACATTTCTTAAAATCTAGTCTTCTAATTATAGCATCAACACAAGCATTCCAGTCTTTACTCGAATTAGGTAGTCCATAAGTGCTTTTCTTCAATTTACATACATGGTTTTGACATCTTTTTCTACGAACAATTTCGGTTGTTCCATGTATACAGTACAACTGATTCCACTATTTAAGTAAGCACTAGTTACATCTAGATGTTCTACAGTCCAACCTTTGCGTACTGCAATACCTATTATAACGCATGACTGTGGTCTGGGATCTAACTTCCTACTGTCTGCCCTCACAGCCCACGCCTGACATCCAAATACTTTCATTCTACCTATTTCTTCCTGATCTAACCTCCTACTGAACGATGTTTGATACTGTTAGATGTCTATTCTGCTTTACTGCTAATCCATGTTGTGGAGTGTACGGTACAGACCTCCTATGAGTAATACCACATTTTTGCAATTGTGGTTGAAACTCGCTACATGTAAGTTATACTCTGTACCATTGTCAGATTGCACTACCTTAATTCCTACACCATGTAAGTTTTCTGCCTTTGCCTGATACCTATTAAACACCTCCAACATTTCATCCTTGGTTTTCACATATACAGCCACATTAAATCTGGAGTATTCATCAATCATTGTTACAACATATTGAGCTTTCCCAAGTGATGGTGGCATAATTTTTCCAATTACATCAGTGTGCACAACATCAAGTGGTTTTTCTGCCTTACGCTCACAAGACTTAGGTACTCCCTTGTTACTTAGTTTCCCCTGAATGCATACAGAACAAGTATTAATATCATTACTCTTTTTCAATTCTAACATTGGCAATTTAAACAAAGCTTCAAAATGAACATGACCATATCTCCCATGGCACAATCTAACCTGCCCAACACTTTTAAATGCTACATTGTTATTGCATTCTTGATCTATTATTTGATCACAGTCACTCACAGCTACAATATCATTTCTTCCCTCTATTTGTACTACATATACATCATTCCTCCTGTTTGCAATAAACAATGTTTCATCTCCATTCTTATCTACAACCACTGCTTTCTCAGCTGCAAATCCTACTTAGAAACCTTTGCTGGTTAACTTACCAACTGATATCAAATTTGCACCCAAGTTTGGTACATACAACACGTCTGTAAATGTAATTGACCATCCCGTTGATATTTTTACTTTCACCTTACCCTACCTGTAATATCCACGTTACTGTTATTTCCTATTTCAACATTCCCAGTTACCGGTATATTCGTTGACATGTCTATAAACATCTCGTGTGTTGGACACATATGATGGGATGCACCTGAATCAAACAGCCAATCTCTAATTTTCTTAGTTCCTACAGAAACTACCAAACTCATTGCTTTTTTTTACTACATGTATAATTTCTGAGCTTACCACTTTTCCACTCACGTTCACTGATTTACTCTCCTGTGATGATTCATCACTCATCATTGTTGGACATACTTTAGAATAATGTCCTGACTTACCACAATTGAAGCACTTTTGGGTACTGCGACAATATTTAGATACATGTCCCTGTTTGCCGCAATTGTAGCAACTCTACTGTTTTCCTCGTCCCGCGCCTTCTTTCTTGATATCTCGCTTCTGTTGAACAACCATGGCTTGAGCTTCATCCTCCTCACGTTTTCCAGTGTGGTAAGCCTTTCCTCCATTTTGCTGAAGTTTCCTTCTGCTTTCCTCCGTGAGTAATCTCGCCTTCACCTTCGAGATGGTCAGTTTCGCCAAATCAGCTTCCAAGGAAGGGATACAAACTGCATATTCCTCTGTAAGATTTCCAGTGATCATTCCTGCAACTTGTTGATCTGTGAACTCGTATCCAGCTTTGCTCGTTCTCCTCCACAGTTGATTTATTTTTGCGAAGTATTCTTGAACACTCATGTCCTTGGGCTTCACAAAATGAGTTAACTGTTTCAGGGTCATAGCACCATTCACTAGCCCTCCGTCATTACATAACTCGTCCAGTTTTTCCATCCCTTTTTCGCTGATTCAATATCTGCAATGTCACTTTCAAAGTTTTCTCCGACATATTTCAAAATAACCGCTAAAGCGATCACGTTGTTTCGCGCTCGTCGTCTCGTTTCTGTCTGAGGCAGTTGACAACCTCGCGTATCCTAATACCCTATTACTGATTCCCATACATCTTTCAACAACAGCTCTTGTTTCACCTTTAATGCCCACTAAAAACAGTTCTCCACTGTAAGCTTGGCCACATTCCTATTCAGTGTTTCTTCACCAGTCCACGAGGTCGCCATTTTTCTCGTCAATATTGTCACAACTTGCTTCGTCCGACGTTAATTCTCTTTACTCCGTTTCAACTTGTATTATCCGAAATTTACTGCGGCGTTTTGGCGCTCTAGAGCTCTGGGCCCATAACCTGTTGATATACATTTCTGATCGCATACGACGGTTTAGGACATCAGATTATACCATAGAAACACCAGCTTCCTCACACACATCCATTTATTAGACCGAGCTGTTGACTACAACTGACTTTCACACACACACCAAGCAATACAAACGTTCAAAGAACAAAAGAAAACGAAGATAAACCACTCTACTCAATTATCTGAGTTACCGACACATAACCTCAATGTTGTATTCCTTAAAACTATATACACATGGCATTTTATTCTTATGAGAAAACCACAACATTCCAACACTTTTCTCTCAGGATGTGCCACCGTGGGTGCGGGGGATAAGATAACACCCACATTATCCCTTGACTGCTGTAAGAGGTGACTAAAAGGGGGTCCCATCGGCTCTGAACTTGGACAGCGGGGCCCTTAGCTGAGTCTTGGCATTGCATCCAGTTACTCGTGCTAGGCTCCTCACCTCTCATCTGTCTGACCTCCCTTAGTCCACTCTTGCTTTTTTCCGACCCCGACGCGGTTAGGTTCCAAGGGCTTCATTTTCACGTCCTTCCTGACCCTTGTCTTTCTTTGGCCGATATCTTCATTTTCGAAGTGTCAGGTCCCTTCCATTTTTTCCTTTGATCGGTGTTAATGGTTGCCCTGTTGTACTTCCTCTTAAAATAGTAATCACCACCACTACCCTTCCCAGGACGGTACTAAACTAAGCGAAAGAGAATCAAGGTAAAACAAAGCTAATGTAGTGAGCTGGCATTAGCGACCAAAAACAGTTCTGAGACCATCTTTACATTGGTCTGTTCTCAGATCTACTTTACTGTACGGAGCTGAAAGCTGAGTCGACTCACGATATATTATTGGTAACTTGGAACTAATTTTCTTTTACTATTTGTGCGTCACACTGACTCAAAAATGTGTTATGGGGATAGAATAAGAAAGGAAGCGATTGTGGCCTTAATTGAGATACAGCCCCGGCATTTGTGTGGTGTGTAAATGGGAAACCACTGAAAACCATCTTCAGGGCTGCTGACAGTTACGTCACCCGAACCACGCAACCAGCGCGATCGGTTGGAAATGACAGAGATGACAGTAAATGAAAAAAACGAGAAAGTGGACTAGAAAAAAAAAGTGACTGAATGGGTGGCTATATTTCTAGAAAATAGAACTCAGAGAATTAGAGTAGGCGAGCTTTATCTGTCCCTGTAATAATTAAGAGGGGAATTCCTCGAGGCAGTATTATTGGATCTTTATGTTTTCTTATAATATATATCAATAATATGTGTGAAGAAGTGGAATCAGAGATAAGACTTTTTGCAGATGATGTTATTCTGCACAGAGTAATAAATAATTTACAAGATTGTGAGCAACTGCAAAATGACCTCGATATTGTTGTGAGATGGACACTAGGTAGCGGTATGATGTTAAATGGGGTTAAAAGTCAGATTGTGTTTCACAAATAGGAAAATTCCTCTCAGCTTTGATTACTGCGTTGATGGGGTGAAAGTTCCTTTTGGGGATCATTCTAAGTATTTAGGTGTTAACATAAGGAAAGATCTTCATTGGGGTAATGACATAAATACGATTGTAAATAAAGGGTACAGATCTCTGCACATGGTTATGAGGGTGTTTAGGGGTTATAGTAATGATGTAAATGAGAGGGCATATAAGTCTCTAGTAAGATCCCAACTAGAGTGTGGTTCCAGCGTATGGGACCCTCACCAGGATTACTTGATTCAAGAACTGGAAAAAATCCAAAGAAAAGCAGCTCGATTTGTTCTGGGTGATTTCCGACAAAAGAGTAGCGTTACAAAAATGTTCCAAAGTTTGGGCTGGGAAGACTTGGGAGAAAGGAGACGAGCTGCTGAACTAAGTGGTAATGTTCCGAGCTGTCAGTGGAGAGATGGCGTGGAATGACGTTGGTGGACGAATAAGTTTGAGTGGTGTCTTTAAAAATAGGAAAGATCACAATATGAAGATCAGGCTGGAATTCAAGAGGACAAATTGGGGCATATATTCGTTTATAGGAAGGGGAGTTAGGAATTGGGATAACTTAGCAAGGGAGATGTCAATACATTTCCAGTTTTTGTGCAATCATTTAAGAAAAGGCTAGGAAAACAACAGATAGGGAATCTGCCACCTGGGTGACTGCTCTAAATGCAGATCAGTAGTGACTGAGAATAATTGCAGATGTAAACAGGTGAGAACAATGGAAGAAGAGTACTCGGAATGAATATGTATAGCTCAAGTTAGGAGTAAACTCGTGTGCGTGTAAACCGGTTTCGATGGTGGTGTCATGTGAGGTGAATGTTTTTTTTTTTTTTTTGCTAGGGGCTTTACGTCGCACCGACACAGATAGGTCTTATGGCGACGATTGAGGTGAATGTAGAGGAGCAGGTTACCTGAGAGAATAATGGACTCGGCCGTGAAGGGAAAGAGACATGGAGGGAGACTTCACTATAAAAATAAAGCAAAAGCCACTCACTATTTTCTTCATCAAGATCGTGTCATTCTCATTGAAAGTGAGCCACTATTTCCAGAATTAAAAATAGAAACGGCAGATGCCACATACTATTTCCCTAGTTAAAAATGTCACAGACGATTTTAACAGAATCTGTTGGTAGTGAAAATGAAAATCCTCACCCTGTTTCCATACATTCGACCGGGCCAGGAACGGAATGAATAAAGCCCCCATCTAGCGGCGAGGATAGGAACTGTCACACTCCTCCGGGTCAATGATTAATGACTGACAGATGAAATGGAATGATATTGGAGAGTATTGATGGAAAGAAAGTTGACAGGGAAAACTGGAGTACCCGGATAAAAACCTGTCCCGCCTCCGCTTTGTCCAGCACAAATCTTACGTGGATTGACCGGGATTTGAACAACGGAACCCAGCGGCGAGAGGCCGGTGCGCTGCCGCCTGAGCCACGGAGGCTCTGAACGTCGTGGTCATATGGTACGATAATCAGTACCGGTTTATCAAATGGACAGAGGCTCACGGCTTTCAGGGGCCTCACGACATAGGAACAAAATCGCAACATTGACTTGATTTCTGTTCTTTAAGTCAGCCATAGGTTCCGGGAAAGACATTCCAGGGATCATTAAAGGCAAAAATGTTCAGTCAGTCGATTAATTAATAATTATTTGTAATAATATTAGGTTTATTAAAATTATTGGTTGGTAAAAATTAAAACATCTTAGGATATAATCTGAGATCTGAGTGCTGAGGGCGGGGGGGGGGGGGGGATTGGGGAGAAAGGGGAAGGGCGAGATTTGCATTGCCTACGGGCTTCCATATGATTTAATCCGGGCCATACACGATAACGTACATAAAAGCTTATAAAGAAAGGCAAATTTCACGGAAAATCTATATATTAAAAACATTCATGAACACTAAAGTCAGTCAGTACGGCCATTCTATCCGGTCGATTTCCTTCATATTTCTTTTAACCGAAAGGTATTCATGCACAGATTTGTCATCTGGTACTATAAATCACTTAACTTCCGCTTTTCCTCAAATTATTTGATTTTTCAAATTTGTATCTCTTTGAAGCAATCCTATCTTTGGTTCTTATTGAGGTACAGAGTTCGTTTTGCCCTAAGAACACTCAGTGAATCAAGCTCTTTCATTTCAGCTCTTAACTATTCAAATTGGTTGATTCTGAGGAAAGTTATGAGTGCACATTCAATTTGACGTCTCATTTCTTCAACATTTTTTCTCATTGAAGCAATCATATATTTCGTTCTAATTGAGGTACGCAGTTCGTTTTGGTCTAAAAACACTCAGTGGATCAAGCGGTTTCTTTTGAGGTAATAACTAATTAAATTGGTAGATTCTGAGAAAAGTTATGAGTACATTTGTCTCCATGACGAAGATCTTTGAAGGACTTTTTAACAGTTCGGCGCGTAGTGTTGTTCCGAGGAACGTCTAATTGAATTCTTTGTGTGGCATATTTTCAAGTGTTTTGTTGACATAGTATTACATTCTATTACCGCAGCAGATCATGTGCTTTATTTCATTAACTCGAAACTTCGCAAATACATTCGTGAGGATGGTAGCGAACAACACCATACTGTGTACATTGCGGGCGGAGCCAGCTGGAAACTGCTAGTATCTTCATAGAGCAAAGTGAAGCAAATTCTTTTTTTTTTTTTTTTTTTTTATTGGCTTTACATCGCACCGGCAGATAGGTCTTATGGCGACGATAGGAAAGGCCTAGGAGTGGGATGGAAGTGGCCGTGGCCTTAGTTAATTTATTCATTTATAGCCCAAGCATTTGCCTGGTGTGAAAATAGGAAACCACGGAAAACCATGTTCAGGGCTGCCGACAGTGGGGTTCGAATCCACTATCTCCCGGATGCAAACTCACAGCTGGGCGCCCCTAACTGCATGGCCAACTCGCCCGGTGAAATAGTAACTCATAGGGTAGTCCTGCGGAGGTCCAGCTTCATGGATGAATGGTGCAAGTTTCCCGGGTTTGATTCCCGGCTCGGTCGGAAATTTTAATTGTGCATGCTTAATTTCTCTGACTCCGGGACTGAGTAAAACTCCGTAAAACTGAGCCAAACCCTATCCAAGTGCCGACCATAATAATTTGGGACAACGGCCAAGAGGAAGAATGGTAGTCCTGTGAACGATGAGTCCAGCACAGTGTATGTCGGCCTAGTCGCGTTACGTCATGGCCAGGGTCGTGCGGCATGCGGCTGTTTATCCTGACCTACTGGTTAGAGGAGACCTGCTGCACTAAGGAAGGTACTGTATTGTTCACGGCCGCAGATCGGGACATACTGTGACTCATATCAGTGACTTGTACTACTAATATATTAATTTAATTCCACCTCTCCCACTTTCAATTTGTGACTCATACGTCGCTTACTAACACTATGCTAAGTTCCGATCTCTTGAGAGGCATGCAAGGAATTGTCGACTGAGGTGCCGTTGTGAGAATTGATGACGCAATCACAGCTACCGCCGTGCTATCAAAATACCATGTATACAGTAATCTAGCGGCCGGACTGATTCGGACCCGAGAAACAAACTTTCTGCTTTGATTTCCGGTAATGTAGAAACAGCGCTGTCGTTACCATACTTACACTGACTGACAGAGCAAATGCAACACCAAGAAGGAGTGGTCAGAACTTTATGCCAATTGCAGGGTAGACTGACGTCACTGAGGTATGCTCATGATGTGAAATGCGCCGCTGTGCTGCGCACGTAGCGAACGATAAATGGGACACGGCGTTGGCGAATGGCCAATCAATCACTACTGATCTGCATTTAGGGCAGTCGCCCAGGTGGCAGATTCCCTATCTGTTGTTTTCCTAGCCTTTTCTGAAATGATTGCAAAGAAATTGGAAATTTATTGAACATCTCCCTTGGTAATTTATTCCAATTCCTAACTTTCCTTCCTATAAAGGAATATTTTCCCCAATTTGTCCTCTTGAATTTCAACTTTATCTTCATATTGTGATTTTACGTACTTTTGAAGACACCACTCAAACTTATTCGTCTACTCAAGTCATTCCACGCCATCTCTCCACTGACAGCCCGGAACATACCACTTAGTCGAGCAGCTCATCTCCTTTCTCCCAAGTCTTCCCAGCCCAAACTTTGCAACGTTTTTGTAACACTACTATTTTGTCGGAAATCACCCAGAACAAATCGAACTGCTTTTCTTTGGATGTTCTCCAGCTCTTGAATCAAGTAGATTTACTGACGAGTTAAAGAACTAGTCTTTTTAAACCATGAATGTAGTAACTGGAACGTAAATCCAGTAACTTCATATTAAAGCCAGGAGTGTAGTTTACGAGTAAAGGAGATCTTCTTGAAGAAACCGCATCCTACGAGTATTCACATTCAGTTGGCTTCAGATGTGTGCAGCCATTTAAATAGTGCTAATTAACAATCCAGCGGTCCTGATACTAGAGTGGCGTCTGCACCTCGCAGTGAACAATAGATGGAGCTAAGTGGGTGACATATAATAGCTCACTTGACTTCACCTCCAGAAGTGAGGGGCCCTTTGGCCAGTAGCTGGCAGAGCTCCACTTAGAGATTGAATAACTGTGTGTCGAATAAGGAAATGTCTAAGACCTTAGGAACTACGTGCGTTGTTCAGTAAAGTAATGCAACCTATTATATATGACTGTTCCGTAATTTATGCTTAAACTTGACGGTTCTGACGTAGACTTCATATACCATCACCGAGCTCGATAGCTGCAGTCGCGTAAGTGCGGCCAGTATCCAGTATTCGGGAGATAGTGGGTTCGAACCCCACTGTCGGCTGCTCTGAAGATGGTTTTCCGTGGTTTCCCATTTTCACGCCAGGCAAATGTTGGGGCTGTACCTTAATTAAGGCCAGGGCCATTCCCTCCCACTCCTAAGCCTTTCCTATCCCATAGTCGCCATAAGACCTCTCTGTGTCAGTGCGACGTACAGCAAATTGATGCTGTCTAGTTTTGTGCTATTTCAAGAGTAAGAATATGAAGGGAATATTCAACTGATAAGAGCCCACTTCGTACCGTGATTTCTCAGCCGACAGTCATTGTAGAACGTGTTGTCGTGTGCCACAGGACACGTGTATAGCTAAGAATGCCAGGCCGCCGTCAACGGAGGCATTTCCAGCAGACAGACGACTTTACGAGGGGTATGGTGATCGGGCTGAGAAGGGCAGGTTGGTCACTTCGTCAAATCGCAGCCGATACCCATAGGGATGTGTCCACGGTGCAGCGCCTGTGGCGAAGATGGTTGGCGCAGGGACATGTGGCACGTGCGAGGGGTCCAGGCGCAGTCCGAGTGACGTCAGCACGCGAGGATCGGCGCATCCGCCGCCAAGCGGTGGCAGCCCCGCACGCCACGTCAACCGCCATTCTTCAGCATGTGCAAGACACCCTGGCTGTTCCAATATCGACCAGAACAATTTCCCGTCGATTGGTTGAAGGAGGCCTGCACTCCCGGCGTCCGCTCAGAAGACTACCATTGACTCCACAGCATAGACGTGCACGCCTGGCATGGTGCCAGGCTAGAGCGACTTGGATGAGGGAATGGCGGAACGTCGTGTTCTCCGATGAGTCACGCTTCTGTTCTGTCAGTGATAGTCACCGCAGACGAGTGTGGCGTCGGCGTGGAGAAAGGTCAAATCCGGCAGTAACTGTGGAGCGCCCTACTGCTAGACAACGCGGCATCATGGTTTGGGGCGCTATTGCGTATGATTCCACGTCACCTCTAGTGCGTATTCAAGGCCCGTTAAATGCCCACCGCTACGTGCAGCATGTGCTGCGGCCGGTGGCACTCCCGTACCTTCAGGGGCTGCCCAATGCTCTGTTTCAGCAGGATAATGCCCGCCCACACACTGCTCGCATCTCCCAACAGGCTCTACGAGGTGTACAGATGCTTCCGTGGCCAGCGTACACTCCGGATCTCTCACCAATCGAACACGTGTGGGATCTCATTGGACGCCGTTTGCAAACTCTGCCCCAGCCTCGTACGGACGACCAACTGTGGCAAATGGTTGACAGAGAATGGAGAACCATCCCTCAGGACACCATCCGCACTCTTATTGACTCTGTACCTCGACGTGTTTCTGCGTGCATCGCCGCTCGCGGTGGTCCTACATCCTGCTGAGTCGATGCCGTGCGCATTGTGTAACCTGCATATCAGTTTGAAATAAACATCAATTATTCGTCCGTGCCGTCTCTGTTTTTTCCCCAACTTTCATCCCTTTCGAACCACTCCTTCTTGGTGTTGCATTTGCTCTGTCAGTCAGTGTATTTTTATTCTTTTAATTTTTAGAATTGGCTTTCCATCGCACCGACACAGATAGGTCTTATGGCGACGATGGGATAGGAATGGCCTAGGAGTGCGAAGGAAACGGCAGTGGTCTTAAGTAAGGTACAGCCCCAGCATTTGCCTGGTGTGAAAATGGGAAACCACGGAAAACCATCTTCAGGGCTGCCGACAGTGGGGCTCGAACCCACTATCTCCCGGATGAAAGCTCAGAGCTGTGCGCCCCTAACCGCACGGCCAGCCATTCTTATTGCATTATTGCTTGCATTAAGAAGTATACCACGGGCACCGCGTTGGATAGTGATCAGACTGACAGAGATGAACTTAGACCCACGGCTGCAGTCAAGCGGAGTTCACTTACTTATGCCAATCTCCCAACTTTCATCAATCTTATCCGACCTTCCTTGGTCAACTGTTGTTCTTTCCGACCCGACAGTATTAGATTCGGAGGGCAAGGGAGTCTTCCATTTTAATGTCCTTCGTGGTCCTTGTCTTTCTTTGGCCGATACCTTCATTTTCCGAAGTGTCGGATCCATTCATTTTTTCTCTCTGATTAGCGTTATGGGTATAGAGGATGGTTGCTTAATTGTACTTCCTCTTAAAACAATAACAACCACCACCACCACCACCACCACCACCATCGTAGTCAAGCGGAGAAGAATAATTTAAACTTATCCCGAAAAAAAGACTCAAATTTTTCATAATTTTTCAATACTTTTTCTCGTACTTTTTCGAAGATATTTTCATTTAGTGGAATATTTTTTCCACTCTATTACGTAACAATAATAAATTCAACTCTTTTTTGTCGTACGTTCATAAATATTAAACAAAAAGTTTTCAGTTCCCCGGTTCCTGCTGACCCGTACAAATGAGTGCGAGCAACAAATGCATCTCTGTTCTCCTTTTCGGTTAGACTTGAGTGAAAACCTAGGTTCATTACTATTAAATCATGTTTCAACTGCACGTACACATCTTCTTGGTTTTTATCGTAATTTTAAACTTTTAACCATTAACTTTAAATGAAGAAACGTTCTGTGCCCACGGTTTCAGAATGGGAAGTACTCCCCTCTTCGTCCTCATGTTGTCATTGTTTGCCTCTGTGCTGTAGTGTTTAGTGTGATTAACTGCCATCCCGGGATGTCCTGGTTCGAGCTCTGCCACGAAATTTGAAAAGTGATACGAAGCCTGGAACGGGATACACTCAGCCTCGGGAGATCAGCTGAGTAGAGGGGGGTTCGATTCCCACCTCAGCCATCCTGGGAGTGGTTTTCCGTGGTTTCCCAATTCTTCTCCAGGCAAATGCCAGGATGGTACCTAACTTGAGGTCACGGCCGCTTCCATCCCTCTTCCTTTCCTGTCACTTCCAATCTTCCCATCCCCTCACAAGGCCGCCTGGGCGAGGTACTGGTTCTCCTGCGGCTTCTTCTCACGAGGGGTGATGACACGGCCGGGCAGTAGCGGTAGATGTTCTTAATTTTAGTTCTTGTTTTTACTTTAGGATTAGATTATAGGGTTGCAGGGTTGGCCCTTACATGTGGACTGGTCATCCGCCCATGTAAGAGGCCGCTTAGTAGATTTAGTTGGTGTGTTTATAGATCTGTTTATAATTGTTTAGTTTCGTTTGTTTTAATTGTTCTTTTTGTTTCATGTAGTGGCAACTTAGTAGATTTAGTCTAAGCGAAAGACTGTACTGTGTGTTCGTGTGATTCTGTGGACTGAGGATAGCCGTGAGCCAGCGAGGAAACGCGCTTTCGCGAGTGCGAGGATAAATGGACCTGTGTTAATGTTCGGTGTTGTGAGTATCGTCCTGCTGTTGAATACTGTTGAGCTGTTCAATTATCACTGCTTGCGACTGTGCGAAGTACTGGACTATCATTGGAGTCGAACCGAAGAACAGTCGTCGTGTGTTGTATAGCCCGGGACACTGTGTTCGAATCCAGCTGCATACGCACAGTGGCTGTAGAAGGTGACTGGACTTGGGAGAAAGTGAAAGTAAGGATTAGTGTCCCAGGTAAAGGAACGGGCTGGACCCTTGCTGCGCCATAAGGTAGTGAGTTTGTAAATAGATTGGTAATTAATAGTGTGGCCATTCATAACTGGTTAGAATTGCCTGTGTTTAAATATGTGTGTGTGTGTGCATTTATTAGGCCATCCTGAAATAAACTGGAGTAATGAAACAGATGGAGTTTTAGTCGTAGCAATACTATTTCAAATCCATTATAATGCTATAAAACGTAGGCAGCGGTTAGTGATTTTTTTTTTTTGCTAGTGGCTTTACGTCGCACCGACACAGATAGGTCTAATGGTGACGATAGGATAGGAAAGGCCTAGGAGTGGGAATGAAGCGGCCGTGGCCGTAATTAAGGTAAGTCCCAGCATTTGCCTGGTGTGAAAATGGAAAACTACGGAAAACCATCTTCAGGGCTGCCGACAGTGGGATTCGAGCCCACAATCTCCTGAATGCAAGCTCACAGCCGCGCGCCCTTAACCGCACGGCCAACTCGCCTGGTTGTGAGGGAAGCAGTCGAAGAATAAAAAGAAGAAGATGCACTGGGACGCGGCCCACATGACCCGCTCATATTTCTCCAAAAATAATCTCACGAACTCTAGCCCCATGCGTTGCACAGGACCTGAAAGAAATTTTCATGTGCAGTCTCCGTTTCGGAAATATGGCGTGGAAAAAATTGATTTTACCTTTTATGTGAGTTACGTAGATTACTTCATTTACTGTTTGTTCAGGCCACAACGTGCGGTCTGGCACTCCCACATCCTGTCTCGAAGGAAGGGATGTATTGCGTCACATTCACGCGTAAAAGTGGAATTCCAGTAAAGATAAAGAAGTGTTCCTCTGAAAAATTGTGGTGCGTGCTTGTTCTAGGTGATGTAGCATTATGAGCAGAGTGGAATAGAGATACGTCTCATGTCAATGAACTTCACGACAATAGTAAAAAAAAAATGTCAGATGTTACCAATTACGCCTTCTCCGACTGTTTATCGAGATCGGTTTTAGCCTAACGAGACAAGGTCACATGTCCCTTCATCAAAGATAGCATCGTACCAGCTCGACCATTAAATTTTCAAATTCCCAATTTCTTTGCAGTCATTCAATAAAAGGCTGGGAAAACAACAGATAGGGAATCTGCCACCTGGGCGACTGCCCTAAATGCAGATCAGTAGTGATTGATTGATTGATTGATTGATTGATTGATTGATTGATTGATTGATTGATTGATTGATTGATTGATTGATTGATTGATTGATTGATTGATTGTGTTACGGGGTTACCCGTGGACCAGCAGAGGTGAAAGAAGGTGCCGGGGTGAATGGGTCTAACTACAATGCCACGAATTGATTTAAAACTTTAACAAAGTTTATATTTCTTTAGAATTTCATAAAATCAACAAATAATAATGTAACAGGTACCAGTAGCAATAAACAAGTCTAGAAAAGACAAGATTGGTGGTATAAACAGATCTTGGGCTTCAAGCCGTCACTTTACAGTTCCTGAGCTCCTAGCTTAAATTTACACAAGGGCAGAAATCCCTCAATACCTGGAGCGCTTGCTCCCAACATACAATATCCAGCCTTCAAAACGCATTCAGTAATCTTACTTTGAAAAAACTAACAGGCTCTCAGTTTTCAAGCCTACTCATCTTACATCCTTTGGCCTTCCATGGCCCAGCTTACAAATTGAAACAGGGGTAACTCATAACCAACCTATAGGGCCTTCGTGTAAAAAGAAATAGCAGTTAGATAAATGGCCCGAACACAAAATGAAAGGAGGCGAATGCTTGCACTCCTAGATATGAATTCTTAAAACCTAAAGGGCACTAGGCCGATGACACAGGGGCTATTCCCAAACTATGGAGGTGACTCGTATAAGAAAACAATTTAAGACATTACGGAAAGGAAGAAAAGCAGTTACCAAAACGTGGTCACCTCAAACCAATATGAAGGGGAGCTCGAGAGGGTACATCACTCTCTATCCCCGATTTACAGTGAAAGCTTTTATGAAGTTATTACATAAGCCGGCAGAAGTTACATTTTCAGAAAAGTAGGTTACATAGTTAAAGTTTCGGACCTCTCCCTCGGGTTAAACTGCAGAGCTAACAAGAAATAAAGATGTTAATTGGCCATTACCCTTTCGGTGTACTGCTGTCTGATGAAAGAGGCGCCTCCCGCCTCTTGCTTGACACACACACTAAGTTAGATGACAATCAATTGGCCAAGAGACGTGAAAATCCGCAGTTTATAAACCCTCGGGGAAAGTTCGAGACCTTTCATGAATTAACCAGCCAGCCCTCTCTCTTTATTGGTGAATTTAAAAGTTACACTCAAAATCGAGGAAGAAGCCTGTGATAGGCGGAAAATTAATTACAGAAATTTGTGATTGGCTAAATTCAAAACTGGCGGAAAGAAAAGATAAATATTGCAACCCAAAAATAAGGAACATTTATTAGTTTCAAAAACTTACGAATACAAAACTTCTTTAAATCAAAGTTCATCCACTTCGCACCAGGGTGCATGATCATAGTTTTTGTAGTGGCATCTGTTGAAGAAGGTCCAAACTTCCTGATGAAGGGCAAACAAAACAAGTAGAAATTCACACAGTACTGGAAACTTCACCATAACAAAATTACGTCAAATTACTGTAGTGACATCTTCTGAGTAAAGGTTTAAGTAGGTCTAGTTTCAAGTTCACTGTTTCTCCTGCAGAGGAGTTCTTTTAGGCCCAAGATTTAAATGCGCGACGTTGGGGTGTACCTCCTGGTACAGATTGATTGATTGATTGATTGATTGTAGCGGCCGTGGCCTTAATTAAGGTACAGCCGACATTTGCCTGGTGTCAAAATGGGAAAGGGGGGAAAACAATTCCTGGGCTGCCGACAGTGGGGTTCGAACCCATTATCTCCTGAAATCAACCTGATAAGAACGTGACCCAAACCGCACAGCCCATTGCTCGGTGATCTGCAACCTTTATTTATAACAATGAGATGAGAGATGGCATGCATTCCACAGTGTATTTATTGTAACTTATGTATTCTCGTATTTGTGCTGAGTCATGAAGAAAAACCGATGCGAGCTATAAACAGATTTGAAACTTTAATTGAACAGTTTTTTGATTTAATTATGTTCGTATACGAGGCCTGATGAACAAAGAATGAGACTGATTTTTTTCCTGTAGCTTCCATGATAGTTTCCTATCTGTAACACAAATACCAGTATTTGAAAAGAGCGGGTTTTTATGTATAATGTCCGTAGGCGGCAGCACTTTCGCACCGGTAGTAAAAAAATCAATCAATCAATCAATCAATCAATCAATCAATCAATCAATCAATCAATCAATCAATCAATCAATCAATCAATCAATCAATCAATCAATCAATCAATCAATCAATCAATCAATCAATCAATCAATCACTGATCTGCATTTAGGGCAGTCGCCCAGGTGGCAGATTCCCTATCTGTTGTTTTCCTAGCCTTTTCTTAAATGATCGCAAAGAAATTGGAAATTCATCAAACATCTCCCTTGGTAAGTTCTTCCAATCCCTAACTACCCTTCCTATAAACGAATATTTGCCCCAATTTGTCCTCTTGAATTCCAACTTTATTTTCATATTGTGATCTTTCCTACTTTTAAAGACACCACTCAAACTTATTTGTCTACTGATGTCCTCCCATGCCATCTCACCACTGACAGCTCAAAACATACCACTTAGTTGAGCAGCTCGTCTCCTTTCTCCCAAGTCTTCCCAGCCCAAAATTTGCAACGTTTTTGTAACGCTACTCTTTTGTCGGAAATCACCCAGAACAAATCGAGTTGCTTTTCTTTGGATTTTTTCCAGTTCCTGAATCAAATAATCCTGGTGAGGGTCCCACACACTGTAACCATACTCTAGTTGGGGTCTTACCAGTGACTTATAAGCCCTCTCCTTTACATCCTTGCTACAACCCCTAAATACCCTCATAACCTTGTGCAGAGATCTGTATCCTTTATTTACAATCCCATTTATGTGATGGCCCCAATGAAGATCTTTCCTTAAACTTACCCAGATACTTACAATGATCCCCAAAAGGAACTTTCACCCCATCAATGCAGTAATTAAAACTCATAGGAATTTTCCTATTTGTGAAACACAAAATTGCCTACTGTCCATCTCACAACATTATCGAGGTCATTTTGCAGTTGCTCATAATCTTGTAACTTATTTATTACTCTGTATAGAATAACATCATCTGAAAAATGCCTTATCTCTGATTCCACTTATTTACACATATCATTGATATATATATAAGAAAACATAAAGGTCCAACAATACTGCCTTGAGGAATTCCCCTCTTAATTATTACAGGGACAGACAAGCTTTACTTAGGTACTCTAATTCTCTGAGTTCTATTTTCTAGAAATAGAGCCACCCATTCAGTCACTCTTTTGTAAAGTCCAATTGCACTCATTTTTGCCAGTAGTCTCCCATGATCTACCCTAACAAATGCCTTAGACAGGTCAATCACGATACAGTCCAATTGACCTCCTGAATCCAGGATATCTGCTATATCTTGCTGGAATCCTACAAGTTGGGCTTCAGTGGAATAACCTTTCTTAAACCCAAACTGCGTTCTATCAAACCAGTTATTAATTTCACAAACATGTCTTATATAATCAGAAAGAATGCTTTCCCAAAGCTTACATGCAATGCATGTCAATCTGACTGGCATGTAATTTTCAGCTTTATGTCTATCACCCTTGGTTGGTCGTATTGCTCTATTTTGTAGACGCTATGTGCATTTCGGATACAAGGCGTCATATCAACCACATGTGTGATATTCCTAGAATGTAATTTGCGAACATCACCACATCAATACAGAACTACATTCGCTTTTAATATGAGTACCGAAATCTTGTCTTCCCTTGCTTTCACAGTAGGAATACACTACAGTTAAGTTTCACTTCCTCTTTCTCCTCTCTCTATCTGTCACTCTCACTCTCTCTCTCTCTCTCTTCCCCCCCTCCCATTCACTCAATCTCCCATAACACACTTCCTATCACATCTTTTACTATAGAAGGTATCGGTTTTCCAAGTATAACATCGCTAATTAGAACCCTCTAATTTAAAATTAGACTCATTTGTGTGATTTAAGGCTGGTCTCCACTGATTAACATTTAACACCAACATGTTAAATTTAACATGTTACAATTGACATGAATATTGTGACTGTGTCTTCCAATTGACTTTGCATGTTAACTCAGAATATTGAGGTTAACACTTTTAACATGTTGGCATATTTTCCGTTCCATGTAGAAAACATGTCAAGTCAATTCGTTCTTCATGACATGTTGGCACAGCTTCGACAACTTCCGTGCTGTTTCCATACCAACAGATAGCCTAAACGGCACAAACGATGTGCTTCTCGTGAAGTAGGATTATAGTTACAACACTCGGCAACACTCATTCTCTTTGTTATAAGCTACAAATACTATACGCGCACGTATGTCATTCCCTCTGCACTATACAGGTACTAAAATTTATAGTCAAATGGAGTGGAGCAAGGAGATTACTCTGGACTTAATTAATGATGTAATAGAAAGATCTTGTTTGTGGGTTGTCTCATCAAAGGAATACAGAGATACAGCGAAAAATGCCGACAGTTTCCAGGAACTCGAAATTATCTATAATTGTTCCTGCGAGTACATTGAAAAAGAACTAGCGTCCCTCCGCTCCCAGTACAGTCAAGAATATTGCAAAAAGTTCAGAAAAGAAGGATGAAGTTTATACTTCAAAGTGGTTTGCCTTTGAAGCATGAGATGGGTGAGGGGAGGAAATATGGCTAATAAAACTGTATTTCTAAATCGTAACAAGTAGCTACAGTGGCAATAAAAAAGGCCAAATCCTCTTCATAATTTTACTTTTTGCTAGTGGCTTTACGTCACACCGATATTTGGTGACGATGAGATATGAAAGGCCTAGGATTTGGAAGGAAGCAGCCATTGCCTTAATTATGGTACAGCCCCAGCATTTGCCTGATGTGAAAATGGGATACCACGGGAAAAAGGGCTGCCGACAGTGGGATTCGAACCCACTATCTCGCAGATGCAAGCTCACAGCCCCGTGCCCCTAACCGGATGGCTAACTCGCCCGGTAATCCTCTTCATTTGAGTCCATTGTCCTTGTTTGAAAATACTAGACACCACCTAAATGTATTACCACAAACTGATATAATAAACTACCTGTGTATAGACAAAAGAAGTCAAGTTTAACATGTTTAAAGTGTGGACACAATGTTAAATGAAACAGTATTCAACATTCAACATTTAACATGTTGATGGTGTCACCAGTTAACATTCAACAATTTTAACATGTAACATGTTGTTGTTAAATGTTAATCAGTGGAGACCGGGCTTTACCTTGTATAATTTTGTTTGTAGTGTGTTCTGTCATTGTTATTAGCTTTGCACTGTCTTTTATTTCTCCAGTAATCAGTATTGCTTGAACTGTATTTAACCGTAGTCCTCTCGTTAGTTCTGTTTTAGTTTTAATTTTCTGTTCCGAACTTGGCATACCTTTTAACACAACAAGGACATGCTTCTGACGACAGCAGGCCTAAGCGCATTCCTTTAATTCCATCCCCTTACCCCCTGTTCCATTAACTGCTCCCTTCACTCACATAGCTGCTAGAGCAAACCCAGGTCGTCTTTCAGCCACTACTATCTTGAAGGAAACCGTGGAACAATTTCCAAGAGCTCTTAATGTCTGTCACTGTAATGTGCAGTCTTTGCTCTCCCAAATGCGCATGGATGAAATGCATAACCTGTTTTCTTCGCGCCAGTTCCATGCAATTCTTATGTCTGAAACGTGGTTGAGCAGCAAATGCCCCAGTTCAGCTGTTGACATAGACGGGTACGTCCTTCTATGAAATGACCGCGAGGAGAAAGGCGGTGGGGGGGTGGCTGCTATGTTGCCAGAGACCTCAACCCTCAAGTAATTAGCCATTCACCTTCACAGTATGAACGTAAACCAGAGTTTTTGTTTGTAGAGATAACACTGTTTAGAATGAAATGCTTGCTAGGAGTAGTTTACAAGCCTCCGAAAGTAGGGTATTTGACCGACCTTGAGACTGAAATACTAAACCTTCTGTCAGACTATGAACATGTTATTATAATGGGCGACTTCAACACAAATTTGTTAGACAGTACCGCAGATTCAATTCGACAGTTTCGTAACATTTTCGAAGCATGTAACATGACAATTTTACCTCTCAGACTAACCCACCACACTAATGGCAGCCACACCCTTCTCGATCTAATATTAACAAACAATTCAGTGAAAGTCCTGCAACATGGACAAACATCAGCCCCGGGGCTATCTGGACATGTCATAATCCACCTGTCCTACCAATTACAAACTCCGAAACCAAGGTCGAGAATATTAGGCCTATCATTTAGGGACCTCAGACTAATTGACGCAGATAAATTAGAAGAAGATGCTCTCTCCATGCCGTGGATGATGATAAATCGCCCCAATAATGTAGAGGACATGGTCTCAACATTTAATAACCTAGTAACGCAGCTCTACGATCGGCATGCCCCAGTGCGTACAGGAAAAGGTTCCAGAGCTCCTAAACCACGGATAGATGATGAAATTCGCCACTTAATGGCTAAACGAGACACTGCTCATAGACGATACAAGCACTACCCAATGGAAGTGAACCACCAGACTTATAAAATACTGCGTAATAAAACAACCTCTAAAATTCGAAGCGCTAGACTATGTTATGCCCATAACTTGATTAGACCTGATGTACGCCCTGCGACGATGTGGAAATCTATGAAATATTTTGGCATCAATAACCAGAAATCTAACGAAGAACTAAATGTTAACGTAGATGAATTAAATGACCATTTCATCTCGCCAACGTGAGCGAAACATGTACCATATAAACATCATAATAAATATGTAAGTTTGTAATATATTTTTATTGTATTGAAAAGGTGGCAATTGGCAAAACTAAAGGAATTGTATCACAACAGGAATTAATCCGGTCGTAAAGGAGAAAACTATTAATACATATGATAATACGCCATCTCCACAAAGAGATCAATTTTACTTCAGTCACGTCATACTGCAAGAAGCGATTGACTCAATAAAACGCATCAAGACCAGGGCTAGGGGCGTAGATAATATAGGCCATGAAATGCTTATGAAAATTCTCCACCACATCATTTGTTCATTGGTGAATATCTTTAATTACTCACTGCAGCAGAGGACTTATCCGGAAATATGGAAAATGGCCATAGTTCACCCGCTTCCGAAAATAAGACTGGCGAAGGACGTCGGTGACTATCGGCCGATTAGCATCTTGTGCATATTGTCAAAAGCTTTAGAACTCATAGTTTATAAGTAAATTATCAACTATCTTACTCAATACAATCTCCACGATATCCACCAGTCTGGCTTTAGACCGAGACACAGCACTTGCAGTGCATTAACACATGTGACTGATGACATAAGGCAAGCTATGGACAACAAACAACTGACAATTCTAGCGTTATTGGACTTTAGTAAAGCTTTCGACACTGTTGATAAAGACATACTTCTATCCAAATTAAATAGTTTAAATTTCTCTGCGAGTGCACTCCACTGGATCAGATCCTATCTCACCGGTTGCTAGCAGTGTGTACTAAATAATAACAATGAATATTCAAATTGGCATACGGTTGACTAGGAATACAACAAGGATCTGTACTGGGCCCCTTATTTTTCTCTTTGTATATAAATGGCATAGCTTCCGGATTAAAACACTGTAATACCACTTATACGCTGATGACCTACAGATATATATACACACACCAAACCCGAAAACCTACACTCAGAAACACATCACCTGAATGAAGATTTGATGACCATAGATATATGGGCCAAAAATCACGGATTAAAATTAAACCCATCAAAATCCCAGGCAATAATTATTGGTTACCCTAAATTAATTTGCAAACTCAATCGAACAACATTACCACAGTTGTCCATAAGTGGTACTCCCATACAGTTTAGCCAAAATGTAAGAAATCTTGGTATAATATTTGACGAACATCTGTCCTGGTCTGCCCAAACTATATCTGTGTGTAGAAAAATATATGGAACACTACACTGTCTCAGTAAATTCAAATTCACTTTCCCGTTTAAACTGAAGAAAATTCTTGTTCAATCACTCGCATTACCTCATTTTGATTATTGCGATATAGTTCATATCAACCTAGGAATAGACTGGGGAAGGAAATTACAGTGTGGTCCGAATGCTTGTGTAAGATTTATCTGTGGACTTCATTATGCTGACCATGTCACACCGTCTTACACGCGGCTCGGGTGGCTTCGCCTGCAAGAACGACGCAAACTTCATACTCTTTGCTTTTTGCACAATATTCTTAAAAGTTCTCAACCAGCCTATCTCTGTGATCGATTGAAGCTCCTCTCCACAGACCATAACAAAAATACCCGATCCTGCAGCACCATGTGTTTATCCCTTCCTGTACACAGAACAACAATCTACACGAAATCATTCACCGTTACCGCAGCCTGACAATGGAATCTCTTACCAGTGGACGTCAGAAGCATGTCCAGCAGCTCAGCTTTTAAACATGCCTGTGTCGAAATACTAGGTAAACATGCATAAACCATTAAATTATGACCTGAAAACACCTCCTCCTACCACCTCTCCATCATTATTTCCCTCTCCCTTTCACAGATCTTCTTATTTTTCTGCATCACTTTCTTCTCTTACTAATCCTTTTCTTCGCATCTCAATTGAAGGCGATATTTCGGTGTACTGTAGAAATGTATATATTTTCTAAACTTTCTCTTTAGTAGTTATAGTACTCATTGTCCATATATTTTTAATGTACTCTATGTACTATTTGTATGATATAGATGATATCATTTCTTAAAATGTGATTACTTTTGTCAATACTATTACTGTTATTATTGTTAATATTATCATGTTATTGTCATTAGTAGTTATTGTTAAGTGTTCTAGGTTAAGACTGGTTAAGTGTAAGAAAGGGAGTACATCCTTAACTTTGCCAGGATAAATAAAATATTATTATTATTATTATTATTATTATTATTATTATTATTATTATTATTATTATTATTATTATTATTATTATTATTATTATTATATCAATCTTAGTTATTGGATATGGGACCTTTCTAATCATATAAACTATAGAACAAAATGTTGAACAATGATCTCATAAAATATTATACAAGAACATCTAAAATAAGAACAGTGCAAAGAAAGTTTGTTAAGAATACTGAAAATTAACAGTTTAGATTACTATAACATGGTTAATCTTGAATATGTGAGTGTTTAAAACCAAAATGGATCCTCTTCTTATACACCATTAGGACTATGACAGCCTGAGTGTGAAAGCACATTCATCCAAGGGGGATACTTGTTCCATTCATATAACATGAGTTCAAGATAGTAAGACCAATGTCAAATATATTTAAAACAGAAGTGTGAACGTATCAAGTATCAACATTTCAAGTAATACCTGGTTGCCAGCCATTAAGGATTTACATAGGTTGATATGTCAGAAAGTCGAAGAAAAGAGGATGGGACTTCTTGTAGGAGACGTTGTTAATGATAAAATGTTGAGGTGTCAAAGCTAGCTGATGAAAATGAAATGTCGTATGGCTTTTAGTGCCGGGATATCCCAGGACGGGTTCGGCTCGCCAGAGGCAGGTCTTTCTATTTGACACCCGTAGGTGACCTGCGCGTCGTGATGAGGATGAAATGATGATGAAGACAACACATACACCCAGCCCCCGTGCAGTAGGAATTAACCATTTAAGGTTAAAATCCCCGATCTGGCTGGGAATCGAACCCGGGACCCTCTGAACCGAAGGCCAGTACGCTGACCATTCAGCCAACGAGTTGGACAGCTAGCTGATGTCAATGCTTTGTTATGTTAGTACGGTAATTGATTGGTTCCAAGTGGGTATTACTATCCCTGTTGAAATATTTATTCGAAGAAAGATTGTGTTTTACTTGAAACAAAAATGTTTAAAGAGAACTAGGTAAATGGTATTGTACGAGACTTCCCCTACGTCAAAAATGCCTAAGGCGGTACTTACTTGTACTGTGCGTTTTAAGTACGTCACATTGTTCCAGCAGCGAAATTGACTAACCTTTCTAGAACACTAACACTAACACTAGAAGTAGAAAGGATGCCTTCCTTTCATGGATGTTCTAGTAAGAAAGAAACCAGACGGCTCCTTAGGACATAATACCAATATAAATGGTCCGTTATTGGACATTATAAATTTTCCAGCTAACTCATTCCTGGTTGCCCGTGTTTTGCCCCCGTGTGCTAGGCGGGCAACCAGGAATGAGTTAGCTGGAAAAGAATTTATAATGTCCAATAACGGACCATTTATATTGGTATTATCAATTTACTCATTCGGAACAAATATTTCTGATTCCCTATGCGAATCAACATCTGTATCCTTAGGACATACCGTCCATCGTAAGCCTACCAACACAAATTGCTATCTTCATGCAGATTCTCACCACCATCTAGCATAAAAACAAGGCATTCTCACGACACTTGCCAAGAGGGTGAGACGAATTTGTGAGCCATCAAATATCCAGGTGAAGATGGACACGCTCAAAGTCATGTTCAATGGTAATTGTTACAGCGATTTGCAGATTCATAGAGACCTGCATCCAAGAGAAACAACCAAGCAAAGCTCACAGAAGGAAGAAGTGAAGGGAACTGCTTACTTGCCTTACATTCACAACACCACAGATCAAATTGCCAAGGTCCTCCACAAACACAATGTAAAAACTGTGTTTGGTAGTGCCACTAAAATTGCTCACAGTCTGAGTAAAACCAAGAACAAATTGTCCTCACTTTTACATCCTGGGGTATACGAAATTCCCTGTACTTGCAGTAAGGTATACATCTGCCAAACATGCTGGTCCATTGGTATTCGTATTAAGGAACATGAACATAATATTTGTCTCAACCAGCCAGACAAATCGGCAATAGCTGAGCATGCTCTATCGTCGGGTCACAATGTCATGTTCCAAGATGCTCGAGCTCTTACCCACACTAGACATTACAGGTCCAGGATTATACGGGAAGCTGTGGAAATACATAGAAATCCTAACAATTTCAACAGGGATACTGGCTATCAATTAAGAAATACCTGGTTGCCAGCCATTAAGGATTTACATAGGTAGTTCCCTTCCCTGTCCCTTCACTATTGTTATTTCGTCTCGGTGTTTTCCAAATTCATACGTTCATCGCCAGCTGTTTCATTCCAGGCTTGTGTCAATGTCATATGTTATGTACACATGTTATGTGACACTCTTAGACTGATTCTGATGGTTCGGTCAGCTTCTGCTTCGAATGCTAGCACTGTGCCGTGTCTGGGGAGCCATCTGGTGATGAATGAACGTACCATTTCTACTTCTATTATAACGTCTAAATTTTGAACGTTCATCATTTAAGAAGCCTTTCTCGTGGACAGTCGAGATTTCCTTCTGATGACGCAGAGCATAGTTCTTTGCGAAATGTAAAGAATTTCACCTTATTTTCTTGGCACGGAATAAGACCAAAAGCCTATACAGTATCATGTCTATAACTATGGGCCGTGAAAGCATCAATGGCAACAATATTCTGGCAGCCAGTCTATCTGAAAAGATCTCTTGGCTATCACATGATGTCAAAATATGAGAATAATACTTGGACAATGGAGAAAGCAATTACAGTATGACCATAGATAACCTTTCCTACCATTTTGATTAAATATGATTTATATTAAAACAAAATATATATATATGACCAGTTAAAACCGTGTCATAATGTTCACAACAACTAGAAATGTGTTCACTTCGACTGAAATTTGTAGAAGGAAACCAGTGTGGCCTATGTCACGGAAATTCAAACCCTAGTAATAATGCAGAACCTTACTTGTAACTATTTGTTTGTATGTATACGTTCAGAAATGCACATCACTTCAAGTGTAAATGAAAAATGTAATTACTACTTAGCAGGTATACCCATTTCTTCGGAGATTTACAATCACTTTGATCCCACAGCATGTTTGTTCATATATTAACGTTATGAATGAATATAACTCTTTATTCTTGCAAATCAATTAGCGCTAAGGCTCGAGTATTCGTATGGCAGTTGCTTCTATGTGTTGTGTTTCTGGTAGTAGGATGTGGTGGTGGGAAATGCATCTTTTTATGGTGATCATAGTTCCACCGCCATCTCTGTCCCTGTCCATCCTGTAGATATTGTCATTTCGTAGTGTGAAGTGTTTAGTGGTATTTTTTCTAGTTTCTTGTATCAATATGTCTATGTCATGTTCTGTTAGATATTGTGTGAACTCTGCCTTCTTGGCTGGGTCGTTTTGCATTCCAGTAAGAAATCTCCCCCTTACATTTCTCTCCACTCACCCTCCCTATAGCTGCTATATCCTGGCATGGAAGCTCGCGAGTCCGTGCCTTACCTATGTTTGACATTGCCTAACAGTGTTCCTTATTGATGAGAATTTACATTTTTATGATGAAATGCAATTTTCTTAGCATTATTCGAGTCCAGTTGTTTTACTTCAAGTATCGAGAGAAAATAATAAAACCTTTTCGTTCTCTAGGGAGGACACCGCCTGGGGGTCCTTATGGGCCAGCCGCTACTGTTCTCTCTATAAAGCTAGATATTACGTGGAGTACAGCCCAGCTCTCGCCAGTCCAGCTAATCGAGTAGATCATCCCACTTGCGGAAAAAAACACTCGTATTCCTGATAGTAACATTGAGGATATAGTACTTGATAATGACTGTGATTTATCAGAATTTTCTATTTTATTGCTGACAAATCAAGTGTTGAAGAATCCTCAGAGTGCTGTGGTATGGAAGAATGTTTCAAGTGATGATGGTGGGCCAGTAAACTCAGAAGGACTTAAAATAAGTGTATAAATAAATTGATTATATTATTTTGTGTGTTCTTAAGCAATAAATAAGTTTAATATATTTTGTCCACAAATGCATGCGAGTGGGCTGAAAATAAAATTTCTCGACCAGCAAACAGAAAGGGTTAATGAAATGTGGGAATTTGCATTGCTAAACATGAGAAAGAATAAAAATTATGTAAAATTTTTATTGGTCTTTGTTCCAGCATAGATATTCCTTTGTAACAATTGAATTTACATTCCAGAACATAGATAGGTCTTACGGCGACAATGGGATAGGAAAGGGCTAGGAATGGGAAGGAAGCAACCATGACCTAATTAAGGTACATTTGCCTGGTGTGAAAATGGGAAACCACAATAAAACCATCTTCAGGACTGCTGACAGTAGGGTTCGTACCCACAATTTCCTGAATGCAAGCCCACAGCTGTGCACCTCTAACTGCTTGGCCAACTCGCTTGGTGCATAGATACTTCTCTGATGTTGCTGCTCTATTCATCTGTCAAGTCATCAGAGGGTGTACCATTCTGAAACAAAATATAATAATGTAGATCATCACCATTGTCTTCATCCATCTGTACATACCTACAGGCATTCAAAGAGGTTGCTAAAAGCAGAGGGCGGCCACAAGGCTTATAGTATAGATATCTTTCTGACAGGAAGCACTTCAATTTATTTTAATCATGGTATTAATTTTGGCCTATTGATATTAGGCCATCAAGATCTTAAAAAACAAAAAACTAATTGGCCATACATATAACAAAAATAGATAGCATAATACTTGAAAATAGTTCTGATCCAATATTCAATATCCACTAAAATAAGTCACTGTCTTGAAGATGCAACAAAACACTTGAAAATTCCATGATCTGTTGTTATACTTCAATAAATATAATAAATAACAACAATTGTTGAACACTTGTATAAAATTAAAAGCAACTGTTGTCCGGCTCCGTGGCTACATGGTTAGCTTGCTGACCTTTGGTCACAGGGGTCCCGGGCTCGATTCCCGGCAGGGTCGAAAATTTGAACCATCCTTGGTTAATTTACCTGGCACGGGGGCTGGGTGTATGTGTTGTCTTCATCGTCATTTCATCCTCATCACAACACGCAGGTCGCCTACGGGTGTCAATCAAAAGTCCTGCACCTGGCAAACGGAACCCGTTCTGGGATCTCCCAGCACTAAAAGCCACATGACGTTTCATTTCAAAAGTAATTGATGAAAAATTAAGATAGAATAGATTGATGTTATACAAGTGTTCAACAAATTGTTTTATATATCTTCAAGACATTGATTTATATTTATTGAAGTATACCAACAGATCATAGAATTTTCAAGTGTTGTGTTATATTTTCAAGACAGTGACTCATTTTGGTGGATATTGAATACTGGATCAGAACTGTTTTCAAGTATTATTCTACTTTTGTTATAAGTATGGTCAATATGGCTGATGATGGCCTAATACAAATAGGCCGAAACTAGTACCATGATTAAAATAAATTGAGGTACTAATTTTATATTGTATTGATTACATGGATTATCTCATTTATCTATACTAATCTATAAAGAAGTAAAGTTTGTTTGTATGTAATGGCTAATCTCAGGAACTACTGGACTGATTCTAAAAATTCTTTCACTAATAGAAAGATACATTATCCCTGAGTGCTATGGGCTATATTTTCTCTTCAAAACAATTCGAGGGAGGGGGGTGACATGGGGAGATAAAAAAATACTAGGCTAATATAGGCAAAATATTGAATTTGTCGTACAAGGACGAGACAAAGCTCATTTTAAGCCCCTTGACGCAAAGAACTAAATACAGTAAGCCCTATGGGCCCAAAAACCATGTTTTAAGGCCCTAAAACCAACCATTATTGAGATATTGGAACCACACTACACCTGCTCTAGGAATCGGATAAAGAAATGAACTGCCGTAACCATGGCAACATCAGCTCCAGTATACTTAACAGCAGCGAGATTATCTACAATATATCACAAAAACCTAATTCAAGTATGTCTTCTAAACTTAAGTGTTCTGAAATTCACAAAATCATTGAAGATCTATCAGAAACCTATCCCTCTGATTTGAAAATAATTCACTTAAATGCTCAGTCATTAGTTGATAAGGTACATTTCGATGAGTTTTTTGACTGCTTTGTTGATTCAAATATTAACGTTATTGCTGTAAGTGAGACATTTTTCAAGGGGTCCATTCCGGACTCAGAGATTAACATTCCTGGCTTTAATCTATATAGAAACGATAGATTGGGCAAGAGAGGAGGAGGGGTGGCTGTGTACGTGAGGAGCAATATAAAATGTAAAATAGTTCACACCTCCCCTGCAGAATATTGTCGTAAGCCAGAGTATATTTTCCTAGAACTTGAATTAGCTATAGGTAAAGTATTATTTTCATGCATCTACCGTCCTCCCAAAATTGGTTTCATGGATTCGTTTGTAGAGGCGATGTATAATTACGTTTTTCATTATAAATATGTTATACTTGCAGGTGATATGAATGGGCATTTTGGATCAGGGTCCTCGGAAACTGTAGTAATCGATGATGCACTTGACTCATGCAATTTAACTAGAATACCATTTGATGACACATACCATACTGCATATTGTCATTCTAATCTCGATACCATAGCTTCAAATTGTAATGATACCCTTCTTAAATTTGGGCAGACCCCAGCGAGTGGATTTTCTGGACATGATATGCTATATGCTGTCTTCTCTATATCGGCACCCAAATATGAAAGAAAATGGATCACATTTAGGGATTTCCGCAGTTTTAATCCTGAAGATTTTCGAAAAGACGTAATTTCTGCTCCCTGGTATGAAGTATTTTCTCAGCGTAATATCGATGATAAAGTCATCAAATTTAATAGTTTAATTTCCGCGTTGTACGACAAGCATGCCCCATTAAAACTAATTCGAGCCAAACACCCACCTAACCCGTGGATAACGTCTACAATAAAGAAATTAATCTCTGCGCGGGACAAGGCAAAAAGAAAGCACATCAAAACCAGGAAACCTGAAGACTTTGAAACTTTTCGCATCTTGCGTAATAAAACCAAACTCGCGATCCGTGATGCTAAAGTCAAACACATGCATTCTTTGTTCAGTAAGAGAACAACTTCGTCTGCTCTCTGGGGAACTATAAAATCACTAGGTATTGCTAAGAAAAATTCGCAACATACTTCCTCATTCATATCTGCAGAATTGCAAAATGATTATTTCTTAAAGATCTCACCAGTGAACAATTCTCACAGAATATCCGAAATTATTCATAGTTACATGAACACAAAAGAACCTCAACATGATCTCTTTCACTTTTCGTACATTTACCCAGAGGATATAGTCAAGGTATTTAAGAGCATGAATACCAAGGCTGTTGGACCAGATGGTATCTCACATCCCCTCCTAATGAACTGTTTGGATATAATCACTCCGGTTATAGCTCACCTGTATAATTTCTGTTTACAATCAGGAGTATTTCCAGCTGTATGGAAAATGGCCAATATAAGACCTGTTCCTAAAGTTCCTTCTCCTCAAAAATTTGATGATTTCAGGCCAATCAGTATTTTGTCAATATTAGGTAAAGGATTAGAAAGGATTGTTTACCAACAACTCACTTCGTATTTAAATACTCATTCTATACTTAACACATTTCAGTCTGGTTTTCGAACAGGCCATAGCACTACGACGGCACTTCTCAAAGTCACCGATGATATCAAGTTTGCAATGGACAGAAAGGAACTAACGCTTCTGGTATTATTCGATTTAAGTAAGGCATTTGATAGAGTTCATCATGACCTCCTTCTGACTAAATTACGCACAATGGGCATATCTCTATCAGCTCTCTCTTGGTTTGAATCGTTCTTGAAAGGGAGATCTCAGCGTGTAGTATTTGACAAACAAAATTTTTCTAAGTGGTCTAGTGTGCATTCTGGCGTCCCTCAGGGTTCCGTGTTGGGTCCCGTTTTGTTTTCGCTGTATATAAACGATCTGCCTGGAGTTTTACGCTACACGAGACATCATATGTATGCCGATGATTTACAGATCTATTACCATTTTCCTGTGAATCGTGTTGTCGAAAGTATTAGTAAAATAAATCTAGATATAGACAGACTACATCAATATACACTAAGTCATAATTTACTATTAAATGAAAACAAAACTTTAGCTATTTTTCTAGGATATCGAAGAAACTTATCAAATCTTTTCAACAGGGACATTCCTCCAGTAATTGTAAACGGTTCTGTAGTCAAGTATCAGGAATGTGTTAAGAATTTAGGTATTCTAATGGATAACACTCTGTCCTGGACCTTTCATGCCAAGCACTTGGTCAAGAAAGTGTCTGGCATATTGCATCAGTTTCGACGAAACTTGCCGTATCTTCCTTTCTCGGTGAGAAAGATGCTGATCCAAACTATGGTATTTCCTATTTTAGATTACGGCGCTGTAATTTACAGCGATATCTCTGAGAAATATAATAGCAAACTCCAACGTATTCAGAATGCCTGTGTTCGATTCGTCTTCAATATTCGTAAAGACTGTCACGTAACATCTTACTACAAAGCCGCAGAGTGGTTGAAACTCAGGGATAGACGATCATACTCAGCTGCTTGTTTACTTCTGAGAATTTTAAAATCTAATGCTCCCTCATATTTGACCAAGTCCTTTGTTCAGATGAGTCAAGTGCACGACCGGGACAATAGGTTTACAGCTAACACCCTTCAGGTTCCACAGCATCGTACGGTAAAGTGCAGTAAGTCGTTCATTGTCACTGCCTCTCAATTATACAACGATCTTAAACTATATGAAATTCAGCAAAGTAGTGTTGGAACTCAGAAAAAATATCTTAAATACCGCTACCTTTCCACTTATTAAGCCATGTAAATGAATTTTCACCAAATTAATTAAATAGTACGAAATATCATAATGCCCTAGATACATTTTAGATGCTCAGTCTTATTCTTAATTCATCCTCGGCTTTAAAAATCTTAGGTTTCTGTTTCGTCTTCTGTTCCTTGTTAGTATAGTGTATGTTTATGAAATGTTAAAGTATTATTGTAACCTCCTAGATGTTTAGTTTTTAATCTTATTCTTATATCCTCAGTAGGAAAATGTATCTTACGCTTTTTATGTATTCTTTCATTAGATTTTGTATGTTAGGTGATACATTTAAGTTAAAGTGGCAGTTAGTTACAGCCAAAGGGACCTCTGGTCCTACTTGTAATTAACTTTAAATAAATATATTTCTATTCTATTTCTATTCTTATTCTTTTCTACCAGTTTCCCCACACCTGTGGGGTCGCGGGTGGGAACTGTGTCACACATGTGGATTTGATGCTGTTTTACGACTGGATGCTCTTCCTGACGCCAACCCTATGTGTAGGGATGTAATTACTATTGCGTATTCCTGTTGTGGTTGGTAATGTGGTGTGTTGAGTGAATATGAAGAGGAGAGTGTTGGGACAAACACAAACAACCTGTCCTCGAGCCAGAAGGATTAATCACACGCGATTAAAATATCCGACCCAGCCCAGAATCGAAACTGGAACTCTGTGAACCGAACGCCTCAAATGTTGAACTCTCAGCCAAGGAGTGGGGCAGTTTTTAAAATTAGTGTATCTCATAAACTTGAACATTGGTATCTGTAATCTCCTTTAGAAATAAAGAAACCCCTTTCTTTGACTGTTTCTCACATGTAGAGTTCCATGTCGCATGTTCCAGATTTAGCTCTGTCAGTAGCTTGGTCATCTTAGCCCGAAAAGGCAATGCCACAAACATGGTTTACAAAGAGGTTCTGGCATAAATGAAATGCAATTTTTTGGCAAGTTCTTATATTTAGGCATTTTCAGGTAATGTCTTAATGCAGCACTGAGGAACAATTAATTTTTATCAACTTAAGAAATCCTCGCGAGTGAAGCCATGGGTAACAGCTAGTCTACAATAATTGAATGGGTGCTCGCAAAAACGGGCTAACCAACAAATTTGGAAAAAATGAGTTATGTGCTGCCATCAATTGCGGAAGGTTCAAAGTATCTTCTGTGAGTAGGGATAACATCAGGCAATCCTGTATGATGAGATACAATGCTTTGAATTTTATGCCATTTTATTTAGGCCAATTTTGTTATTGCAAAATCGGGCTAACAAACGTTTACGGAGGAGGCCGTAAAGATGGCATTGCTGTATATGTAGGTTAGCAAACCTTATCCCCATGTTTACTAGAGGCTGTGGGTGTTTCTAGTTTTTTTGTGCCAGATGAATGGAAGGATTTTGTAAAAAGAGCTAGAGTAAGATAGCCATTTCAAGTAGTAAAAATGACAAGTGATAAGTTTGTGAGCACTCAACCTTTGCTAGAAAAATTAACCAAGAAAATGGTATCTATAAATAAGCAAAGAGTACTAGTTAGTAAAGTTTCAGGCATACTATTTATGAAAGATGTACCATTTAAGTATTTTTAAAATATTTATATAGTATTGTTGAGGAATATGATTCTGTTGACCTTCACACAAGGAACAGTAATGGTGGTCGGCCATCACTTGCTAGTGTTCAGCTGTCACCAAAGTACAGTGTTAAAAGACCAATAAAGCCAGCAAACCTAAGGACTTGCTTGAGCTACTTGAATATGTCCCTGCAATATATCACCAGTATTACATAGAATTGACAGCTGGCAATGGCCAAGAGGTGACTGACGAATCATTTTCCAATGCATTAGAACATGACCCATAAGACTGATGATTGTCCCATGAGGGAAAGTTATGTCATATTTAAAAATAAGTCTGAAGCATCTTTATGTCTAAAGAAACAATGGCACTTATGCCCTTGGAAAGGCGCTGGCCTGCCCAGCGACCACTACTCAGCCCGAAGGCCTGTAGATTACGAGGGTTCGCGTGGTCAGCACGACGCATCCTCTGTGCCGTTATTCTGGGTTTACGAGACCGGGGCCGCCATCTCACCATCAAATAGCTCCTAAGTTCTAATCACGTAGGCTGAGTGGACCTCGAATCAGCCCTCAGGTTGAGAGTAAAATCCCTGACCTGGCCGGAAATCGAACCCGGGGCCACTGGGCAAGAGGCAGGCACGCTACCCCTACACTACGGGGGCCGGCATCTTTATGTCTAGTTTGCTGTATAAAATACCTTTTTGTATTGTATGATCATTAAAAAAAAGTTTAGTTACGAATCTAAGGTAAACTATTAACTATTAGCTAGGTCAACGGACAAGTCAGTTTTCTTCCATTTTTTATATTCCTATTTTTCCAAGCACTTTTCATTTTTAATACAGTTCCAATATATGGTATTGATAATTTAAAGGTACTACATCAAGATAAAATAATGAAACAAATATTAGTTTTATGGTATAATTTTTGGTTTAGACATTTGCAAAAGTTGTTCTGACATGTTGGTTAGCCCATTTTTGCGAGCACCCATTCAATTATATTGTCATCAATACGGAACATGAAAATAAATTGTGAACTTTGAAAGAAATGAAGTAGATCAAGAGTGTGCAGCTTGCCAAATTCTGTCAAACTCAGCCATCTGACATGCCTCCATTGCTCGAGCCTGGTCCTCCTTCACATCTGCTGGTGGTCAGAGGTGGTCTGTGCAACAGGTCCCCAGCGGCTGATCTAAGCAGATACCGAGTCTACAAGCTGCACAGTTGCAGTAGAAGTGCTGAGCTGAGCAGACACCTCCACTTTCTTGTGCTACCAGTACTCGCTGCAGACTTATTGGGCTTATTCGATTCCTCTGTCCTCCTGAACATGGTTTTGACAGTCTCTGTTCCACTTAGACTAAGGGGAAAATTAATAATTCTGTTAGATTTGACTTTCAACACCATCTTACCCAGATTGATATTCCCATAAAACATTGATATACCGGTACCAGCTAAACATGGAAGACCTGTGAAAGTCAAGCTCGGTGGTTGGTCTATAAACTAAGCACAGTTTTCAACTGTCTTGGTCACACATTTATGGTGACCCATGGTAGCTGGTGTGATATGTGTTCTACAAGAAAAAGAGTAGTGTTAGCAAAATGTTCCAAAGTTGAAAATTTATTTATGCACACAATTTGTTATTTCCTGACGCAGCAGATAGCAAGCTAAAAGACCTCACTCAGGAAGCAGAAACATAAAGTTGTCCGTGGACACGGAAAAGAAACTCTTCCATCACAATACCATTTGGAGTTATTTCTTGGAAGAACAGAGTTCATTCACCCAAAATAATGCAACACAGAAGCTGTAAGTTTGTGTACTATTTCCACAAATGTCTTCTTCAGTATTAATTTCCAGTTGTGAATTACTTGTATCCAGTACCTGATCCTTTAAACTACTGGTAACCATTTTATAAAACCCATGTCTCATGGGCTACTTCTTTTCTGTTTCTTCAGGTAATTGAGTCTTCCAAATTATTTTGTTCCTCTTCTTCATACAACGAGTCTCCTTTCCCTATCGCAAGGAGTTTCACTATCTCTCTGTAATGCAGCACTCATATTTAAATCCTCCAGTCTCCTTTCTTGTTGAACTCTGCATTCGTTCAATGAACACTGGATGGCCACTGCGCTACAGTTTCACAGGTCTTCAACGTTTAGCTGGGACATTAGTGGCTAACTTGGGTAGGATGGGGTTGAGATTCATCTCTAACACCATTATTTACTTCCCCATAGTCACTGACATGTCCACTACAGTACTGTAATTGACTTTGAAGCATAACCATATAACAGGCTTTCCCAGATTACCGAAGGAATAAAAGTATTATCTACTGATGTGTAAGAAAATACATCATCAGCAGCTGTGAAGTAACATGTACTGTCATAGATTGATGATCAAACCATGTTGTTATAATACTCTACAGGAAGTGTGCAGTTGTCACCCTGGCATTGTGGTTGTATGTCAAGCATTGAAATCTATGCCATTTAATCCATCACTTGACTGATAATTAGTCAATAATTAATTAATTAAATAAATTATTTATTTATTCAAGGATCCATAACAAATCTCTTATGAACAATAGTGACCATAATTAATCTAAAATGAGAAATGCACAAACATTACAAAAGGACACAACTATATACAAAATAAACTGTACAAATCCTGTAGAAATGTGCATGTATGTGTGTGTGCATATACTGTGCGTGCATGTCCAACCCTTGGACCATTTCCTGCAGGGTCACGTATGGAGTGAGACGAATCAGACAAATTCACCATACTTACACACAAATAAAACAAAGCAAGGAATGGGAAGACAATGGTTTTACTCTACATATTTTATAATTGTCATCAAGGACTCTAGATTTTCAAGTGTTTTGTTTTATTACATATTTTTAATGTTTTGTGTTCCAGTACTCCTTATCCGATAATTTGCCAATTAATGGTTATGTAATAGCTGAGGATGACCTCTTAATGTAAAGTCAAACCTAGTCCCTATGATGTTTACATGATAATATAGTTTACATCATTCAGTGTTAATATTGGGCAATTCCGAATTTCGGAAGATTACTTAGGTAAACATGATGAGCTAGCCTTGGCTAATCGCATGGTGAAATACAATTTACATGTGCCTTTTTCGTGTGTGAAGCAAATCACACCCAACCAATTTGCAACAATCGGCACAATGAGTGAAGCGAGAAGCTGGATCTACTGGAGGTACAGGCAATTCGGGACAGGCTGGTATAATTCCTGGTGAGAATGAATTGCTGGTAGAACGGGCTCTCCCATTTAAACACGCCACGTTCACATTTACGCAACGGTCATGGCAGGAAATTTCGACAGAGTTGTCGACGCTGCCATTAACCATCGGCTTGATGGCTATGCTAGACGAAACCAAATTTCCAAAGAGTTTGCTGTGACTGCTTTTCTGTTCCTTTCACAGAAAGGGTGCACCATACGTGGAACAAAATGAGGAAGAATGGAACTGTTCCGGACAAAACCGTACATCTGGCAACACTAATTATGATATTCTTTGAATTTTTTGCATTCCTTTTGTATCCCAAACAGCAAAAGCTTTCGTTTTATCTTGTCCCTTTCCTGTTAAAGTGGAAAACCATACAGTGTCGTCGCTTGGTAAGGGCATGTTTAGTTTTTCAGCTGTATTAAACCATTCATATTGAAATACAAGAACTGCGCCTTCTTCTTACGTAGTTTCTCAAAGCGACGAAGTGAGTTTGAAATTTCCTCCCCATAGAGGTGATTCATGTAGCAATTGAGGCTTTCACGGCCGGCGTTACAAATCATGTCAGTGTTTTCTTTTCTTCACTCACTTTTCTTCTCTGATGCAGAGATTCGGGTATAGTGCCCAAATTTCTGAGAACAGAGTGCTTACTGCTGCGGGAACGTACATGCTCCACACGCAAGGAGCTCGCTACTGTCAACCAGGCGATTTTACAACTGCATTATCTTCTGAGTGCCACACTTTCACCAAAGGACTGGGAAAAAGCAGATCGTATCACCTACTCTTCCATGACTTTGACATTCGATCAGTCAACCAACCGGCAGAAGAAGAAGTTTGAGCGATATCAAGAGAAGCGTCCTGCGCCCAAGACTACGCCTGCCTTGGATACCTCATGGACAATCGTCAACCTGACTAGCTGTTGCCTGTCAGAGGCAGAAACCTCTCTACTGACTAAAGGAGGAAATTTTGCGGTCACCCCTCCTTCGATTCCCGTGGAGGAGATCATCACGAATATCGAAGCTGCTATTCGCAATTTACCATCTGACCAGGCAGAAGAAATCCGCAACGAAGCCCCACGGATACTGAGTAAGGCACCAGCACCAAAGAGCAACCTCACGGCTCAAGAGAGGAAGGCCATCAAAACTCTGAACATGGACGAGAGTGTACTCATTCTTCCCGCAGATAAAGGGAACGCCACTGTCATCATGGCTACTAATGATTACACTGCGAAGATGTCAGAGATTTTGGACCCAGAGACCTACCGCAGACTACCAAATGATCCAACCAATCGGATTCTTCATAACACCAACAGCCTTATTAAGGCCTCTTCATTGCCAGACAGTGTGAAGAGGGAAACCTCCAGAAGTGAAGCTCTACCTCCGAGGCTATATGGCTTACCGAAGATACACAAGGACAACGTACCTCTACGGCCCATCATGAGTGCTATTGGATCACCGAACTACGATATTGCTAAACATCTGGCCACCTTACTACATACAACCTTACATCGGTGGCACACAGTCGTACGTCAGAGACTCAGGCCACTTCAGAGAAAAACTGAATAACATCCAGCTAGAAGCCGAAGACCTGCTTGTCAGCTTTGATATGGTCTCGCTCTACACTAAGATACCTGTGAATGAGGCCATGGACCACATCACTCGGATTTTTCCCGAGGACATTACCAACTTGTTTAACCACTGCCTCACGACAAGCTATTTTCTGTGGAATGGCAATTTCTATGAACAAGTGGACGGCATTGCCATAGGCAGTCCTCTGAGTCTGGTGATAGCAAATTTCTATATGGAAAAGTTCGAAGAAACAGCACTCGGGACCACACCACTGAAACCTAAGGTGTGGCTGCGCTTCGTAGATGACACCTTTGTGATCTGGAGCCATGGAAAGGAACAATTACAGCTGTTTCTTCAGCATATGAATAGTATTAACACCAGTATTCAGTTCACTATGGAGGCAGAAAATGAGGGCAAGCTCCCTTTCCTCGATGTTCTGGTAGACTGCTGATTTAAACTTGAGACACACAGTATACCACAAGCTGACCCACACAGACCGCTATCTTCAGGAGACGTCCAACCACCACCCACGACAAAAATACGGAGTGATTAAGACGCTAGCCGACCGTGCTAAGAGAATTTGTCAACCTCAGCACTTAAACGAAGAACTCAGCCACCTCAACAGGGCCCTACTCACTAATGGGTACAGCCCTAAAGATATTCAGCGAGCACTCCATCCCAGACGTCCAACAACCAAAAAAAAAGAAGAGGAGCAGCCGGCAGCTAAAGCCTTTCTGCTGTATATCAAGAAAATAACTGACAGAATAGGGAGGCTACTGGAGTCGCATGGGTTTAAAACCATATAGAGGCCGACGAAGAAAATCCAGGAACTGCTTAGGTCTGCCAAAGACAAGCACCATCCTCTCTCCACAGCAGGGGTCTACGAGATCCTGTGCAACTGCAGCCAGGTATACATAGGCACTACCAAATGCAGCATCGCCACATGACTGAAGGAGCATAACAGACATAGCCGGCTGGGACAGACAGATAGATCATCAGTCGCTGAACACTCGCTGCTAGCAGGCCATAACATACAGTACAGCAACACTGAAGTACTGTCAACCACTGTGTCTTATCACGCCCGGCTACAGAGGGAAGCCATTGAAATCCTAAAGCATACCAATAGCTTCAACCGTAAGGAGGAATCTGAACGGGTAAACAAAGCCTGGTTTCCAGTCTTGAAAGCTCTAAATCCTGAAGGACACGATAGCCGTGGCAGGCCAGAAGATCAGCTGCCTGTCTCTGCCAAGGCAGGTCAACGTACACCGGGCTCCCTAATGCTTCAACCATTGGCCGAAGAACAGCCAATCAGCGACTGCCCCCCACCATGGCGGCCAATAGGCAAGCAGCGTACCATATCTTGTACTATATAAATAGGTGGAATTACAACAGCACTTCATTCCACTGAGAGCTTCGCTGCTATCGAAGTCAGTCGGAACCCTTGACAATTAGTAAGATTGCTAAAGATATCTGGTTTTTGAAAGAATGTTTAAGGTACGGTGTAATACCGAAATTCTTAAGGTCTACCCAAAGAAAGAACATATCAAGTTCAAAATCTCTTGACACCCAAAACAGAGTAAACAAAATATGGCTAAAAAACGAATTAAAGTTACTGTACAGAAAAAAATCGCTACTAAACTTACAGCTCTACAAAGCACACTTAAGTATATCCCATTTTACATCGCCTTTAGACTGGAGCTCCATTCAACGACATACTATTGAAAAACTCTCCAACATCTTAGATAGAAAGCAAAAAGCTCTAGAAAACAAACTAAAACACCTATTAGAAGATCCAAAAAAGTTAACCGTTAATCAAAAAAATGATTCAATTCCTTTGAAGATAAACAACCCCGCGACAATTAATTTATCAGACACGAAATTTTCTGAAAATGAAATGAACATACTCAACAAAGGAACTAAGTTCAATTGGCCCAACCCGTACAAAATGGAAGAATTAACTATCACAATAGCGGAATCTGAAGCAAATATAGGGAAACTGCCGGCAGAAATACAAAATGACATTAAATATGAAGTAAAAAAGAAACTCCCAAGTTTAGTAAAAGAAATGGAAACTAATTCCAACCAGACCCTCCTAAAACAAATAAAAGACTTAAAGACAAAAATAAAAGATAATGACATTATCGTGACTAAGGCAGATAAAGGCGAAACAATAGTCCTAGTAAATAAAGGTGACTACATCAAAAAAACTGAAGAATTCTTTTCTAATGATTCTTACACTATAGTAAATAAAGACCCGGTTTCTAGAATTCAAAGGAATCTAAAAACAATCCTTAAAAATTCAACTTGTTTATTTAACGAGCAAGAACAACAAAAAATGGTCAACATGAACCCAACATTACCCAAGGCAAAGGCACTACCTAAAGTACACAAAAACAATACACCCATTCGACCAATTATAAACAGCAGAAATAGCCCAACATATAAAATATCAAAATTTATACATCAGTTCCTCAAAAAGCATTATAAGTTCCAGAGTAACTCCTCAATTAAAAACTCAATTGAATTTTGCGAAAGATTAAAAAACTTCAACTTACAACCCCACCATAGAATGAGCTCGTTTGACATTTCCAATATGTATTCAAATATCCCCATTAAAGAAACGATCGAAATTATTAACTCAAACCTTTCCAAATATAGCAACTTAAGTAAACTAGAAGTAGAAGAATTTATTACACTACTTAAATTCGTACTAAATAACAACTATTTCACCTTTAACAATAAAATTTACCACCAATTAAGTTTAGCCATGGGTGACCCCAGCTCAGGAATATTAGCAGATATTTATATGGATAACATAGAACATAGCATAATAAAACCAAAAATAGAAGGAATCTGTCTTTGGCTGAGATTTGTTGACGATACGTTCGTAATAATAGACAACCGAAAAAACAATAGCGAAAAATCCTTGAATTTTTAAACAACATCGATAGATACGTAAAATTTACCAAAGAAGACGAAAAAAACAACTCATTGAATTATCTAGATGTTACTGTAACACGCTTGAAATCCAAATTTGATTATCAGATATACAGAAAACCAACACACACGCCAATAACAATAAGAAATGAATCACTCCACCCCAAATCCCACAAACAAGCAACTTTTTTCAGTATGGTCTACAGAGCCTACAAAATACCCTTATCACCCGCGAATTTTACAAAAGAAATAAATTTTATAAAAGAACTAGCACTAGCCAATGGATATAAAGCAGACATAGTAAATCGAATCATCAACAAAGTAAAGCTCAAAATAGCCACAAACCTCGCACCGGAAAAGACTAAAAAATCCAAATACGCAACCTTCACTTACACCAGTTCAAAGATTCACCAAATAGCAAACCCACTCAAAAAACGGGATATGCAAATAGCCTTTAAAACATACAACACTAACAAAAACTTATTTTTTAACCATAACACAGTAAATGCCTACAATAACAAATTTCAAGGCTCCGGAATATACAGACTAACATGCGCACAGTGTAAATCTTCATATGTTGGCCAAACTGGACGCAGTTTCCTAACCAGATACATGGAACACTTTAACGCCTTAAAACACAATAAATACTCCGCAATGAGTAATCATATGAAAGAAACTGGCCATCATTACACCTCAATAGACAAAGACCTTACAATAATCAAAAGAATCGAAAAGGGGAAGCTAATGACAGAATTCGAAAAAATATATATTGTCCCCTTCTCCGGGGTCGCTCAGTCGGCGGAGCGAGAGTCCCAAAAGGGTGGACCGTTCGCAGGGCCGATTATGCTATTAAGGGACAACTTCATAGAATTTATATTTTCAGGACCCTTGGTGACTGGATAGGTGACACAATATAAATGAAAATCAGGGCAAAATAACAATAACGTTTATTAAAAACATAATGGAAACTCAGTCTGGACAAATGCATGAAAGAAAAAAAAAATTTTAAATACAATGTGATTTTTGCAATAAAAGGAATATCTCAATCTTTAATGGCTTCTGAATAAAAGAATACGACTGTAAGTCCTCACATGCTTCTGGAGTTAGATTCCATTGCTTCTCCAATGAAACTCCACCTAAGATTTTACTCTGTAACATCGAATGAATCATTAAATTAGCAAAGCTGTCATTTCCCGTTATAACTCATGTTTAGTCATTTACAGGTAAAATAATTTCATACATTTTGAAGAACAATTACTATTAACTCAGCATTTATTTGTTCAAGAAATTTCTTGAACATTCATTTCACTCTACCTGTGAAAAATCCTCTAACTCATTTTGTCATCATAAAATTCCTTTACAATTTCATTTTAGTGTTGGGAAATATTTTTACAAATTCTTCACTTTAGCGTTTGGAAATATTTTTACAATTTCTTTGGCATAACTCCCTCTCTCTCGTAGACCACGCTTGACTGTATTCTTTCCTTACTCTATTTAACCTTTCTAAATTACCTAGCATTTCATGGATGGATAGAGCATCATGTGATCCTACACGGAATCAACAACAACAACAATTCATCACAGTCACAAAAAAAATATACAAGATAAGTTTCCTTGGAATGATAAAAGTAAATGACACCAAATAACCCAATTCTACCAACTGGTTATAAGTACCTTTTTATCACACAATGAATCTGTAATATTTATTATTATTATTATTACCCAATCATTTATCTCGTCTTCCTCTTGAGTTTTATTGAAGATCCTTATAATCATCTGACCAGAATAAAACTCGCTCATGACTGTAGTTATGATGATACAGAAAGCCAAATTTCTCTCTCGAAGAATAACCATCACCATCATCAGTGATAAGAGCTCAAGAGCCTCGAAAACATCTAATAACGATCAAGTCGTGTATTATTCAAATCAGTGGTTGAGCCAGAAATAGACCTATTATAGTCCCTAAATCCGTACATCCTCATAAATCATTATCGCCATAATCATTCATTACAATCATTGTGACTCATAATACCGTTTAGGCCCGACATGCACCCTAGTAGTCCCATGTCGTCCATTAATGGCGAACTCCATTATCACAATGACCATACAAGTTGAATCTCAACAACTTTTACATTATCCGACCTTTACTATTTTGATCATTATTATTATTATTACTATTATCCTATAATGGCTCCTAGATCGTTCTCTCGAAGAATATTTCTAACATTCGTCGTTCACTTTCCCTTCTACCATCAATCACTACACATGACTAACAGGGTTTTAAAACTACGATTTAATTATAGTTTACTCCTACATTTAATCATATCTTCATTTACTATTTTTATGAGTTTAATTTACTCTTATTATTATTATTATTATTATTATGATTGTTAGTAGACCTTACTCCCTTAAATCACTTTCGATGATCATAATCATTCACTCTTGTCAACTCAAGAACAACTGGGATTATTCATCATCACGTCCACAAATAAAATTATCATTATTCCAAGAAAATGCAAAGATAGAACAATATTGAAATTACAAATCAACGAAGTAAGGAATGCTCTCCCATCACCATTACATACAAAATTACTAAGGAAACTACTTTACTCTACGCAAGAATACAATCTAGTCATCTACTAAAAGAGAAGAAATTTTACAAGGGTACTCATATTTCCGGTGAAAATCCTTGGCGTCGGGATGCTGCTTCAGGCGACAACGTCTCTTGCCTCATCTATGGTGGTTTACGGATGTACAAAGTCATCGCGTTGGCGTGCACTCTGGAATTTAGTTCCTCATGACTGTAGCTATATTCAGCATCTTCTTTTTACTCCAGCAAAGTCCCAGAAAATCTCTCGATTTCTCTCTTGATCGCCACATGTCGACAACTTGGTTTCCTCGGAGATAGCTGAAACTAAAATATTCTATTAGCACAGGGATCCACACTAGCTATAACTCACTAAGTTATGTACAACACTTAACTTGGCGCAACGATGTACTTTAGGTCCATTATTACTATAAGCTTCGTCTTCTGAACACATTCATTAAGTTACGATACGCCTTAGGCTGACAAATACTAGGGCTGACTATTAAGATGATTAAATAAAGGTTAGATTTCCTCTCGCCTATCCACTTGAGATCGTGATTTCCTTCCATAATGCCCAATGGAACATTCCTAAAGCTTCTATGGCAAGAATCGGCTTTAATGAGCACGCTGACTGTCTGCGGTTTAACATTTTCCACCCGGGAGAATGCACGACTGTAATAAGCTCGCTGGATACTGCGTTGAGCTAACAATGAATTACACTGGCATTCAAGTAATGTAATGATCGTGCCCTACAAGGATTACACTAGTATTCACGTCGTCTGAACATATTCTTCTTTCCCGTAGAGAATACACGGTTCGACTTCTCGTAAGAAACAACTGTCCGACGTGCTCTTGAAAACTGTTCTGGCCGTCGTCTCGTAAAATTTCTCTTGAACTGTTCTGACGTTCTTACCCAAGAACTTCCTTCGACTTAGTTCCAGAACAATCCTAATATTTCCAGCACTTTCCTCAATTTCTATTGGCTGGTAATCGACCTGCGCCATAGCTCGTCCTTGACCGCTACGAGTGGATTTTATGAGAACATTTCTCCTCCCCTTTGTCGTCTGCCGGTGTCATGACGTAACTGCGCTCTGGTCGCCCTCGATCAGCTGTTGACCTAGTTTCGGCCGGCTCGCTCTCACACAACTGTGTCACAGCTGGTACACGCGTACTCGTAAGCAATGCTCCGTAATAAATATTCCCAGCTTTCTCAAATTAACTGAGGTACCATTTAGACGGGTACAATATTTATTTGGATCAATACTTCAATAAAGGTAAAAACTTGAATGACGCGATCGAAATAAAAAGTCCGTTAATAGAACAGTTGCCAACATTATTACGAAATCTCAAATCAGATAAAAGCAAATTCTATAAAATATTCAATCTAAATACACTCACAACTGAAACCATTTCGACAACGCAAAAAAGTCCCCCTCCACATAACACGCCAAAGCTTAACGCCCCGCCTGCAGGATCGTCCTCTACCCCCACCTCAACAACAGATAAGAATACCCTACCACATAGCACGTCAATAGCAAACGCCCCGCCCAACATCTCTTCCCCTCAACCCCCTATCCGCCCTTCACAAAAACTCTCTCATACGTACAACACAAGGAGTAGAGCCACAACAGACAATAGTCATAGTAATGCAATAAGGTCCACAAGATTCTGTAGCAGCAGACAAAGGGGTAAGTGATAATGCAACATCAACACTCGCATTACAAGCACAACATACACACAATATTACTTAAGTTCATTTCCATTTGTTCCAGATGCTTCTTCCATTCTACAAATTGAAAGAAACATAATCAGATACTCAAAATTTGGATTGAAGCCCCTTTTAACCATAACTTACATCAAAACAATCAACTTCCAACGGAGAGTCTGGCCGCTACAAACAAGAATTAAACATGTCAATATTTCCTCTGATCAAATTGCCAAACTGCAGCAGCAAGCTTCATCAAATCTAAAAGCCATTTTCCAACGAACCCAAGACTTCAATTCTAGATTATTATCAAAACTAATCACGCATAATGCAAAATTACAGTCTTTTTAAATAACACTATTTAGAGAGCACAATTCTTAACTAAAATTCTCAATACTGAAATGTTACTGTATTCTGGAAACCAACGCACTTCAGAAACTATAGCTCCACATATTAACATCCAATATTTATATTTATGACCCAAATTTTAATACCAAAATTATAGTTGAATCAATTTAATTTTATTATTGCAAACAATTTTTAGCCAAATTTTCAAATTGTAAAAACTGTGTTTTGGACGTCAATGTGTTTTAGAATTAAGAGTTACTCCATTTTAACATTGCAAATCATATTGTCATAATTTTTAATGTGTATATTATTCTTGTGTTTTAAATATTGTTATCAATGAAATTAGATTTACATTCAATGTAATGAAATTTGTAACAACAATCCAAATATGACAAACCTTGAGACAATTGTATAGGCTGATGATGCTTATGAATAAAAGCGAAACATGTCCCGGTAAATTAGTGTTGTAACATTACAACTTAACAACACAAACTGTAATTTGTATTGAAAAGGTGGATCAAAATAACCAACAAATTGTTAATATACCCTTGACAATGCCGAACGCAGTCTTCGGTGAAACGTCGGGACATTCACTCGCTCATGGACCATGGCCTACAAGCCCAGAAAACGCTGACATGATTTATCCATAATAAACTTTTAAAAACCTCTTCAATATAAACCATTTATATATTATGTCGTCTTATTGAAAATAATAGACTAATTATTGAGTTTGAAACTTTAAAACACCGGGCGAGTTGGCCGTGCGGTTAGGAGCGCGCAGCTGTGAGCTCGCATCTGGGAGATAGTGGGTTCAAACCCTACTGTCGGCAGCCCTGAAGATGGTTTTCCGTAGTTTCCCATTTTCACACCAGGCAAATGCAAATTACCACTTGCATATCACGAAAGCTTGTCTGCCACCATTTGACTGAGTCCATGCTTACATCTATAGGATTTCCCTACACTGGTTAAGACTACAAACAATTTGTGAATTCGACAAATTTCGACGTTAAACATTTAAAGTAGGACAAAATTCATAACCTATAATCAACAGTGTGCATCAGTATTGTCAATTTTATGGATGAAAAGAATAATATTCACGCAAAAACTCAGCTGTTTTGAGAGTGTATTAAGATTTCTTTTTTGCTATTTGTTTTATGTCGCACCAACACAGATAAGTCTTATGGCGACGATGGGAGAGGAAAGGCCTAGGAATGGGAAGGAAGCGTCTGTGGCCTTAATTAAGGTACAGCCCCAGCATTTGTCTGGTGTGAAAATGGGAAACCACAGAAAACCATCTTCAGGGCTGCCGACAGTGGGGTTCGAACCCACTATCTCCCGGATGCGAGTTTACAGCTGCACACTCCTAACCGCACAGCCAACTCGCCCGGTATTAAGATTTCAATTCCATATGATACAACATGTGAAAAAGTTTACGTCCAGTTGTAACAAAATGTTTTAATGTGTATACAACAAATAATTTTAAGACATTCAGCAATTCAACAGATTGTAAATGTATTTATACAGAGAATAACTAAAGGCATTGTATTTTAAATATTAGAAACGGGTGCAAAATCGCGGGGGGGGGGGGGGGGTAGGGGGGAAGGGAGGGATTTACCTCCCACCAATGATTCTATCTCAAAGGTTCCCCCTACTAAAATTTCCTGGGGGAGAGATCTTTCATTATAAAATAACGAGGAAAATGCAGAACACAAATAATTTATTACTGAAATGAATGATTTTTACTGTGCACATTTTCATAAAAACATCTGCAATAATACAAACGACTGCCAGACCTTGAGCAATAAAACAATGCAGCAGTGGCAATCCGGACCTGCAGTCTAATGTTCATGTTTCACTCTGGCAAGTCCGGCCAAAATGTAACTTACTGTACTTGAAGCTCTCCTATCTTGTCATTTCTCTAAGTAGCTCGAGCTTACACCACTCCTGTACTTCTTGAGGAGCGTATATTTCCGATAGGTAGCCAATAGGACATATTCACTTCAGGAGTGTACACGCTGACAAATTCGTTCAGTCAGCAGAGAAAGGTTCCACTATTAAAACAATAAATCAGGAGAAATCGCACGCGGTCTTGTGTTTCTTAAGAAAGGAACAGACCCTCATAAACTTCTCAGTTGATTGGAATAACTTTCTAATGTTTATCATTAGAGCCCGGATTTCCATGCAAATGCATGTTTTTAAATAAGCTAGTTACACTTCTCAAACTTTGCAAATATTCGTTTTATGGCTTAACAATTCCAAATAACCGTTCTTTTTCCCTGCATGTTTGCATGTTTTGGCCCTTTTAGGAGAAGATTAATGCATAATGCATATTTGGAAGATTTTGGATTTAATAGTGAATATTTGGATGTTTAGTATTGCATAATATGACTCTTCTTTTGACTTTGGCACATATTGTTAACTTACATGATAGTGCCTTTTCTGAATGTTAGTTTGCAGAATTTGGGACAATTTTTCCTCGTTATAGACTACAGCATGTCTATTACTGAGACGGAGAGAATGCATTCCTAGCATCCTATGTGACGGTAGCCTACATACGGTAGAGGTCCTGTAATCCAATTAACAAAACACTTTATTTTTCTTGCTTGAGTAAACAATGACATAATTAGGAAGGCCCCACGTCGATCTCTAATTCTTAGGAATAAGGTGTCCCAGTTTTACAGTTGTACGTTGCAATAAATTGAACCGTAAATTGTGCTTTACTCATTGACGGCTCATCTTTTCATCTATGTTAGACAAACAAAACTAAACTTGTATCACACTTCTGTGACGCTGCGTTACTGAGATAGCAGCTTACAAACTCTGGTTTTACATTGAACCCTCTTCCGTTCTTATCGTGGAATTTTCTACCCAGAACTCACACTCGTCACACATCTTTGTTATCGCAGCAGGCAATCGTTACCAGTTATTGAGGATATTCAAGTGTGTCTGCGATCATTGCATGGAGAAGTAGTTGCGGCAGCTAGAGATAGGATGAACAAATTAATTTGTTCAAATCCTGATTTTGAATTCGTCCAGATTATAAAAGACGTACAATTTGACCTCACTTTATCCCAAATGTCTTCATTTAAGTATGCATCTGTCACTTCTTGTGATGTAGAAAAATCATTTTCTGTGTTGAAGAATGTGCTGACAGATAAGCGGATGAGCTTAAATCAAGACAATTTGGAGAAATTATGGTAACTTTTGTACAATGTTTTGATAGTGCATATTTTTCAGTTTATTGTGCATGTTTTGCTATATGATAGTGCATGAATGCATGCATATTTTGAGATTTGATGGTGGATGGAAATCCGGGCTCTATTTATCATACTTATTATAAAAAAATTCAAACAAAAAGATTTAAAATGTACATTTTTCTGGGGGAGGGAGTAATTAACTTACAGGAGAATTTTATACCAGTTATACCAGTTATTGCCTGAAGTAAACACTAGTAATTAAGCCCTATGTTCCTTCTCCCCAGCACCATTTCTTTCTGATTATGCACCCTGTATTAGAACAAGGTTTTAAAGTTTCAAACTCAAAAAATAGTCATATTATTTTCAATAAAACAACATAATATATAAATGCTTCATATTTAAGAGGTATTTTTAAAGTTTATTATGGATAAGTTTGTTAATGGCAAATGATAAGTGTAAGTTCTAGAACAATGTTATCAATTTAACCTTGTAAGAATATTTATAGCTGAAGATGTTCAAAATATGAATGAAACATGCCCTTTGTTTTAACAATTAAGCAATAAAATAAAGATGAGATCATAATTTTATAATTGCTTTTAATTATTATTATTATTATTATTAAAGCGTCTTTATTGTGGCGAAGTTAGGGCTCCCGGCCCTTTCTTACACTTAACCACTTCATGTATATACAATGTATATTTTACATAAAATTTAAACATATGAAATCTTTACAACCTAAAGTATAACTAAAGCAACTAAAGTATCACTAACTAAACTAAGGTGAGTAAAGTATAACTAAATTATATACAGGAACACATTGCAATAAACAACCATATTAACTCTCATTCATGCATCCCATTCACACTCAAGAAAGACTGGAAGTGCTTAAAAGATGACGCTGGCAAAGGATTTTAAATTTTGTCTTAGATTTAGCTTCCCTGATGTCATTGGGGAGTTCATTCCACCAGCTCGTGGCGGAGATTGTGAATGATCTGTTGTAGGCTGCGGTTCGATGCACAGGAATTTCTAGCGTACAGCCTGACCGGGTATTGAACAGGTGCAGGGAACTAAGGTAGCGAAGGAATTCCAGAATGATAGGTAAGGAGGAGTGTTTTCAGAAAGCACTTGATACACCAAAGTAGTTGTGTGGAGTCTACGTCTGTCATTCAGTCGTAACCAAGATAATTGTGTATAGAATGGGGATACATGGGCGTATGGTTGTATGTTGAATGCATACCTGATGCATGCATTTTGGGCACGTTGCAGTCTCATGCTTTGCTCGTTATTGATATCAATAAAAACTGTATCACAGTATTCGAGAATTGGAAACAAGAGTGATTGAATGAGCTTTATTTTCAAGGACCGAGGAAATATATTTTTAAACCGCTTCAGAGGATGCAGGCTTTGATATACCTTTTGGCACACTTTCATCACATGTTGCGACCAGTTCAATGTTTCGCTTATAGCCACACCAAGATTCATAACTGTTTCACAAAATGGAATAATGGTATTGTTTAGTGCTACAGGAGGAATTTCGTATTGTTTTAAGACGTGTAAGTTTTTTGAAGTACCAATGATTATTGCTTGCGTTTTAAGAGGATTAATTTTGAGATTGTTACTCAATGCAAAATTACTTATGAGACTTAAATCAGCATTAACTTTTTCTACAGCACTCTGAATTTTATCAGTTCTTGAGTGGTAGTAGATCTGCAGATCATCAGCATAAAGATGATACTTGCAATGTGTAATCGATTTGGCAACATCGTGTAAGTAAATTGCAAACAGCAATGGTCCAAGTACAGATCCTTGGGGGACACCGAGGGGTTTGTTAAGCCACTCAGATCTGCTATTATTTACTTTGACACACTGACGGCAATTTTTGAGGTACGAACTGAAAAAGTTTATTGCCGTCTTGCTGAAATTTAATGAATCCAATTTTGAAAGTAGCAGTTGAGGAACAACAGTATCAAAAGCACTAGAAAAATCAAGTAGAACCAGTACAGTCACTTGTCGAGTGTCCATTGCCTGTCGGATATCATCAGTTACTTTCAGTAGGGCAGTCGTCGTGCTGTGTCCTTTCTTGAAACCAGATTGGTAAGGATCAAGCAGTGAGAAGTTAGTCAAGTAAGTGAGGACTTGTTCGTGTACCAAGCGTTCTAGTACTTTGGAAAGGGGTGGGAGAATGGATATAGGGTGATAATCTGATGGTAAACTAGGAGAATTCTTCTTAGGAATAGGAATGACGATACCATGCTTCCACACAGTTGGGAATACTCCCTGTACAAGGCAATGATTAAATATATGCGTCAGAATAGGTAATATGGCACCAATAATATTTTTTATGAAAGATAATGGTATGTCGTCATTACCCGGAGCATCAGACTTGAGGGAGTAAATTACACGCTTCACATCGTTCGCCCCAACTTTTTTGAAAGTGAATTTTACTTGATTTACTCGGGAATGAGCATTTATGGCGTTAATATCATCATCAGTTAGGTCATCAACTGGTTGATGATGATGATTATTATTATTATTATTATCATTATTAGGATAGTTAGCATCATAGTCATTATTGTCAGTAATATCATTATTAGTGTATGCTGCTTTCGTAAAATGAGAATTTAGATCATCAAGTGGTATACTGGGTGTCTGCATGGTCAGGCTGTGACCTATACCCATCTGATGCAAATGTTTCCATATTAGTGCTGAATTTCGTCTGTTTGTTATCTCTTGAATATATTTATACTTGCTGTTACGAATTAATTTCTTAACTTGATTTCGGAGAATATGGTAATTTTCGAAATCACTAGTGCTTTCAGTTCGCCTAAATCGCCTATACCAAGCATCACGATTTGCCATGACCGACTTAATTTCATTTGTTAGCCAAGGAGACGAAGGGTGAGAAACTCGAATTTGCTTCTTCGGAGCGTGTTTGTCATACAGTCCTAATATTAAAGAGTTCAATCTGTCAACCTTATCATCAATGTCATTAGTCAGTAGAATGTCATTCCACGGCAGTTGATATGCTTCATTTCGTATTATCTCAGTATTAAAATGCTTGAAGTCTCTTCGCATTATGTACCTGGTTTTGTACTTTGGTGCCTTGAGAGAGTAACATAAGTATATGCGATCGTGGGTCGAAATACCTGGTACAGCAAGCTGTCCATGTTTTACCACTTTCTGCGGATTGTTTGTTATAATAAGGTCAATCAGTGTGTGAGACGTGTGGTTTATTCTGTGAACATGGTTAGTCGCGTCTAGTGTTAGTATATTGTAATCCATGCCATGGAATAGGTTTTGTAAGTATGTTGATTCGTTACTTGTAACTAGGAGATTAGTATTGAAGTCACCAAGAATGATTACGTTTTCGTACAGCGGAGTTAACTTCGATAATGCCACTTCTAGGTCAGATATATGTTGTATGTCCGGCGCCTTGTATACCACTCCGATCAGTAGTTTTTGATTATTAACCAAGAGTTCAACAAACATGAATTCAGGTCGAAATGGAGTCTTAGGATCTGAGGTCATAATTATTTTACTTTTTAAGTCGCTACGGCAATATATAGCGCAACCGCCCCCTACACGATTTAAACGATCTAGGCGATGTAACGTCATGTTATTCAGCTTTACGAGATCAGATTTGAGTGACTGCTGTAACCATGTCTCTGTTACACAAATACAATGCAAGTTACTGTTACTAAATAGAGCCTGTATTTCGTCAAAGTGACAAAGAAGCGATTGTGCATTGATATGACAACACTGAAAATATTGTTGGTGGGGAGCTAACATTTCCTTAAGAATGTCTCCTGCCACAGCTGGTGAAGGGGAAGGTAAGGGTGAAGGCGGACGACAATGAAGAGGGATAGGGTCAATGACATCACGGACATGCTGTTCAGTATAAATAATTGACTCATTTACGTTAGCCATTGTCAACAGAAAAATTCAAACTACTCACCCTAGTTGTTTCATAAGCACCTCCAGAAATATTTACACAATCACTCTCACACACACTATCACATTCACATACACAAACATTATACGCTATTATATCACTCATTGTTTTTCCTAGTCAATCTCGTCACTCACATAAGGCTTATTAATTGTGCCATGCTGCTAACAAACATTTTCTATCCATTGTCTTTCAAAACAACAATGCGGCCGTCCTGTGTCCACACCCGTCGGAGTCCGAAGTGATCACGTGCCCTGTTTAGAATAGTTTTTCTGATACCTGTCAGGGATTCAGTCAGTAGAAGGCCAGTTCCTTTTAACAGCCGCTTGGCCCTCCAAACTCTGTCCCGGTCATGGTAACGCACGAACTTTATAATTATAGGGCACTTACCCGTAGCAACAACCTGAGCTGTGGTTCGTTTTAGCACTCCTAAGCGATGGCAACGATCTATATCAGACATAGTTAACTTGCCCTTCATCGTGTTGATAACGTTCTCTGCCGGCTCCTCTGGAATACCATGCAGCACTAAGCAGTTCCGCCGGCTGTACTGTTCAGCTTCATCAAGCAGTTCGGCCTGTTGTTCGAGGCGCTGTTCAGTAAATTCCAGTTTTTTGTTATGTCTTTCAGCTCACTAGACACCTTTTCTTGGAACTGGGAGAACTCAGCCTTTAGCCGCTGCAGCTCATCCGCGCGGCAGGTACAGCTTGCGACGTGTTCCAGGCGGCCTTGGAAGTCCTTCATAACATCTTCAATAGACGCTACACGATGAATAGCTTCTTTCGCGGACATACTGAATGATGCTTCAGGTCAATGACAGTTTAGTTACACTGAGAAAGTCACAAATGGCACTTGTTGGCTGTTAATCTTGCTAATTAACGAGATTTACTGGAAAGGCGTTTCACACAACAGCAGCAGTTGGCGCCATGTATTGAATAGGTGGAAATCAAAATTTTATTGTTGTCCTTTTCCCAGTGTTTGTCGGTATAAATTTTATTCGTTTTGTAGACCCATGTATTTACTGTATATTATAATTTCTTGTACATTCCTTCCAGGTGTACATTTAAAAATCTAAATTTCCAAGTTATTTACAGATGATATGACAATTATTTTGATAAAATATGGAGATTTAGGAAACATATTATGTACTACGTACACTTAGCACTCACCTTATTTAAGAGCGCTTGCTGCATTTCCATTTTCCTCTTTCGTTCGAAGAATCCAAGCTGTAAAATAGAAGATGACAGATGATTTTTTTAGTTCACTGTATTTAATTATACCGAATATTATTGACCTCACTTACAATAACTAAAACAGGTACCAGCATGACAACATTCACTGAATATTCCTCAAACTAGGAGTAACAAGACAAAAAATACAGTTTTAATCACAAAATAATATTTGAAATGATGGAATAAGTATATAAGTATATTAAACACGGTGATCATGTGGGCAGCCACCAACATTGAGGTGCACATTGTTGTACCAGACTTTTTGGAGAAAAATGTTGAAATACACAATGTCTGCATTGAATCCTCCTTGCAGACTGCTGAGTGGGATTTATGAATATAGAGTGTAGCTTGAAGGAGTCGGGATGTGCAACAGACTAACTTAGGTTAGGTATCGAGATGCAATCTGTTCCACACATTGAAAGCAACTGAACAATCAATCAGCTGTGACTGATTAATGAATGAATGAATTAATTAATTAATTCATTTCATTTACAACTAGAGATTAAGGTAACCCTCAGATAGGAAAATTACTAACCATGTTTGGTTTTAGAATGTGAAGCAATGATTTCATCTTAGTGTGGTTTTACTTCAACCAAGAAATGCAATTTTGGCTGCACCTATTATGGGCTTGTGTCTTGAGCAATACTTTGTGGAATTCTGCAAAAGACAGAAGTAATTGTCTACAAACAATGTCATATCTACCTGTTAGAGGCTACTGCATTGACTAGGTACATTGTTCAGCGATGGTTCACACAGCAATAACACAGATTTTACCATGCAGCATTTATATCAGGAATGTCCAAAAATGTAGTTATCTGTTGTAGAAAAGTTATTGAATACCTACGACTGAACAAAACATTCTTTTTCAGATTCCAATTCATTACCTGCAAACATATAATCTCGAATACCACCCGCCACCAAATAACACCTGCGCCCTTATTTTGAAAGAACAAAATAAAATAAATTGAAGTCAAAATTATTTACGATCTTTACTAACACACATCAAATGATTAGAAAATACAAATAAAAGTAAACAAACATTTCCAGAATGATATCCAACAAATTCATTCATCATCATCAGTACCAACTTCGGAACTTTCATCACCATCACCTTCCCACAAAATATCATCACTGCCATCCATAGCATTAGAAATGCTACATTTTCTGAAGCTCTTCCATATGAGGTCTCCAGGGATACAATTCCATGCTGTCAAAATACACAAATACAGCAGCTAAACTTCCGAGCGTTGAATGTGACCAGTTGGCGTCAGTGTGTGATTATCAGCCGCCATCCAGTCTGTGTGGAGCTGTTTCAAGGCTGCTTTAAATGGACGGTTCACGCAGACATCCAGCGGCTGTAGCATAGACGTCATCTCGCCCGGGATGACTGCTAGGTCGGTTTTCCCATCCTTGATATGTTTCTTCACAGCGTCTGTTCTGTGGTAACTATAACTGTAACTATCGAGAACAAGCAAGCTCTTTTGTCCCAATAATGCACCAGGGTGACGTTGCCAGACACACTTTACCCAGTTTTCCACAAGTGAACTGTCCATCCAGCCGGAGTTCTGAGATCTGGCGATAACACCAGCGGGTAGATTTTTAGGAAGCATCTTCGCTTGAGAACAATGTATGCCAGCCATTTGGTTCCATCGGTGAGAATACACAACATTACCGTACACTGTTGTTTTTCATTACCACCTGTTTTAATGGTAACACCTTTCTCACCCTTAACATTGACAGTCCTGTCCACTGGCATTTCAAAGTAAACTGGCGTCCGATCTGCATTTGGGAAAGCAAATATGCATTTTCCTTCCGCAACCGAATTATGTGACGCTGAAATGACAATAACTTCTCATCGTAGGCACCAGGAAGACACTGTGGAATTGAGATATGCCTTCGTAGGCTCAACCCAGTTCTTTCATAAAAATTACAAACCCATCCTCAGCTTGCCTTAAACCCTTCCGTTGAAAGTTCCTTTGCAATCTCTAATGCCTTTAGCTGACACATTTCAGTTGACACACCATATCCCAATTCCCGCCTTTCTGTCACATATTTATAAATTTTTTTTTCAATTCCTGGAAACTGTACACTCAGTCCATGAAAATCTCGACGATCGCCACTACATGACACATGTTAACCCTAGAATCATAAACTTTCGTCCCCCAGACTACGCACTCCTGTAGTTTCTGCGGTAATTTCCAGATGCTAATGAACTGTGCCTTCCCCCTCCATATATTCTTCCCCGGCTATCAACAATTAGTGCTGACCTTGGTTTCAAGCATAAAGGTCCAGTTGTTTGTTCACTGCGATATGACCGTCGTCTGAGAGATGAAAGTTTATGATTTGTAAAAGTATTCGTGATTTGTACATAGCTGTAAATAGTGTGAATATCAGATTTATTACAGTAATGTTTTTTGTACGTAATACGTAAGCTTAATAGGATACTGAAATGGAAAAATCTAGCGCACGATAATGAATTGATAACGGCAGTGTTTTCTGAATTAGACAGAGAACCACTCTCTTCAGGAGACATTAGTGGTAATGTATTTCGTGAATGAAATTACCCAGCCAATACATGCATCAAAGAGAAATATTATGACCGACAATTGGTTCACCTCAATTCACCTGGCTGATTCTCTGCATTGCGACCTTAACCTGACAATCATTGGAACAATGAGAAAAGACAAGCCACAGATACCACCAGAGATGAAAACAGTCAAGGGAAGAAAGCTTGGGTTCTCCATGTTTTGTTATGATGGTACAAAAACAATGGTATCCTATAAAGGAAAACCAAACAAGAATGTAATCCTCCTTTCTACATGCCATGAAGTAGGAACAATAGCAGCCAGTTGGAAAAAGACATGGCAGAAGACTACAATGGGACTAAAGGTGCCGTGGACACTTTCGATGAAATGTCAACATTGATGTCCTCTTCAAAAAAAATGAGATTGCCAATATGTATCTTTTATAGTATGATTAATACATCACTTGCCAATGGATGCATTATTTATGTGCATAAGATGGTTCAAAAAGACCAAAAGCCACTTTCAAGGCGAGAATTTTCAAAGGATATATCCAAAATGCTAATGGCTCCAAAGCTGCAAGAGAGACTTCACACACCAACTTTGAGGCGCAGCCTGAAGAGGACCATTGCTGAAATTCTGGGAAAAGATGGCATTCCTGAAGAGCCTCAATCAGGTACTGCTGAAGGAAGAAAAGTTTGTGCGTTTTGTCCATCAAAGAAAAGAAGAAAAACCCTGATTCCTTTGTAAGACATGCCAAAGCACATTTGTCTTGATCACCAGGCAAAACAGTGCATTGAATGGGCCTAATGAAGAAAAACTGACCAGAGTGTATTGTCATCACTACGTGTGGTAGTTTTAAGTTTAATATTCTGTATTTTGTGTAAAATGTTGGGTTTATGCTTATTAAAGTGCTTTTCTTTTTGGTAGTCTAACAGACGAAAGTTTATGATTCGTGTTACCCTGGAGGGACTTTATGATTCTAGGGTTAATAGCACATTTTTCTTCTTTCTCCAATTGCGAATACATGACTTGTCAATATCATATTTCCTACCGGCGGCATGATTTCCAATAATTTTGGCTTCCCGAACTACTTTCAGTTTCTCACTTGCAATAAAAGATCGCAAACGCTTTGTGGAATTCATGTTGATACTCCGAAAACATGCGTAAGATTGATGCCAAGTGGGGAAGTAGCGTATATTGAGAGTGGAGAGAGCATTGTTGCCAAGCCGCGCCGGTGGTGATACCCAATTTACACGCATTCAGAAAGATAAATTTCCCCAAATTTTAAACAGCACCCGCACCCAATTTTGGAAGCGATATTTTCGAAAAAACAGTGTGGGTGGTACTTGAGATTATACGGTACGCTGTGTCAAATGACACTGCAGATGAAAAGCTCATTCATAGTGCCACTGATGCACCCTGTGCGTCATGCCGCCCATGCACAGGAATATTATTGAAATAATTCAAATGATAATCTAAAATGCACAAGGGCACAGAAATAAACTCTGTTAACACTAACTCTACCATACTTTAACATGGACCTTGGTGGTGAACTGGGTCTTTTAGTACATTATTATACAACAGCAAAGTATAGTACATTTCCGATTTTTGTACCGTTTGAAGGTGTTGGCTATCCAAAACAAAGACATTAATCTGGAAGTACATATCTTAAGTATTTTAATTATACTAGTCTTATGAAAAACATAAAAAATGTACGAGGAAAAACTTTTACAGTAAATTTTAGTTTTACCAATAATCCTGCTCAAACAATAAACATGAATCCTTTAATATGGCTACTTAAGCCACAAATAAACACAAGTACATTAGAAATACAAAATTTACCTATTTTGGAATAGTTTGTTTTGGTATAGTAGCTTGAAAACATTGGGCTAAATAAAGTACGGGCATAGTGTTGAAAGCATTAAGCAAGAAAAGTATTACGGTATCGCGGTAATGGTTACCGATGTCCGAGCAGCCGCAAATGTGTTTATTTGATGAATATAGGTTGTAACTTAAAATCCAATAAAAGCTATTTTATTAGTCCACCTATTCAATACTGTCCACTTGTAAGTGGTTACAAATACATTTGATTACAGACACCTTCAGGATATGTTTCGCCCTTTCTATAGGGCGCCTTCAGCCTTAAATCAATCTTAAACAATTAACCTTAAATATTAAAACAAGAAGCTAGATAATTAGCCTTGTGACCTTATATGCTTAAAATTCTGGTACATTAAGTGTGACTAATTAAAAACTGTGATCACTTAGTCATTCTAAAACCATGTGTACCAAGACTAAAATTAGATCTTCATCTTATACGAACTTTTGAAGTCCTTATAGAATGTCTCTTTGAACTGTGTCGTCTTTCTCCAAATGCAGTGGTAAAAACATATGTTCCAATAAAGAATAAGTGAAATCATAAGAACAGGAACTGTGTCTTGCATAAGACGTGGTCATGCAGCTACTGTTGTCATTGGATGTGAAAGCATTTTAAACCCTCCTAGGGTAGTTGTAAAAAGAGGTGCAAACTGGAACCATTGTATAACATCATGAAGCTGAAATGCAGAATACCATGTAGTCACATAGTATGTAGGGCTCCTTGTAGAGAACATTTGATAGCCTACTGTAAGGAGAAGGAAAGGAAATCTTAAAAGCAGAAATCAAAGAGAGAGAGGGGTCTTCTTGACTAAATTAGAACGGTACATGGCGAACACATAAATCCGCGCTCTAATTTCTATTAAAGCTTTGAAAACATATGACATCATGAAGGTCTCTGATCCAGTCATGGGAAAATCAATAACCCAGCATATGTGCTCTGCACCTGTCCAGTAAACTCAACTGTCAAGCAACATCTTGACAGAAATTTGTGAATATTTAAAAAATAGAGTTATAATTATTGTCGAGCATAAACAGTCATATGCAACTTGCTTATAATGGTAATTATCTAAACGTAAAGATCACAAACCTCATCCTGATGACTGTGGGGAGTACCAGTGGCATATGCTGATATCAAGATGCTATTTGCTTTACGTCGCACTGACACAGATAGGACAGGAAAGTCCTAGGAATGGGAAGGAAGTGTCCGTGGCCTTAAGGGATCAAGATGTGGGCTACTACTAGATTTAGGTTAGCCGTTTTGATGGTTGGTTTAGTGAGCGTCAAGCCTTCAGCATTTTGAGCTGTAGCCAATAGCCAATAGAGAAGCCTGCTGAGTTGTCAAGGCTGCTTCACAAGTTACTGCCCTGGCCTCTGATACTGCCAATGCTCAACCCCTGATCAGTGGACATGGTAGGCTAAGGTTTAGCAAATGAAAGTCCGGCTTTGTGGCTAAATGGATAGAATGCTTGCCTTTAGTCCAATGGCTGCGGTTCAGTTTTCAGAATCAACCCCTTCATACTGTTAATTCCCCTGGCTTGGGGACCGGATTTTTGTGACGTATTTGCCATTCATTTTATCCTCATTAGGTTACCACAAAGCCTATACAGATGCCATACATTATTATTATTATTATTATTATTATTATTATTATTATTATTATTATTATTATTATTATTATTATTATTATTATTATTATTATTATTATTGAAAATAAAAATCCACAGCCTGTTTCCAGTCATTCAACGGGGTCAGAAATGGAATGAATGAAGCCCCCATCTAGCGGCAAGGATAGGAATTGTGCTGGCTGCCGAAGCCTGTTGCACTCCTCTAGGGCAATGATTAATGAATGGCAGGTGAAATGAAATGATGTTGGAGAGTGTTGCTGGAATGAAATATGACAGGCAAAACCGGAGTACCCAGAGAAAAACCTGTCACGCCTCTGCTTTGTCCAGCACAAATTTCACATGGAGTGACCAGGATTTGAACCACAGAACTCAGCGATGAGAGGCTGGCATGCTGCCATCTGAGCCACAGAGGCTTAAATTATTATTATTAAATAAAAATGTTGAATTTTACAGCGGTTGTACCCAACCTCCACTGGTTAATTAGCTCCCTCGGGAGATCAGTGGTGGTGTCCGACCCATGATCACGGGTTTGATTCCAACCAACAAAAGAGAACACTAAATCTGAAAGATTGCATTTCATTTTAGCAGATCTGCCAATAAAAAGAAAACTATATTGCTCCTATAACAGCAGCCCTGCAGTGTCTTCCTACAAGGATGTAGAAGTAAATGGGAGTGGAATACCAGCACTCTGTTATTTGTGTAATTAAGTCAAAAGTGTCCAGCTCCATGGCTAGATGGTTAGCGTGCTGGCCTTTGGTCACTGAGATCCTGGGTTCGAATCCCGGCAGGATCAGGAATTTTAACCATCATTGCTTAATTTTATTGGCACGGGGGCTGGGTGTATGTGTTGTATTCATCATAATTTCATTCTCATAATTACACGCAGGTCGCCTACAGGAGTCAGAAGTGTATACGATGAGTAGCGCATGGTTGATAGTTAGCAGTCACGATCTGACGGTCTGATGGACTGAAGCCTAGCACACCTATCACCCCAGGCCCTGCTCCTTTCTGATATACCAGGCAAGTTGGCCGTGCAGTTAGGGGCGTGCAGTTGTGAGCTTGCAAACTATATGAAAGAGAAAACATATTAAGTTGCTTCTTATTCAATATAATTCTGTTACCATATGTTTTGTTCTTCAGATACCGAGCTCGATAGCTGCAGTCGCTTAAGTGCGGCCAGTATCCAGTATTTGGGAGATAGTAGGTTCGAATCCCACTGTCGGCAGCCTTGAAGATTGTTTTCCATGGTTTCCCATTTTCACATCAGGCAAATATTGGGGCTGTACCTTAATTAAGGCTACGGCCGCTTCCTTCCCATTCCTAGGCCCCTCCTATCCCATCGTTGTCATAAAACCTATCTGTGTCTGTGCGACGTAAAGCAAGTAGCAAAATAGACTTTCCGATATACAGCAGCAAGCAGCGTGTGATGGGTCGAGGGGAGAGAGTCTGGGCTGCAATATCAGCCCCCAATGCCTTGCTCTCAGAAATACATGCAACGTTTTTTCTCATTCCATTCAAGTTTTGTAAATGGAAGAATGTGTCAAATGTTTACATTATAATGTGCTTTAGACTTTCATCAATCTCAACTGAGGTTTGGGCTTCACTGATAGCCTTGGTAGCCCTCATTATATGCCACTGAGGAATACCAGGGACAGATCTTCAGGGAGTATGAACTGTAGGGATGTTTCATGCAAGGCGACCTATTGTCAACCACTCTGTTTAACCTCTCTCTGGAGAGAATACCATTGAACCCAGGGGAAAAATTCTGAGGTACTTGGTCTCCATGATGTTATCCAGCTTGGGAGAAGTGCAAGCTACCTGATGGAAGCTCTGCAGCCCAAGAGTGAGGGATCACAACGTCTGGGCCTCCGGGTCAACAAGGACAAAACCAAGTATATGGTAAACACTAAAGACAAAGCAAGATTTTACTGCATGTGAGATCTGGAATGTGCAGGTGACACCTATGAGAGGGTGGCAGTTGAGAACAGATGTTACTTCACCTTCCAGAACTTCCAGGACTTCAACACTATCCAGAAGATTGAAACTCACCATATACTGGGTTATAATCCATCCAGTGGTTCTGATGCATGCAGGATGTGGGCCCTAAACTAGCACAATAAGAACTATCGATGGGTGTAGAAGAGAAAGATCTTGGAGAAGATCTTTTGCATGATTCACGATCAAGGAGAGTGATGCATGGGGACCAATTTAGAAGTCTACTATATGCTTGTACGGTGACCTTGAGATTGTTGCAGAGGCCAAGAACAGGAGACTTTCGTACCTTGAGCACATCATAAGGATGGATCAGGACTGAGCAACAAAGAAGACTTTTGACCAACATCCTGGAAGCCAACGAAGGTAGGGGAGACCAAAGACAAGATGGCTGGATGTCTCAAGAGATCTGGAGGTGTTAGAGGGATCTGGGAGGAGAAGGAAAGCTCTGGATCGAAAAAAAATGGGCAATTACTATCGGAGAGGCTAGGGTCCTTCATAGGCTGTAGCACCTGGAGAGTGACTGAGTTTAGCTTTTACATATATCCTGTACATTGAGTGGCCAAAAGTCATGGGAAGACACTGAATGTGATGTTAATAACAAATTGCTCCTCCGTGAGCCCTGAAAATGGCAGCAATACAATGAGGCATCGACTCTACAAGGTGTTAGAATCATTCTGGAGGGATATGGACCCACGCATCTTGCACTGCTACCTACAATTGGTCTTGAGTAGTTGGTGCGGGATTCATGGAGCATACATCAGCATTCACAGAATCCAATAAATGCTCGACGGGATTAAGATCAGGGGATCTGGAGGGCCAATCCATGGTCTTAACTTCACTGGAGTGCTCCTCCAACCACCTGTGTGCCACCACAGAGGGCTGACATGGCGCATTGTCCTGTGGAAACATGGCATCTCCATCAGGGTACTCTAAGGCCAGAAACGGATGCAGATGGTCTGAAAGAATGTCCACATAATGTGCACCTGTCAGCGATTCCTGTAGATGGACAATGGGGCCTATTTGCGACCATGAGAACACCGCCTAGACCAGGACTGAGCCACCTCCCGCATGGACACAACCTTGTTGACACCCAAAATCCATAGCTTCGTGGGGCATACACCACGCTCTCATGAGTCCATAAGTTAGAACCAGGATTCAGCAGATCATACCATATGCCGCTACTGTTCCATGGTCCATTGCCAATGTTGAGGTGTCAGCAATGGGACATGAGTTGGTCATTGGCTGGTGAAGCCCATACAGTGCTGTTGCCTCCTTACAGTACTGGTGGAAATGGACTCCAGACTCCCAACATTGAACTGGGTGGTGATATTGACTCACAGTAGCCCATCGAGAACCCAGTATGGTTTGGCGGAGGTGACGTGATGTCCATTCGTTAAACACCTGTGGTCTTACCGTGTGGCAGTTTATGTGGGTGATAACATACTCTCTGCAATATTGAAGATCCACTCTTGAAACTGTTGACCTCAGAAACCCAAATTCGCATGTAATCTCTGCAATGCAATGACCCATGGGCCATGCGCCAATTATCATCCCACTTTCAAAGTCGGTTAACTTATAATGTGTTGCCATCTTCAAGACACTGGTGTCTGTGACAGACTGCTGAGCTGCACCACAGCTAGCCACAAAGCTGAGGAGTCATACACAGAACATTTTCTAATGGGGCACCCCTTCACGTGACTTTTGGCCACTCATTGTACAACAGTAAGCTTCCATACCCAAAGTTCTCATTGCATGTACCAGTTCATATTAAATTTGAGAATATTATTTTGCATATTTTGACATTTTATATTGCATATCTGATGGTGATGGTGATTATTGTTTTAAGAGGAAGTACAACTCAGCAAACAAATATCCTCTATTAACAATAATCAGATAGAAAAAAATGGAAGGTATCTGACACTTAAAAAATGAAGGTGTGGACCAAAGAAAGACAAGGGCTATGAAGGGCATGAAAATGAAAGACTCCCTAGGCCTCCATACGCATTACAGTCGGGATCAGTATAGAAGAAGAGTTGACCAAGGGAGGTCGGATAGGATAGATGAAAGTGAGGAGCCTGTCACTAGTAAGTGAAAGCAATGCAAGGACTCAGCTCAGGACCCCACGGTCACCAGCCCATGCTCCCACTTTAACCTTATAACCAGTAAACATTGTGATTGCGACATATTTCCATGTAGCTCTACTGCTAAAGTCGCGATCGCGACGCATCTTGCCAATGAATTGATCAGATATTATATGCCACTTTAAAGAGGAAAATGTGTTTATAATTATAACACATCAGTAAAGTAATTTAGAATCATGGAGAAGATTGTTGTGCTTGCCTACCACATGTTTCCATGACATTTGCATCTAAAATGAGTGAATTGTCATGAAGCAGTAAAATTTCTGACTGTATTAGATTGAGAAAGCGAAGAAGATAGTGATGTCGTTCAGGAAGAAGGAAATGATGATTCTGACATCAGCTGGTACACTCCTCAGAAAAGAAATGCGCTGTTCACCTGCAGAAAAAAATCATGCAGCCACTTCTGGTGCCCAGGGTGTAATTTTGATGTCCATCAACACTGCTATCATAAATTAGAAGAGTACTGGAGACCCATGAAGGCAGGAAGAAAGAGAAGCCACCCTGAAGATCCTGAGTATGAGGCCAACTTATCTTATCTTATTATTCAGTCCTTTTTTATTTCTCTTATCTTTACAGCAGTTCAGGATAGTGAAAAATGTATATACTACTACTACTACTACTCAAATGTTTTCATTCCTCCTCTGAAGGGGGAGCCGGGCCTCTTAGATGGTAACGCCGTCTCTCAGGCCGGGAGATGTGTTACGGTGAAGCAGATGCACGGAGAAGGTGAGGGGGTTGGCGGCCATGGTCTATAGTAGGAACTGTCCCGGCATTCGCCTTAGTGCAGGAGAATAGAAAACCACGGAAAACCAATCTCAGGACAGCGGACAGTTAGGGCCAGCGATGAGGTCCAGCTCTGTTCTGTCTCCCGAATGCAGAGGCGTAGAGCCATGGTAGCACCACGACCACCCCTACTCTGCTCAGTTAGCCAGTCAAAGTGCAAAGTTGTTGGACCACGGACCACCCATGGCCACTTGAGGGCCAAGACCCACTCTGCATCCACTGACCAAAAAATGTATATATTCTTGATCAGCATAAGATGGTGCACACTTTTTATATAATATAACAGTGATAAAACTATTTTTAGTTACCCTTGTGTTTCCCAGAGCTTTATGTACTATTTAAACATTTTTCTTTTGTGTGAAATATCTCATTAATACACCCTTAAAACACTAAATTGATGAGTTTTATTTCTTAATATATTTTTCTCTATATTTTTCTGAATAAAATGACATGTAACACTTAATTATTATTCAACTACCGGTATTTTCTTTTTTGTGATTTTGTGAAAAGTTGCTTGCAAAACTCCCAGAAATGGTTAGCAAATTGGAGATAATGTATATTCAGTGGTTGCAGGGTTAGTTGCCTTTGGGGCCCCTTTTAGTTCCCTCTTACAAGACATATGGGATATCTTGTGTGTTATTCTACCAGCCCCCCACCCATAGAGGTATAGTGAAAATCTGCAAACATATTTTGTGATTTTTAGTGCATATATTTCTCAACACTCTTTGTAAGTTATGGAGCTTCTTGTATTGTAGATCAGTTCAGTTACCTTATACAGTATGAAGCAGATAAGTAGCAGCAGCAGCAGTCCTCCCAAAACTGCACCTACAATTGTCCAAATGTCAACACGGTGCTCCTCCTTCCACTGGAATACCGTACTCACAGATTCTATCAGCAGCCTGTTGAAAGAGAAACATGTTGATTAACATGATGTAGTGAGAGAGCATAAGTATTTGTTGTGTGCAGTAAAAGCCAAGAACTCTTTGGAACTTGTAATACTCTCTATTTAACAAGCGAGTATTCACAATTTTTTAAGTTATAAATTAGTGAGCATGTAAAGATTTTTATAAATTATTTGAGTTATTATGTACTAAATCTTTTTTCTCCCTGCTGCAATATTAAAGAATTCTAATGAAAAAGAAGCAACAATCCAGGAGTGAGGTAAGGCTCTAGTGTGTCCCTTCTCCTTTTTCAATGTTTATATAGAACAAAAGGTAAAGGAAATCAAAGAAGAATTTGGAAAGTGTTATGTCGAACCCGAAAATCTACCTGATAAAATGGAATTTGTCTGATAGTTACACAGGCGTTGACTTTTATTATTTTCCACAAACTAAAAACTTTATTTACATCATTCTTTTTTATCTTTCAAAACCAACTGTTCTCAAAACCAAAGAGTACAAAATATGATGGGTGCATTTCATTTAGTCTCTGAATGTAACAGAAAGGGAATCACAATCCAAGGAGAGGAAATCAAAACTCTAAGATTTGACAATGATATTGTAATTTTATCTGAGTCTGTAGAGGATGTGGATAAATTGCTCGATGGTATGGAAGAGTCTTGGAGAAAGAGTACAAGATGAACATAAATAAATCCAAAATGAGAGTAATGGAGTGCTCTCGAATGACATCAAGTGATGCAGGAACTATTAGATTAGGAAATGAAGCCTTAAAAGGAAGTAAATGGATACTGTTACTTGGGTAGTAGAATAACTAATCATAGCAGAAGTAAGTAAGACATAAAACACAGACTAGTACAAGCAAGGGAGGCCTAAGAAAAAAGAATTGCTCACTTTGAACATTGATATAGGAATTAGAAAGATGATTTTGAAGACTTTTGTCTGGTATGTGACATTGTATGGAAGTGTATCATGGACAATAACTAGCACAGAAAGAGAAGAGAAGCTTTTGAAATGTGGTGTTACAGAAGAATGCTGAAAGTGAGATGGGTAGTTTGAATGATACGTAGAGGACAGAGTTTTGGCATATTTGCATGTTTCATTTGCTTCAAGATATAATATGCTCATAAGAAATAAAGGCGATTCATAGCATTTGAAATCGAATGGCTGAGTTTTATGTTTGTCCAACCCTTGTCCCGTTTCCCTACGGGGTCGGGTATGAGGTGAGATGAATTTGTCATGGCGGTTTTTTATGACCGGATGCCCTTCCTGACGTCAACCTCATCAGAGGAGTTAATGAGAGATGAAATGAATGACGTGATATATGATAGTAGGGAGAGAGTGAAACCCGGTGCCGGCACATAGCCTACTCCTGTCGAATAGCACCAAGGGGTCTGCTCAAGGCTTAACGTCCCCATCCGACGGACGAATCACCATCAACAGCGTCATATGCCCTCACTCCATTTGAGCACTGCGGAGAGGTTTGGAATTTAATCCAGGCTTTTGGCACGTAATCTAGTGATTAGAAATTGTATACCACCACCTCCCCTACCCTGCCGGCCAACATTCTGATGGTGAAAATTTTTTCGACCAACGGGACTCGAACCGGCTAACCTCGGTGTTAGACCGTTTTTAGACTTCAGTGCCTTAACGATCATGGCCACCAGGCGGGCTGAATGGCTGAGTTTTATAGTGCATGTAAATGCATATATACATAATATGAGCATGTAAATGCATAATTCCAGTTTTTATTAGTGTTTTGTATAAAACAAAAGATATACTGTATATTAATATTCTAATCAGTATAACAATGTAAAGAAATAAATGCCATTTGCCACCAGAAGCCTGGTGACTTGACTTGACTCTTTAAGATTTTAAGGATAAGTCATTGTTTTTTAATGTTAAGAATAACATGTGTTTATTATTATTATTATTATTATTATTATTATTATTATTATTATTATTATTATTATTATTATTATTATATTTGTTACGGAGCTTTCCGTGGTAGGTAGAGGTGAAAGAAGGTGTGGGTGTGAATAGGTCTCCAGCTACGAAAGTAAAATTAATTTAAAATTTAACAAGGTTATATTTTCTTTTCAAAATAAGGAGATAACAAGCATGGCAGGTACAAAGTAGCAAGTCAAAAGGGTAGTTACAATATTTACAGGATTTGGGCTTCGCGCCCTGACTTCACAATGCTTGGGCAATCAGCTCAGTTTTACCCCAAACACAAGTTTCAACAGAGGGGCAGAAAACCCCATTCATGCCTAGGAGCCCTTGCTCCAAATTACACTGAAAAGCCTCCACGAGGCATACAACACTCAATTTTCAAAAGGAGCCACTCGCTCTCAACTCTAAGCCTCTCCCAGGCCACACCAAACTCCACCTTCAAGTTGTCCTCACTGGACATAGACACAGGGGTAAAATACCCAACCTACTGAGGTCTATTAAATGAAAAGAAGGTTGATTACATGACCTCCAAAATAACAATTTGAGAGGAGGCGATCTGCACTCCTAATACACTTTGTTTTTAAAACCTACTTGGCACTAGGCCATTAATACAAGGGCTAATCCCATACTACAGAGGTGACTTCAGAAAAGAACAATTTACATTATATTAACGAAGAATAGGTTGAGAAAAATAAGTTCACCTCAAAACATTATGATTGGGATCTCGAGAGGGTTAAGCACTCTCTATCCCGATATGCAGTTCAAAAGATGAAATAGATACAAGTTTCTTTACATTTTAAGGAGGGTTACATAATGGAAAAAGCTTCGGACCCGCCCCGAGAGTTAAACTGCTGAGCAAGCAAGAAAATAAGTAATTAATCGGCCATTACCTTGTTGTTGACCGCCGCCGAAGAAAGAGGCGCTACCCGCCCCCTGCTATGTACTTTACACACTGAAAGATGGAACAGAAGTGGCCCAGAGACCCTAAAATCAGCAGTTTATATACTCTCGCGGAAGGTTCTAGGCGTTAGGGGAATGAAAACACCCGCCCACAATCACTTTATTGGAGAAAAAAGAGAAACCCCTACACAAGATGAAGAAGAAACACATTATTGGTGGAAAATTAATTTCAGAAATTCGGGATTGGCTAGATTTAAAACAAGGGGAAAGAAAGGGGTAATATTGCCAACTTAACCAATGACTGAAAGAAATTTAACAAAGAACAAACTTTTGAAATAAAATTTTCTCCAAAGAACAGTTCTTTTTCTTCGCACTAGGGTGCACTATTGTAGTTCTTCAGTAGTGTCCTCTAGAAGAGAAAGTTCACACTTCTTACTTCAAGCAAAACAAAAACACATCAAAAATGACACAGTTCTAAAACTCCAAAATTTACAGGTAGTGACATCTTCTGAGAAAGTAGAAAATTAATACCGTCAATCAAGTTCAGACTTCCTCCAGCAGAGGAGTTTCAACTGGCGCACCTTTTGAATTAGCGGCGTGGAGGTGTACCGCCCGGTACAGACCTCCCCCCCCAAAAGTTCCTCCAGGGGTGACACATGAAATTTGTTTGAAAACAAGGTCCAAGTTTTGATGTAGATATGGATATTGATTGCCGAAAAATTTATAAGATTTTCTTAATGTGGTTTGATTCAGTTTCAAAATTTTTGTTGTAACAGGAGAAGTTAAGTTTTTAAGGTTGTAGAAGTTGAATTGAGAAGGAAAACTTTAGTTTTAACATCGAGGAAAAATTTTCTAAGTCCACCAGATTTTGTTGTTGATTTCCCAAGTGTAGTCATCTCTTATAGTAACTGTCCATGTAGTTGATGTTGATTAAGTTGGATGGCCAGACCGGCCGTTGCAGCTTGCGTCCAAAGGAGGCCGCTCGGACCCCTCAAGTACCCTGAGATACCGCTCGCCCGCACTATGAGGGGAGCAGAGGTGTTGAAACACGCCGCGCCCGCGGTGAAGATATACAGGCTGCAGGCAAGTAGCAGGTCGTGTGCCGCACATCAGCCTTGGCCGGGAGGAGAGCTCCGGCTCGCCGTGCACATGTCGTCTTCGCTGGGGTCGAGGGGGCCCATCCTCAAGCCCAGTCGCGGCACGGCGCCGCGCGGCTGCGGGGGCACTGAAACATTAAAGCTACGCGGCAGAATATTGTTGGACCATCATCTTTTGAGGGCACAGGCTTGGTGGAGAGGTTGAGGGGCCAGCGGCGTGCAGATATCCATGGCATTTAATATGAGCAAGCCACAGTGTGTATAGCAGGAGACGGGAGCGTGGTAATGGCCGTGGTAAGGACAGAATGGCAGTTTAACGGAGCGGGGAGAGTTTACAAAAATGCTTAAATATAGAAAATATTATAGAAGGGGCAGAATGCCTTAAAAGAGAAACTCAAAAAAAATATAACCTTCATATTCCTTTCACGATTATATGAAGCAAGTTGACACAAAATTTACACTGGTTTCACCTGTGACAGGTGAACCCTAAATATCCTCTCGGTGGCTGGATTACTTAATAACAACGTAACCGGCGTAAGAAAATCGAGAATGATACAAGGCCCATGAAATCTGGGGGCAAGCTTGCCCGCGGGAACAAAGTTCTTGACCATAACTTGGTCACCTACCTTCAAAGGGGTGGGTCTCCGTCCACGATCATACCTTTCCCTAACCTTTTCATGAGACACTTTAAGATTGGCTTTAGCCTTCTTCCAAAGATCTTTAATGATGTCTGGATCTATTGTCTCGGGTAGAATGTCACTCAGAGACCAGAGGTTAGAGAGCGGCGTGTTGGGAACAAACTTGAACATCAAAGAGGCTGGAGTAAATTTATGTGATTCATGAACCGCCGAATTCAAAGCAAAAGCTAACCAATGCAGGGACGTATCCCACCTGGAATGATCTTCATGATGATAGGCAATAAGCGCGGACCTGAGATTACGGTTAACCCGTTCAGCCAGAGATGGTTGAGGGTAATAAGCAGAAGTAGTTACATGAGAGATGGACAAGTCGAAACAGAATTTACGAAAAAGATTAGATGTGAACGCCTTAGCATTATCAGATACAATATATTGGCACGGACCCAAAAGAGGCAAAAATAGAATTTAAGCAAATAATGGTAGACTGAGCGGTAGCCAGCTTAGTCGGAAATAACCAGGAAAATCTAGTAAAGCCATCTACGCATACAAAGATAAACTTGTTAGCATTTCCCTTAGACTGGGGGAAGGGTCCTACATAATCAATATACAGGCGTTCCATGGGGCGCGACGCTTGATGAAGCTAACCAATGCAGGGACGTATCCCACCTGGAATGATCTTCATGATGATAGGCAATAAGCGCGGACCTGAGATTACGGTTAACCCGTTCAGCCAGAGATGGTTGAGGGTAATAAGCAGAAGTAGTTACATGAGAGATGGACAAGTCGAAACAGAATTTACGAAAAAGATTAGATGTGAACGCCTTAGCATTATCAGATACAATATATTGGCACGGACCCAAAAGAGGCAAAAATAGAATTTAAGCAAATAATGGTAGACTGAGCGGTAGCCAGCTTAGTCGGAAATAACCAGGAAAATCTAGTAAAGCCATCTACGCATACAAAGATAAACTTGTTAGCATTTCCCTTAGACTGGGGGAAGGGTTCCGGTTCATGGGTCTCGACGTCGTTAGAAAACATACGGCTGAGTCCATCAGCAACAACATTTTCGGTACCTCTGATATGCCTGACATCGAATTGGAAGGCAGAAATACGGATGGCCCAACGGGCTATACGACCAGTACGACGCGGCCTACCTAAGACCCAGCTTAAGGCTTGATTATCTGTCTCCAGGTCGAATTTGACATGTTCCAGATAGAGACGGAACTTCTCTAAGGCAAATAAGACTGCCAACCCTTCGAGCTCATAGATAGAATACTTGGCTTCTTGAGCCAATAGAGTCCTAGATGCATAGGCGATGGGTCGCCTCCCTAGTTCAGTCTCTTGAAGAAGGACTGCAGCTACTGCTGACGACGACGCGTCGGTTTGGACGATGAATTTCTTCGAGAAATCAGGCATAGCAAGTACAGGGGCATTACAGAGAGCTAATTTAAGATCTTCAAAAGCGGCTTGTTGAGAAGGTCCCCACTCAAATTTGATGCCTTTCCTACGAAGAAGGTTTAAGGGCGCCGCTCTATTAGCGAAATTAGGAATAAACTTCCTGAAGAAATTCACCATACCAATGAACCTGGCGATACCTTTAATGTCCTTGGGAGGTTTAAAATCACGGATGGCCTGTGTTCTAGAATGATCGACTGCTACACCATCAGGTGACACAATATGCCCTAGGAATGACATAGAGGGCTTAGCAAAGGCAACCTTGGACAACTTGACAGTTAACCCAGCCTTACGAAGGCGATCGAGGACTTCTCGCAGATGATCTAGATGTTCTTCAAAAGTATCTGAAAATACGACGACATCATCCAAGTAGTGATATAAGTACTCAAATTTGATGTCGGAGAAGACCCTATCTAGTAGCCTAGTGAGTACAGCCGCTCCCGTGGGGAGCCCGAAAGGCACGCGGTTGTATTCGTATAAGCTCCAGTCCGTGGCAAATGCTGTAAGGTGTTTAGACTCTTCGGCAAGGGGAATTTGATTATAGGCCTGATTCAGGTCCAAGATAGTAAAGAACTTGGCCTTACGAAACCATGAAAAACAAGAATGAAGGTCAGGAAGGGGCACAGATTGTAACACCACCTTCCGATTGAGAGCCCTATAATCAATGACAGGCCTGAAGCCTCCTTGGGGTTTCGGGACTAGAAAAATAGGCGAAGAATACGCTGACTTAGAGGGCCTAATAATACCATCCTTCAACATCTGATCGATAATTTCTTTCAGAGCCTTCATTTTAGGTGGAGATAGCCTATAAGGTGGAAAACGGACAGGAATCGAATCCGTGACCTCAATTTTGTATTCAATAAGGTCAGTAACACCAAGAGTATCAGAGAACACCTCTGGAAATGACTGACATAATTTACGAATACTATCAGCCTGCTCCTCAGGTAGATGTCTAAGGTCTAACAACATCTCATCCTGGGTAGGCGAAATAGATGAACATGACACAGAATTACACTTTAACAAGGGAATTTTACATTTGGACGTAAATTTGAATGTGCACGACTTACTCTGAAGATCGAGCACAAGACCAGTGTGAGAAATGAAGTCCGCTCCCAGTATGATGGGGCAAGACAAGTGCTTAGCCACAAACAGTTTGGTTTTCCATGTAAATTTAAAAATACGAATTTTGACCAGTACGGAACCTAGAATTTCTAATGGAGATGAATTAGCCGAAACATATTGAACAGGAGATGAGACATAGTCAGGTAGTTTACAAACAGATTTCAATTTAGAATACCATTCAGCCAAAATAATCGAACAAACACTGCCTGAATCTAAGAGAGCTGTTACAGGTTCCTTATTTAACTCAATCTTAAGAAAAGGAACCGGTGCGGGAGTATCTGCCGCAATCCTAAGACACTCTTTGGGGCATTCCAAAGATGAATTTGAAAATTGCTCGTTCCCTGATTTTTCGATCTGTTTACCCGGGGCTGAGTCTCGGGAAGATGGATTAATCGACTCAGCCGAAGACACTAGTCACTTTATATTGTTGTTGGAAGTTGCACCAGAAGTTGAGCAGGAGGGGGTGCTATTCGAATTGGGACAATTCTTGGCAATATGTGAGAAAGCCCCACATTTAAAACAGCCTTGTGATGAACCAGCTCCATTCCTTGTCCCATTAGATTTGAGCAATGGGCACTTGTTCCGAAGGTGGTCGGGCGACCCGCAAGCATAGCATTTACGGGGTGTGACTGGTCGGCGAGGTGGAGGCCGAGTATTACTAAAAGAAGGCGGGGGTTCTTTCGCTACACGCAATGAATCTGCGTATCTAACTCCTTCCGCTGAGACGGCCAATGCTTCAAGTTCAGAGAAAGTTTGCGGGCACGCCGCGAAACACAAATATGACCTATAGGGAGGTGAAATTCCCTCTACAATAGCCTGTACAATCTGATCTTCGGGAAAATGAAGGGCAAACACCCTAGTATAAAACTTAATATCCTGTATGAAATCAGCCAAGTTTTCATCCAAGCGTTGTACACGGTAATAGTACTTCTGAATCAGAGATGACCTCGCGCGAGCAGGAATAAAATTTGCAAGCAAGTGTGCATGAAAATCTTCAATAGATGACTGTTCAGCTATGGCTCTTACTATTTTGTCAGAGAGAATACCAATTGCATAAGGATAGATAATTTGCAAAATTTGACATGGAGAAAGAGAAAACACAAGGGCATGATCCTGAAATTCAACTAGAAATCTTAAAAATGAAATTACTTCACTGGTGGTATTAACGGAAAACTTAGAGATACCTCTGAGCAACATTGCCAATGGATGAGGCAAGCTGCTAAACCCGGGTGACATAGTCGGTAAAGGTTTAAGTGGCAAGGAAGTTAATTCAGAACGTACATTAGTCAATGAGTTACGACGTTCAGACTCGTTGTCTAATGGGGCAGAGATAGTTTGAGCAGCAACGGTTATCCTATTGACTTCTCCCTTAGGAGGCTCTTCCTCGCTCCCAGCATTCAACGTGGCGGGTTGATCAGTTTTGGGAGGAACTTCCCCAGTTAACAATTGAGTAACCTTGCTAGATAATTCAGACATATTTTCAAGCAGCGTACTAGCTTCCTTCTTCTGAACATCATTCAACTTTAGAGACAACAGATCGTTAACTCTATTTGAAAAATGAAACAGCCTAGCTTGCACACGCTTTATTTGATTAGGAGACGGATCATTTTCGTCAAAAAAACTAACTACAGAAGCTAGCCCAGTAATGTTCTCCGTGATCGTGGAAAGAGAGTCGTCAATTTCTTTCTCTCCCAAATTGGGGATGGAAATGGGCAAATCTAGGGATTCTCTAAGCTGTTTGTGTCTACTGCAACCGTGCCTCCAGATTGTACATTTCTAATAGTTAATTCATAGATCAACTCCTCCTTGCGCAAATAGTTAAGATGAAGAACATCGCGAGGGCCAGGCATGGTGACAGAACAATTTTGAAAACCTCAAAAATTCCAGCAACTGAGAAAATGGTTAGAGTTCGGAACAGAACAATATTTAGCCGTCAAAAGGGGCTAAAATGAGACCCATTCAACCACGCTCTGCTACCACTTGTTACGGAGCTTTCCGTGGTAGGTAGAGGTGAAAGAAGGTGCGGGTGTGAATAGGTCTCCAGCTACGAAAGTAAAATTAATTTAAAATTTAACAAGGTTATATTTTCTTTTCAAAATAAGGAGATAACAAGCATGGCAGGTACAAAGTAGCAAGTCAAAAGGGTAGTTACAATATTTACAGGATTTGGGCTTCGCGCCCTGACTTCACAATGCTTGGGCAATCAGCTCAGTTTTACCCCAAACACAAGTTTCAACAGAGGGGCAGAAAACCCCATTCATGCCTAGGAGCCCTTGCTCCAAATTACACTGAAAAGCCTCCACGAGGCATACAACACTCAATTTTCAAAAGGAGCCACTCGCTCTCAACTCTAAGCCTCTCCCAGGCCACACCAAACTCCACCTTCAAGTTGTCCTCACTGGACATAGACACAGGGGTAAAATACCCAACCTACTGAGGTCTATTAAATGAAAAGAAGGTTGATTACATGACCTCCAAAATAACAATTTGAGAGGAGGCGATCTGCACTCCTAATACACTTTGTTTTTAAAACCTACTTGGCACTAGGCCATTAATACAAGGGCTAATCCCATACTACAGAGGTGACTTCAGAAAAGAACAATTTACATTATATTAACGAAGAATAGGTTGAGAAAAATAAGTTCACCTCAAAACATTATGATTGGGATCTCGAGAGGGTTAAGCACTCTCTATCCCGATATGCAGTTCAAAAGATGAAATAGATACAAGTTTCTTTACATTTTAAGGAGGGTTACATAATGGAAAAAGCTTCGGACCCGCCCCGAGAGTTAAACTGCTGAGCAAGCAAGAAAATAAGTAATTAATCGGCCATTACCTTGTTGTTGACCGCCGCCGAAGAAAGAGGCGCTACCCGCCCCCTGCTATGTACTTTACACACTGAAAGATGGAACAGAAGTGGCCCAGAGACCCTAAAATCAGCAGTTTATATACTCTCGCGGAAGGTTCTAGGCGTTAGGGGAATGAAAACACCCGCCCACAATCACTTTATTGGAGAAAAAAGAGAAACCCCTACACAAGATGAAGAAGAAACACATTATTGGTGGAAAATTAATTTCAGAAATTCGGGATTGGCTAGATTTAAAACAAGGGGAAAGAAAGGGGTAATATTGCCAACTTAACCAATGACTGAAAGAAATTTAACAAAGAACAAACTTTTGAAATAAAATTTTCTCCAAAGAACAGTTCTTTTTCTTCGCACTAGGGTGCACTATTGTAGTTCTTCAGTAGTGTCCTCTAGAAGAGAAAGTTCACACTTCTTACTTCAAGCAAAACAAAAACACATCAAAAATGACACAGTTCTAAAACTCCAAAATTTACAGGTAGTGACATCTTCTGAGAAAGTAGAAAATTAATACCGTCAATCAAGTTCAGACTTCCTCCAGCAGAGGAGTTTCAACTGGCGCACCTTTTGAATTAGCGGCGTGGAGGTGTACCGCCCGGTACAATATTTTTAGGCTGAAGTTGTCTCACAAGGAAGAGACGAAACATGTCCCCTTTCTAAAATAAAGTAAAAAGGAATAATAATGTACTGTATTGCAAAAGTGGAGTCACTCAATTATTAATTATTATGAAAAATGAAATGAAATGGTGTATGGCTTTTAGTGCCGGGAGTGTCCAAGGACAAGTTCGGTTCGCCATATGCAGGTCTTTTGATTTGACACCCATAGGCAACCTACGCGTCGTGATGAGGATGAAATTTTGATGATGTACACCCATCCCCTGTGCCAGCAAAATTAACTAATTCAGGTTAAAATTCCCGACACTGCCGGGAATTGAACCCGGGACCCCTGTGACCAAAGGCCAGCAAGCTAATCATTTAGCCATGGAGCCAGACATTAATTATTATTATGAATTATTATGAAGACCTGTAAACACTAGAGATTGATGAGATTAATCACTTGTAAACCAGAAGCCTTTCCAATGCATTGCTGTCGACAGTTAACAATATTAACAACAACTTGACAATGCGGAAGTTTATTTTGGTGGTACTTTGGTATCTGGTTCGGATATTGGGTTCATGGAAAAATAATGTTTTACGATACCTGAAGTAGCAAAGAGGAGAGAGACTTCCTCGAAGCTTGCCAGGTATCAACCCACACACCCCAAATTACATTCTTACTTACATACAGTAGAAGAAGTATAAATGTGGCAGCCTGGAACTAAAGAATACTACCATTTTATTCGTTCCTATGGTCTTGTCACTAACTGGACCTAACCAGTCTTGAGCATGGCCTTGCCCAGACCAATGTTTTGTAGCTCTAATCTATCTTTCCTCGTTATCATTCACCTTTCGTGTTATTCAATAGTTGTGCATATTGTACCAATGTTGGAAAGCCTATTCGGTGCACTGCGAGCTTGTCGGAGCCGCTGCCATGATGGGTCTAGAAATAGAAATAGAAAAATAGTCCCACACAGAACCACATACGAGCCGGCCGGACAAGAGACAGAGATAAACAGGGTGGAGGAAAGCTTTCATATATCAATAATATATGGATTGCACGAATTGTCCGGCTACATAACCAGCATATTGAGTAATTCCACCTAGAAAAACAAGCCCTGTTTAACCAGACACATACGTATTCAAGCTTCCAACTTGAGATGACATCGACCTAATTTCAAAATTTACTTCCGATTTTAGAACACCGTGATCATCACATTAATTTTTATTTTGAGTATCAAAACTCAATGGGACTTTCATCATTTAGTAGTTTGGTCTTATGACAATTAACAACATGAATTGTTTTCAAAACTGTGTTTACATATGACAGATTGAGACATCTTGACTCTTTAACATTTTAAGGAAAAATTGTTTTTTAGTGTTAAGTATAACATGTGTTTTTTTAAAATTTATTTTGCACCCACATTGGAGCACTGAAATCAATCTATATACAGTCAAGTCTTATGAATATTGGTTACAAATTTGGTTGATGTTTCTTCTTTTGTTCCCAGAAATGTTTCATTCTCTCTGACCTGGCTGCCCATTCTTCGTCAGTTATGTTGTACTGTTTGCGTGTATAGGTCTTTAGTTTAAGTCTCACGTTGTTATTTCTCAGGATCCTCTTCTCTTCTCTGTTTTCAATTTGTTGAATTGTCAAGGCTAATTCATTTAAATCTTCTTCGACTTCTTTGAACCAGTGATTTTTAGTTTTACTATTCCAAAAGTAGTTGAATAAATGTTTGAGTATCCTAGTCTCTGGTAGTCATGATATGTGACAGAAAAAAGCAACTCTTCATTTTCACATTTTATCCATTATAAACTCAGTCTCCTGGTATACAACTTCATTAGGTAGTAATCACCATTGTCCATTGGTGTTTTTTGTTTAGAAGTGTTCTAATGATTCATCTGTCTATTTTCTGTAATTTATCTGTAGTTGATTTCGTATTCAAATTGAATAAGGTTTCACGAGCATAGGTTGCTTCAGGCTTAATAACGGAGTTGTAGTGTTTAAATTTTGCATTTATTGAGAGAGATTTCTTCTTGTAGGTTGGCCAAGTAATGTGTTGTGCTTGTTTTAATTTGGTAATTCTATTTTCAACTGATATTTTCTCTTTTAAGTTCCAAGTTATAATCTCTACGAGATATTTAAATTTATTAACAACCTTAATTTGTTTGTTATTAGTCAGTGTGATACGTGATATTTCCACTTTGAAGGATGGCATCATTTCTGTCTTTTCAAAGGAGATTTGTAATCCAATTTTTGCTGCTATTCATTCTAATTCTTCAATTTGGAGTTTAGTGTTTATTATTATAATATTTTTAGGCTGAAGATGTCTCACAAGGAAGAGAGGAAACATGCCCCTTTTTAAAATAATGTAAAAAGATCAACTGGCCCTTTGGTCTAATTTTGGGAACATATCGTGGGTCTGATGACAATTCTCTGGAGGTATACACAACAAACATGTAGCAGCTTACGGAACCAAATTCCCCACAGCCTCCAGTGGGCACCCAGGCAAAGGACTCCAAAATGCTTAAACTGTGAGTGGTCGCTAGGCGAATTGTAATACGAGTGGTCGCACAGGAGACTTTCTCTCACATTAAACTTCATTTAAAATAAATATACCTTCTACAATTTTGCAGGACGTAAGAGTAACAGTAACAGAGTAACGTAACAGTATGCACTAGCCAGTGTCTTGGTAGGTGTGCTAGGTACCAACTGATGAGCCCAACCTAGCACACGAGGGCAAAACGCTGGCTACCGGGAATGAGTTAGCTGGAAAATGTATAATGTCCAATAACTGACCATTTATATTGGTATTATAAATTTACTCATTTGGGACAAATATTTCAGATTTCCTATGAGAATCAACATCTGTATCATCTGATAGCCAAGCAGGCATCAATTTTTGGTAAAGAGACAAAATCTCTCATAGTGCATTGGCACTGCCGGTGGCTCCATGTAGCCTACGCAGTGGCCTCCACAGGACAGGCAGGGGACAGCAACAAAAACGGGAACTTCTCGCCGTCTGTCTCTACAGTGGACTATCTTCTCCGTTACCTCATCCCAAACTATTTTTGATTCGGCCGGGTGACGCAGCAACTCTAACATTGCACCCAGCCGACCCAACAAAGCATATCGGCCAGACACCAAGTTGGAAGTCGGCCTTCCCGCCATGTATTATACCTGTATAGTCCATGATGTTGACCTTGCAATCTCTGACGAGGCCATCCACACCAATCTCCGCATGCTCGGGGTTCATAGTGCCGCACGACTCTACGACGGCTCCGCACCATCACCGGATGTACTTCTGTATATCGACTCTGCAGATGCCTATTTCAACATTCATGATAATGGAGCGTTCATCCAACATCGCCTCCACTGTGTGGAATCTACTCCTCCCTACGTCTTCGCGCAGCTCATGGACAATGCACCTGCTACAGCCACTTCGCCCATCGCAACCCCTCCATCCCTCTCACCACCAGCATCCTCGTTGTCTAGTTACACCACCCCCATTACTACCATTACTATTACCACCACCACTACCACCTCTGTGCACACCTTACCCAACACTCCTACTACCATCACAACGATGTCCCATCTTTTCCCCCTGACGATGTCTTTTCTCCCCATCCCTCCCACCCCTGATCTACCACGTCCCCAGAGCACATCTCATCAGCCTCCTGCCGAGGGAACTATTACTTCTGATACTCCTGGAAGTATGTTACCTCCGCCACCGACGCCACCACCTTCGGACCGTAATATCCTGTATAGCTGCATCGTTCGCGGTGTGGAAGCAAGTATACCAGCTAACGTCATCGCCCAGGAACTCTGCCAGTCAGGACTGCCCATGCAAAGTGTGTTTCGCATCCACAATGTCAACGGTCCGACCTTCTTAGTCAGACTCCAACTTCCAACTTCCGAAGGTGCTCAACGCCTCATCGACAATGGGATAGACCTCTATGGCCGCCACCATCGAGTTGAAACATCTTGCTCGCCTCCCTAAACTTCGCCCCGACATACCACACCTTGTCGCTGTCCCCGACCCGTCCCTCCACCTCAACCACCTAGTACACATCTCCGACCTTATCCACACCCACCCCGTTACTTTTTACCACCATCGCCAACCTCTCACCTCCTCAGCCTCCTACTCACTTCTCTTGTTAACTTCTCCTCCTTCTATCACACCCTTGCACTTCATCTTATCCCTTGCAACCTTGGTTAAACCTTCCCTTCTTGGCTTCTCTCCTATTTGTAAATCTGTCCATAAAGCACTAGATAACCTACACATCCTTTATTCTCATCTCCTTGACTTCTTCGTACAGCCTTTTACCCACTCTGTCTAATCTCCTGGCCAGAGAGAGGGCGTTACCCTCTAGGTGGCCCAACCCATCTCTTCAGGGTGGGGAATGAAAGCATTGTTAGTTAGTTAGCCTTAACGGTATGCACTAGCCAGCATCTTGGTAGGTGTGCTAGGTACCAACTGATGAGCCCAACCTAGCACACGAGGGCGAAATGCTGGCAACCAGGAATGAGTTAGCTGGAAAATGTATAATGTCCAATAACTGACCATTTATATTGGTATTATAAATTTACTCATTCAGGACAAATATTTCAGATTCCCTATGGGAATCAACATCTATATCACGTAAGAGTGAAACAAATTACGGTAATGAGACGTAAAGACCGTGTTATACAGTTTAGATTTTAAAAAATGGTTATCCTTATATTACAGCAACATTGCCCCATTGCTCTTCAACATATATACAGCAGATCTACCTTCAACTAATGCTAGGAAGTTTATATACGCCGACGACATCTGTTTGGCAGCCCAGTCTGGTGATTTTGCTGGAGCAGAAACCACACTCACTAAAGATCTCTGCAGAATTGATAATTATTTTAAAACCTGGTGACTGAAACCAAACACAACAAAAACAGAGGTCAGCTGCTTTCATTTGAGCAACAGACAAGTCAATTATGTCCCTCAGGTTCAATTCAGAGGTCATATACTGAAGTTCAATCCTCATCCAAAATATCTAGGCGTTACCTTGGATCGATCTTTGACTTACAGCAAACATGTATGCAAAACATCTGCCAAAATCAAAACCCGCAATAACATCCTGCACAAACTCGCAGGAACAAGCTGGGGCCCATCTGCATCCACCCTCCAAACTACAGCACTTGCGTTAGTATACCCAGTAGCCGAATACTGCTGCCCAGTATGGCTCAACAGTGCCCACACAAAGAAGATAGACACTCAGTTAAACGATACTATGTGGACTATATCAGGAACCATCCAATCCACACCTTTGGATTGGTTACCAGTCCTTTCAAATATTCCACCTCCTCATCTCCGAAGACAAATGGCACTGAAGAAAGAATGGCTTAAATGCTGTGACAATCCTCTTCTACCAATACATCAAGACTGCCTACGTGAAGATCTCACGCTGAAATCTAGGAACCCTTCTTGGTTACTAGGAAAGAGGCTAGCCCAATATGAATTTCATACTAACACTGCCTGACGCGATGGGTGGGCAGCTTCAAACCCTGACAGATTAGGTCTAATTTCGGATCCAGTTATGCAACCTCCTGGTTTCAACTTACCCAGAAAAATCTGGTCATCACTTAATCGGATCAGAACTCAACATGGCAGATGCAACTTCTGGAAACACAAGTGGAAGATTACCAGCGATCCTTATTGCGACTGCTCTGATGTGCCTCAGACCATTCAACATATCGTCACAGAGTGCCCACTCCGAAGATTCAGTGGGACAATAAAGGATATCCACAAGGCCAGTGATGAAGCTGTGAGTTGGCTAACAAAACTGGACATTCAGCTTTAGCAGCAATGTAGATATTGATGAGCTCAAATGTATAAATATAGTTTGTTTATTACGTACTTGTTCTGTGGGTATAGATGAAACTGTTTTTCGTGTAATTGTACATATTTGTTAATAACCAAATTGTAACAATGTATCCTCATGCCATACGAAATATATATATATATATAGCAACAAATTACTCCTTAACAGAAATTAGTCATTAGTTCAGCACATGTAAGTACGTTATATTCACAGGAGTGCCGGGCTGAATGACTCAGACAGTTAAGGCGCTGGCTCTCTGAACAGGGTTGATCCTGGCTCAGTCCGGTGGTATTCGAAGGTACCGTGATACATCAGCCGTACCTTTACTGGCATGTAAAAAAAACTCATGTGAGACAAAATTTCAGCACCTTGGCATCTGCAAAAACCGTAAAAAGTAGTTATTGGGACGTAAAACCAATAACATTGTTATTAATATAAAACTTTCTGACAGTCACAATACAAATGCAAGAATAAAATACAATAGGTCTTTTCTCAAACATTTCAGTTAGCTGGAATTTGTAACAGCATTTATTTTGCAGCCTTCTTCCTCAACTAATCATTTTTGAAGACCTGTATATCAGTAATTGCAAATGGAGAATGTTACGCGCACAACTTAAGTCAAATACTAACGCCTACAACAGGAGAAAGTTTCCCTATCGACTTCAACATAACACCAACGCCACTGGTCGTGCGATGAGAGAATCTCTCACACAGGGCGCACGAACTGATTCGAATCTTTGTTTTGACTTGAGGAGGGGATGCTTAACCTTCGAATGTGAATCATCTTACTCATGACAGTTATCAACTCAGCTAGAAGAGGGAACAGTCACCTCCCTTGCGTCACTGAGAAGTAAACTCACAATACAAAATAATGTGAGAGAAAATCTCATATAGCGACCACTCGCGGGTTAAGGCAGAAGGGAAGAGACAAGTTCCGGCCATTGTGTGAAATTGCCCAGTACAGTATAGGCCTACTGAATTTATGATGACCGTAAAGATCTTATTAAAGTCGAGAAATTTAATTAGATAGCATCAATGTGGATACCTAACAATGAAGTTTATCAGGGATGAAAAGATCTTGCAATTTTGTCAGTGTTATGCAAGTATCCATGCACTAATTTGATGACTTCTCCAGACAGTGTTCAAAACAGCCTCTTCATTTCGATCAGACATTATAGGAACATCTCAAACAGACGTTATAGGAACATCTCTAAAAGGGGGTAGTCTTCTGTCAGGAAACTGCTCATAATACAGGAGTTGTGACTTGAATGTATTCTGTCTTGTTTCTCCATAAATCACAAATGTATTAACATACTTGTTTCTGAAATACATCATAAATAAATGAATAAGTACTGTGATGTGTCCTGGAAGGTGTAGATAAACATTGTGTCCCCATTAAAAACAATAAAAGCATAAGGTTGGATTCGAACCACTACACTACCAATACTCAGGTAACACAGGTGACCGGCACATTACTGACTGAGCCCCAGGGATAATGTATGTAATATCTGTTGGAAGTGTAGTACTAAACCACAGCCCTTCTACCTGAAAAGTTAATATCGATGCCAGAGTTTTCAATCATGATTTATGGCATTCATTTTAACTTCCTACCATTACAGATCACATTTCATAATCTATTAATTCGATAGTATTAAGGGCATATGTGTTATTTCAGGGAGCAATAAATTGCACGTTTGTACAATGGTCTGTAGGACTGGGTGCAAAAATTGTGCATAGTCATTTCACTTTGCTAGTTCCATGGCTCATTTGCATTGCTGACACATGGACAGGTTGCACAGCAATATCAAACATAAGGAGAAATTTAATGTTGGTTGGGTTTCATAAAACTAAATAATAAAGGGGTGATGCACGCATGCAGGCACCCACACAGAGCTCAATAGCTGCAGTTGCTTAAGTGCTTAAGTGTTTAAGTGCGGCCAGCATCCAGCTTTCGGGAGCAAGGGCGCCCATAGGATAGTTTGTAGGGTGGGAGTACGTATTATTTTTAATATTTAGGAAGATGAATGGTGACTTGTATTCCAAGGTAGAATACCACCCACGATATCCCCTATCACTTCTACATAATACCGACATTTAAATCATTTTCTTGAAAGGAAAAACCTGACTACATTAGATATTTTTATTTCCCCGAGAGCTAGGGGGTGGGTCTCCCCCCTTGCTCCTGGGCATGGGCGCACTTGAGTGGGAGATGTAGTTTCGAACCTCACTGTTGGCAGCCTTGAAGATGGTTTTACGTGGTTTCCCATTTTCACACCAGGCGAATGCTGGGGCTGTGCCTTAATTAAGGCCTCGGCTGCATCTTATCCACTCCTAGATCTTCCCTTTCCTGTCATTGTCGTAAAACCTATCTGTTTGCAACAAATCAGCTTCATTATCCGTATCAAATCCTATTTACAAAGACTTATAACAATAAAAATCTTCCACCTTTTTGATACTTATACTTGCATTTTAGCAAATTAATTAATTACACACAGTACATGTTTCATTCTTTTTTAGAACATCTTCAGCTGTTTACATAGCTTAGGTGATTCACTAAGAGTTTATCTTTTTAAGTACATTACAATCAGGTACCTTGTTCTTCTTAAATACTATGTAAATATAAATTGAATTAAAATGAATTAAAAAAACAATGTGGTGGTTAAATGGGTTAGTAAAATGAGATGGAATGGTTATACTTATAGTTAGCCTATTTTAAAAACTATTTCTATTCATTTGAACAGTTGTTGTTAAAAAGTTTCCAGCACTTTTTCACCAAAATATTTTGCTTGTCTTCCAGTAAAACGTTTTTGAAAAATGTATAACTTTCCTTTGACACTGTTCTGAATATTGTTAAGTGTTCACTTCATTCACTCCCTCCAAGGTGGCTGCTATTTGTTTTTGAACTTACATAATATATCTTGAATTGGGTTAGTTACGGAACCTGGAAGCTGATTGCCGTTTGCTAATAATAATGGAGCTTCTCCATATTTTTGCTGTTGTCAAAATCCATTCCTACTGTGACCTTGGAGGAGCTATGTTTCAAGCAGCCTTCCATCTTGTGTAATTACACAATCACAATTACACAATTACAATCTGTGTCGGTGCGACAAAGCAACTTGTAAGAGATACACAGGATAGGGGAGAAAATTACATATCAAACACAGTTTTCTTTTCATGTTATGAAATAAAGGAGCTGCTTTCTTACCTATCATCCAAGGAGTCGGCAAAATCAAGAATCCTCGTTTGGGCTACACTATGCACGACAATGTTCTTCTTAGACAGCCGCGTTTCTGGAAAGGAAATAAGCTTTATGGATGATTTCTTCATGCAGAGCATCTACACATTCAGTGATGTTCAGTGAGGAGATAAAGTTTTCTGAAGGGTTTGTTACACATAACAGAAAATCATTTAACATGGAATTATATGATATATTGAATTAGGAGGATACACTTAATTTTACCTTTGTAAAATGACAGGTTTAAAATGAAATGATTTTAAAAGTCATCTAAAATTATTTCCTTTGGTTTGTAAGGTAAGGAGAAGATATTTAATCTGAAAAATAAAATGATCGTGTTACCTCATATTATCCCCTCGTATCATATCAAGGAAGGAAGGAAGGAAGGAAGGAAGGAAGAACAAAACTTACTTTTTCTGTTTACAGTAAAATGTGACACAACACACAGTTGAGCTATTCAGAATTTTCTTTCTTTCTTAATCAGTTTACCCTCGAGGGTTGGTTTTTCCCCTCAGACTCAGCAAGAGATCCCACCTCTACCACCTCAAGGGCAATGCCCTGCAGCGTGAGACTTTGGGTCTGGGATACAATTGGGAAGGAGTACCAGTACTTAGTCCAGGCAGCCTCGCCTGCTATGGTGAACAGGGGCCTTGTGAGAGGATGGGATGATTGGAAGTCGATAGGCAAGGAAGCAGCCATGGTCATAAGTTAGGAACCATCCTGGCACTTGCCTGGAGGAGAGGTGGGAAACCATGGAAAACCACTTCGAGGATGGCTGAGTTAGGAATTGAAACCCTCCACTCAATTGAGCTCCCAAGGCTGAGTGGATCCCGCTCCAGCCCTCGTACCACGTTTCAAATTTAGTGGCAGAGCTGGGAATTGAATCCGGGCCAGCAGGGGTGGCAGCTAATCACACTAACCACTGCACCGCAGAGGTGGACCTCTTAATTTACCTTTCAGTTTTATATAAACGTGTTCACGTATGTTCTTAACCAGCTTATTGTTTTCGAGTTCTGCCAAAGGACATTCTTTATTAGGCATGTCATTAATGTTGGCATGTAAAAGAAACCCATTGAGTATCCAAGCCTACTCTCCTGATGAAGTTGGAAGCAGAAATGAGCTCTTCAGGATGTAGAGGAAGGACATGTGAAGATGACAGTACTGCCCTTGTCCTTTTGTGATTTCATGTTTGAGTCATCTATTTGCAAAACCGGCCAAATGGTTACATTTTTCAGGAAACTGAACATGTTTTGTAAAATCTAAATAATCAGATTTAGAATGATTTTTATTTGCTTAATCTATATATATAAAATAACTTGTCCTGACTGACTGACTGACTGATTCATCATCGCCGAGCCAAAACTACTGGACATAAAGAAATGAAATTTTGGGGATACATTCATATTAACATGTAGGTGCTCGCTAAGAGAGGATTTTTGGATATTCCGTCGCTAAGGGGGTAAAAAGGGGGTTGAAATTTTAAAATGAGTGTATCTATATCTCAAAACTTTAAAAGTTTACAGATGTAAAAATTGGTATTTAGGATCTTCTTTCAAAATAAGGAAACACGTATTTTTTTTATTTTCAGAAAATCCCAACAGGAGGGGTGAAAAACGGTGAAAAAAGGGTTGAATGCCTTTAATCAGGATACCAGTACTTATATCTCAGAAACTGAAGATATTACAGACCTGAAAATTGGTACACTTGATATCTTTTAAAAATAAAGAAACACGTATTTTTTGTTTTTGGAAAATCCAATTAATGGGAGGGGGAAAAGAGGGATGAATTATTGAAATGAGTGTATCAATATCTCAAAACTTTGAAAGTTTACAGATGTAAATATTGGTATTTAGAATTTTCATTATAAATAAAGAAACACGTATTTTTTTGTTTTCGGAAAATCCCAATAGAAGGGGTGAAAAGGGGTGAAAAATGGGTTGAATGCCGTTAATGACGATAGTTATATCTCAGAAACTGAAAATATTACAGACCTGAAAATTGGTGTTTGGGATCTCCTTTAAAAATAAAGAAACACGTATTCTTTTGTTTTTGGAAAATCCAATTAATGGGGGGGGTTAAAGGGGGGTGATTTTGAAAATGAGTGTATCTATATTTCAAAACTTTAAAGTTTAGAGATGTAAAAATTAGTATTTAGAATCTCCTTTAAAAATAAAGAAACACGTAATTTTTTGTTTTCGGAAAATCCCAATAGGAAGGGTGGAAAATGGGTTGAATGCCTTTATTGAGGCTACTTATATTTCAGAACCTGAAGATATTACAGACCTAAAAATTGGTATTTGGGATCTACTTTAAAAGTAAAGAAACAGGTATTTTTTAGTTCTTGGAAAATCCAAATAATGGGGGGGGGGGGGGTGAAAAGGGGGGTGAATTTTAAAAATGAGTGTATCTACATCTTAAAACTTTAAAAGTTTACAGATGTAAAAATTGGTATTTATAATCTCCTTTAAAAATAAATAAACATGTATTTTTTTGTTTTCGGAAAATCCTAATAGGAGGGGTGAAAAGGGGTTGAATGCCTTTAATGCGGATACTTATATCTCAGAAACTGACAATATTAAAGACCTGAAAAAAGGTATTTGGGATCTCCTTTAAAAATAAAGAAACATGTACTTTTTGTTTTTGGAAAGTCCAAAGAGTGGAGGGTTGAAAGGGGGATGAATTTTTAAAATGAGTGTATCTATATCTCAAAACTTTCAAAGTTTACAGATGTTAAAATTTGTACTTAGAATCTACTTTCAAAATAAAGAAACATGTATTTTTTTGTTTTCGGAAAATCCCATAAGGAGGGGTGAAAAGGGGTGAAAAATAGTTTAATGCCTTTAATAAGGATCCTTATTTCTCAGAAACTGAAGATCTTACAGACCTGAAAATCGGTATTTGGGATCTCCTTTATAAATAAAGAAACATGTATATTTTGTTTTTAAAAAATCCAAATAGTGGGGGGGAGGGTGAAAGGGGGGTGTATTTAACAAATGAGTGTATCTATATCTCAAAACTTCAAAAGTTTGCAGTTGTAAAAATTGATGTTTAGAATCTCCTTTAAAAATAAAAGAACACGTATTTTTTTGTTTTCAGAAAATCCCAATAAGAGGAGTGAAAAGTGTGAATAAGGGGTTGAATGTCTTTAATGAGCATACTTATATCTCAGAAACAGAAGATATTACAGACCAGACAGACAGTTAATATATGGAATCTCCTTTAAAAATACAGAAACATTAATTTTTTTGTTTTTGGATAATCTAAATAATGGGGGTTAAACAGGAGTGACAAAGTGGGGTGAATTTTTAGAAAGACTACATCTACAGTATATCTCAGAAACGTAAAATGTTGCAGACGTTTATATTGGTATTTGGAATCTCCTGTTAAAGTAAGGAAACAGGTATTATCGGAAAATCCAATGAAGGTTGCGCGGGGGGGGGGGGGGTGAAAAATTGAAAAATTTATTCAATTAATTGTATGAGGATACTTACATCTGATAAAAACTAAAGTTGTTACAGACGTGAAAATTGGTATTTAGATCTTCTTTCAAAATAAAACGACGCTTTTGGGGGGGGGGGCGGAGAATAATTTTTGGGGGCGAGTGTGAAAAGGAGTTGAATTCGCTTCATGACGACACATATCTCAAAAACTGAAGATAATCGGTATTTAGAAGATCCTTTACTATTAAAGAAACAAGTACTTTTTGCCGGAAAATTCACTTAAGGGGGGCGGGGAGTGTGAAAGTAAGTGAAAAAAGTGAATTACTTTTATGGGAATACTTATATCTCAAAACTGAAGGTAACACACGTGAACATTGGTATTTGGAATCTCCTTTAAACATAAAGGAACACGTTTTCTATTTTTGGGGGTGGAGGTAAATCAACTTAACCGCGGTGGGGTGAAAACGGAGGTGAGACCATTTGATTTTACTGTTCCTAATGTACTTATAAGGAGCCTCCGTGGCTCAGGCGGCAGCGCGCTGGCTTCTACCGCTGAGTTTCGTGGTTCAAATCCCGGTCACTCCATCTGAGATTTGTGCTGGTTAAAGCGGAGGCGGGACAGGTTTTTCTCCGGGTACTCCGGTTTTCCCCGTCATCATTCATTCCAGCAACACTCTCCAATATCATTTCATTTCATTTGTCATTCATTTAATCATTGCCCCAGTGGAGTGCGACAGGCTTCGGCAGGGCTTATTCATTCCACTCCTGACCCGGTTGAATGACTGGAAACAGGCTGTGGATTTTCAATGTACTTATTCTGATCATAAACCGATCGTTTTTAATCTCTCCTGGGTTCGTTTTCAAGAGCCATCTTTTCCTTTGGAGAACCTTCTTAGATTACAGTAGATTCTTCTGGCATATAAACAAAAATTTAAACATACTTGAAATAAACGATAGATATATGATTGACCTTGCAATTGTTCACCTCTGTAATAAGGTCAATAATGCACGGAAGTCTGTCATTCGAATCGCCAGAAGTCCTGCGCACTTGCATAAGGGCGACGATGGTGCTGGTCATACTGTCATCAATGACAACGGCAGCAGATGTAATTTACCGCCAAGTAGAAGTTCAGTACCGCCAAGGCACCCGAGACGACACCACGCCGGATCTCCTCAAGGATTTGATCCACATTAAAAATGCTTATAGGAAAAGATGGCAAAGATTTAGGGACTCCACTGACCGGGTGGAATACCTGGACCTATCCCGGGAAGTACGAAATCGATTGCTGGAGAGAAGATTGAAAAATGGGAGGAACGTTGCCGTAATCACTCAGAAAACGAGTCAGATCGAAAATTTTGGTGGAATCTCTCAGAAAACGAGTCAGATCGCGAATATCGGTGGGTTATATATAAAACCATAAGCATTCAATTATAAATTTCAGTATAACACCGTAACGAAGCACGGGTATCTTGCTAGTCTATATATATAAAATAACTTGTCCTGACTGACTGACTGACTGACTGACTGATTCATCATCGCCGAGCCAAAACTACTGGACATAACGAAATGAAATTTTGGGGATATATTCATATTAAGATGTAGGTGCTCGCTAAGAGAGGATTTTTTGATATTCCGTCGCTAAGGGGGTGAAAAGGGGGGGGGGGGTGAAATTTTAAAAAGAGTGTATCTATATCTCAAAACTTTAAAAGTTTACAGATGTAAAAAATGGTATTTAGAATCTTCTTTTAAAATAAGGATACATGTATTTTTTGTTTTCTGAAAACCCCAATAGGAGGGGTGAAAAAGGGTGAAAATGGGGAAAAATGGGTTGAATGCCTTCAATTAGGATACCGGTACTTATATTTCAGAAACTGAAGATATTACAGACCTGAAAATTGGTACTTTTGATCTCTTTTAAAAATTAAGAAACACGTATTTTTTTGTTTTTGGAAAATCCAATTAATGGAAGGGTGAAAAGGGGGTGAATTTTTAAAAAAGAGTGAATCTCTATCTCCAAACTTTTAAAGTTTGCAGATGTAAAAACTGGTATTTAGAATCTTCATTAAAAATAAAGAAACACGTATTTTTTTGTTTTCGGAAAATCGCAATAGGAGGAGTGAAAAGGGGTGGAAAAAGGGTTGAATGCCTTTAATGAGGCTACTTATATCTCAGAAACTGAAGATATTACAGACCTGAAAATCGGTATTTGGGATCTCCTTAAAAATAAAGAAACACGTATTTTTTTGTTTCTGGAAAATCCAGTTAAGGGAGGGAGTGAAAAGGGGGTAATATTTTAAAATGAGTGTATCTATATCTCAAAACTTTTAAAGGTTGTAGATGTGAAAATTGGTATTTAGAATCTCCTTTAAAAATAAAGAAACACGTATATTTTGTTTTCGGAAAATCCAATTAATGGCGGTTAAACAGGAGTGACAAATTGGGGTGAATTTTTGAAGGACTATATCTACAGAATATCTTGGAAACGTAAAATGTTACAGACGTAAAAAGTGGGTGTTTGGAATCTCCTGTAAATGTAAAGAAACATAGGTGATTTGTTTTTGGAAACTCCACGTAAGGTGAACTCAAAAGGGGTGAAATTTTGAAATGAGAATTTTTACAGTATATCTAAAAAACTTAACATGTTACAGAAGTGAAAAATGGTATTTTTTATCTCTATTAAACATAAAGAAACGTGTATTTTTAGTTTTCGGAAATATCACCTGGGTGGAGGGTGGGGGTAAACGTGACTGAAAATGGTGTTGAATTCTTTTAATTAGGCTACTGATATATCAAAAATGAAGCTTTTACAGACGTGAAATTTGATATTTTCAATCTGCTTTAAAAGTAAAAATACACGTATTCTCTTAAAATCCAATGAAGCGGGGGTGGGGGTTGAAAGAACTGAAAAATTGATTGGCTTAATTGTATGAGAATACATACATCTAATAAAAACTAAAGTTATTACAGATGTGAAAATTCGTATTTGGATCTCCTTTAAAAACAAAGAAAAACGCGTTTTGGGCGGGAAACCATCTTGGAGGGCGGGCGTGTAAAGGAGTTGAATTCCTTTCATGAGGACACATAAATCAAAAACTGAAGAAGTTAGAGTCGTGATAATTGGTATTTAGAAGATCCTTTACTATTAAAGAAACAAGTATTTTTTTGAGGAAAGTTCACTTAGGCGGGGGGTAGTGTGAAATGAAGTGAAAAAGTAAATTACTTTTATGGGGATACTTATATCTCAAAACTGAAGGTAATAGACGTGAACATTGGTGTTTGGAATCTCCCTTTGGGGGGGGGGGGGGGGAGGTGGCGGTAAATAAACTTAACGGCGGTGGGGTGTAGAAAGAGGTGAGACCAATTGATTTTACTGTTATTAATGTACTTATAAGGATCCTCCGTTGCTCAGGCGGCACCGCGCCGGCCTCTCAAAGCTGGGTTCCGTGGTTCAAATCCCGGTCACTCCATGTGACATTCGTGCTGGACAAAACGGAGGCGGGACAGGTTTTTCTCCGGATACTCCGGTTTTCCCTGTCATCAGCCATTCCAGCAACACATAATAATAATAATAATAATAATAATAATAATAATAATAATAATGTTCCGGACCGTCGTCAAATGTGCGGAGCGCGCTGGCAACGGCTCCTGGACGGGTAATGACTAAGAATGCAGTCCGGCCGCGGGTTCAGTGCCGCCAAATCACCCAATATGACACCACGCCGGATCTCCTGAAGGATTTTATCCATATTAAAAATGATTAAAGGAAAAGATGGCAAAGATTTACGGACCCAACTGACCAGGAGGAATACCTGAGCCTAGCCCGGGAAGTACGAAATCGATTGCTAGAAAGGAATATTGAAAAATGGGAGGAAACGTGCTGTAAAAAAATAGAAAACGAGTCAGATCGGGAATTTTGGAGGATTCTCGCAGAAAACGAGTCAGATCGCGAATTTCGGCGGATTATAGGGCCTATATCTAAAACAATAAGCATTCAATTATAAATTTCAGTAATACCGTAGCGAAGCACGGGTATCTTGCTAGTCTATATATATAAAATAACTTGTCCTGACTGACTGACTGACTGACTGACTGACTGATTCATCATCGCCGAGCCAAAACTACTGGACATAACGAAATGAAATTTTGGGGATATATTCATATTAAGATGTAGGTGCTCGCTAAGAGAGGATTTTTGGATATTCCGTGGCTAAGGGGGTGAAAAGGGGGGTGAAATTTTAAAATGAGTGTATCTATATCTCAAAACTTTAAAAGTTTACAGATGTAAAAATTGGTATTTAGAATCTTCTTTAAAAATAAGGAAACACATATTTTTTTGTTTTCAGAAAATCCCAATAGGAGGGATGAAAAAGGGTGAAAATGGGGGAAAATGGGTTGAATGCCTTTAATCAAGATACCGGTACTTATATCTCAGAAACTGAAGATATTACAGACCTGAAAATTGGTACTTTTGATCTCTTTTAAAAATAAAGAAACACGTATTTTTTTGTTTTTGGAAAATCCAATTAATGAGAGGGTGGAAAGGGGGTGAATTTTTAAAATGAGTGAATCTATATCTCCAAACTTTTAAAGTTTGCAAATGTAAAAATTGGTATTTAGAATCTTCATTAAAAAAAAAGAAACACGTATTTTTTTGTTTTCGGAAAATCGCGGAGGAGTGAAAAGGGGTGAAAAAGGGGTTGAATGCCTTTAATGAGGCTACTTATATCTCAGAAACTGAAGATATTATAGACCTGAAAATTGGTGTTTGGGATCTCCTTTAAAAATAAAGAAACACGTATTTTTTTGTTTTCGGAAAATCGCAATAGGAGGAGTGAAAAGGGGTGAAAAAGGGGTTGAATGCCTTTAATGAGGCTACTTATATCTCAGAAACTGAAGATATTATAGACCTGAAAATTGGTGTTTGGGATCTCCTTTAAAAATAAAGAAACACATATTTTTTTGTTTTTGGAAAATCCAATTAATGCGAGGGCGAAAAGGGGGGTGAATTTTTAAAATAAGTGCATCTATATCTCAAAAGTTTTAAAGTTCAGAGATGTAAAAATTGGTATTTAGAATCTCCTTTAAAAATAAAGGAACACGTATTTTTTGTTTTCGGAAAATCCCAATAGGAGGGGTGAAAAGGGGTGAAAAATGGGTTGAATGCCTTTAAAGAGAATACTTATATCTTAGAAACTGAATATATTACAGACCTGAAAATTGGTATTTGGGATCTAGTTTAAAAATAAAGAAACAGGTATTTTTCGTTGTGGGAAAATCCAAATTATGGGGGGTGAAAAGGGGGGATGAAAGTTTTAAAATGAGTGTATCTCTATCTCAAAACTTTTAAAGTTTATAGATATAAAATTTGGTATTTAGCATCTCCTTTAAAAATAAAGAAACACGTATTTTTTTGTTTTCAGAAAATCCTAATAGGAAGGGTGGAAAAAGGTGAAAAAGAGGTTGAATGCCTTTAATGGGGCTACTTATATTTCAGAACCTGAAGATATTATAGACCTGAAAATTGGTATTTGGGATCTACTTTAAAAATAAAGAAAAATGTTTTTTTTCGTTTTTGGAGAATCCAAATAATGGGGGGTGAAAAGGGGGGGGGGGTGAATTTTTAAAATGAGTGTGTCTACATCTTAAAACTTTAAACGTTTACAGATGTAAAAATTGGTGTTTAGAATCTCCCTTCAAAATAAAGGAACACGTATTTCTTTGTTTTCTCTAAATCCCAATAGGAGGGGTGTAAAAGGGTGAATAATGGGTTGAATGCCTTTAATGAGGATACATATATCTCAGAAACTGAAGATATTAGAGAACTGAAAATTTGTAAATGGGATCTCCTTTAAAAATAAAGAAACACGTATATTTTTGCCTTTGGAAAATTCAATTAATGGCGGTTAAACAGGAGTGGCAAATTGGGGTGAATTTTTTGAAAGACTATATCTACAGAATATCTGAGAAGCGTAAAATGTTACAGACGTAAAAAGTGGGTATTTGGAATCTCCTGTAAGGGGAACTAAAAAGGGGTGAAATTTTAAAATGAGAATTTCTACAGTATATCTCAAAAAAGTTAACATGTTACACAAGTGAAAAATGGTAATTTTTTTATTCTATTAAAATAAAGAAACGTGTATTTTTAGTTTTCGGAAATACCACTTGGGTAGTGGGGGGGGGGTAAAAGTGACTGAAAATGGTGTCGAATTATTTTAATTAGGCCTCTGATATCTCAAAAATGAAGATGTTACACACGTGAAATTTTATTTGTGGAATCTGCTTTAAAAGTAAACAAACACGTATTCTCGGAAAATCCAATGAAGGGGGTTTGGGGGGTTAAAGGATTGAAAAAATTAATTGACTTATTTGTATGAGAATACATACATCTAATAAAAACTAAAGTTGTTACAGGCATGAAAATTGGTATTTTGATCTCCTTTAAAAACAAAGAAAAGCGCTTTTTTGGGGGGAAAATCTTGGGAGGGGGGGCGGGAGTGAAAAGGAGTTGAATTCCTTTCATGAGGACACATAAATCGAAAACTGAAGAGGTTAGAGTGGTGATAAATGGTATTTAGAAGATCCTATCCTATTAAAGGAACAAGTATTTTTTGCCTTAATATCACTTTGTGAGGGGGGGAGGTAGTGTGAAAGGAAGTTAAAAAAGTGAATTATTTTTAAGGGGATACTTATATCTCAAAACTGAAGGTAATAAACGTGAACATTGGTATTTGGAATCTCCATTAAACATAAAGAAACACGCCTTCTTTTAGTTTTTTTTGGGGGGGAGGTAAATAAACTTAACGGCGGTGGGGTGTAAAAGAAGGTGAGACCAATTGATTTTACTGTTCATAATGTACTTATAAGGAGCCTCCGTTGCTCAGGCGGCAGCGCGCCAGCCTCTCACAGCTGGGTTCCGTGTTTCAAATCCCGGTCACTCCATGTGACATTCGTGCTGGACAAAATGGAGGCGGGACAGGTTTTTCTCCGGATACTCCGGCATTCCCTGTCATCATTCATTCCACCAACACTGTACAATATTTCATTTCATTTGTCACTCATCGATCATTGCCCCAGAGGGGAGCTTCGGCAGCTGGCACAATTCCTATTGTCGCCGCTAGATTGGGCTTTATTCATTCCATCTCTGATCCTGTCGAATGATAGGAAACAGGCTGTAGACTTTCGATGTACTTATTCTGATCATACCGATCATTTTTAATCTTTCCTGGGTTCTTTTTCAACAGCCATCTTTTCCTTCGGAGAACGTTCTTAGATTACAGTAGATTCTCCTGGCATATAAATAAAAATTTAAACACATTTGAAATAAACGGTAGGAATGAGATTGGCCGTCAAATTGTTCACCTCTATAATAAGGTCAATAATACACGGAGCTATGTCATTTGTATCGCCAGATATCCCGCACACATGCCTACGCGCGACAATGGTGCTGGTCACATTGTCAACAATGACAATGGCAGCAGATGTAATTTACCGCCAAGTAGCGGTCTTGCATATTGCTGTGGGGTCCAGAACATATAATAATAAAATAATAATAATAATAATAATAATAATAATAATAATAATAATAATAATAATAACAATAATAATAATAATAATAATATTCTGGACCGTCGTCACATGTGCCGCCCACGCTGGAAACGGGTCCTGGACGGCTAATGACTAAGAATGCAGTCCGGCCGCGGGTTCAGTAGGCTACCGCCAAGGCACTCAAGACGACGCCACGACAGATCCCCTGAAGGATTTGATCCATATTAAAAATGATTATAGGAAAAGATGGCAAAGATTTAGGGGCCCAACTAACTGGGTGGAATACCTGGACCTAGCCCGGGAAGTACGATATCGATTGCTGGAAAGAAAGATTGAAAAATGGGAGGAAACTTGCCGTAACCTATTAGAAAACGAGACAGATCGCGAATTTTGGCGGATTCTCGCAGAAAAGGAATCAGATCGTGAATTTCGGCGGATTATATATCTAAAACAATAAGCATTCAATTACAAATTTCAGTATAATACCGTAGCGAAGCACGGGTATCTTGCTAGTAGCTTATAAACAGCATTGTAATGCATGTTACAGAATACCAATGTTTTATTTGTAATATTTGGAATATTTAAATTTCAATTTTGAAGATGGCCGGGTTTGCACCAAATGAAAGAAACTGACGGAATGAAAATGCACAAGAAATGCTTTATTTAAAAGTTAACTAAATGGAAATCAATCTATATATATAAAATAACTTGTCCTGACTGACTGACTGACTGACTGATTCATCATCGCCGAGCCAAAACTACTGGACATAACGAAATGAAATTTTGGGGATATATTCATATTAAGATGTAGGTGCTCGCTAAGAGAGGATTTTTTGATATTCCGTCGCTAATGGGGTGAAAAGGGGGGGGGGGTGAAATTTTAAAAAGAGTGTATCTATATCTCAAAACTTTAAAAGTTTACAGATGTAAAAATTGGTATTTAGAATCTTCTTTTAAAATAAGGATACATGTATTTTTTTGTTTTCTGAAAACCCCAATAGGAGGGGTGAAAAAGGGTGAAAATGGGGAAAAATGGGTTGAATGCCTTCAATTAGGATACCGGTACTTATATTTCAGAAACTGAAGATATTACAGACCTGAAAATTGGTACTTTTGATCTCTTTTAAAAATAAAGAAACACGTATTTTTTTGTTTTGGAAAATCCAATTAATGGGAGGGTGAAAAGGGGGGTGAATTTTTAAAAAAGAGTGAATCTCTATCTCCAAACTTTAAAGTTTGCAGATGTAAAAACTGGTATTTAGAATCTTCATTAAAAATAAAGAAACACGTATTTTTTTGTTTTCGGAAAATCGCAATAGGAGGAGTGAAAAGGGGTGGAAAAAGGGTTGAATGCCTTTAATGAGGCTACTTATATCTCAGAAACTGAAGATATTACAGACCTGAAAATCGGTATTTGGGATCTCCTTAAAAATAAAGAAACACGTATTTTTTTGTTTCTGGAAAATCCAGTTAAGGGAGGGAGTGAAAAGGGGGTAATATTTTAAAATGAGTGTATCTATATCTCAAAACTTTTAAAGGTTGTAGATGTGAAAATTGGTATTTAGAATCTCCTTTAAAAATAAAGAAACACGTATATTTTGTTTTCGGAAAATCCAATTAATGGCGGTTAAACAGGAGTGACAAATTGGGGTGAATTTTTGAAGGACTATATCTACAGAATATCTTGGAAACGTAAAATGTTACAGACGTAAAAAGTGGGTGTTTGGAATCTCCTGTAAATGTAAAGAAACATAGGTGATTTGTTTTTGGAAACTCCACGTAAGGTGAACTCAAAAGGGGTGAAATTTTGAAATGAGAATTTTTACAGTATATCTAAAAAACTTAACATGTTACAGAAGGGAAAAATGGTATTTTTTATCTCTATTAAACATAAAGAAACGTGTATTTTTAGTTTTCGGAAATATCACCTGGGTGGAGGGTGGGGGTAAACGTGACTGAAAATGGTGTTGAATTCTTTTAATTAGGCTACTGATATATCAAAAATGAAGCTTTTACAGACGTGAAATTTGATATTTTCAATCTGCTTTAAAAGTAAAAATACACGTATTCTCTTAAAATCCAATGAAGCGGGGGTGGGGGTTGAAAGAATTGAAAAATTGATTGGCTTAATTGTATGAGAATACATACATCTAATAAAAACTAAAGTTATTACAGATGTGAAAATTCGTATTTGGATCTCCTTTAAAAACAAAGAAAAACGCGTTTTGGGCGGGAAACCATCTTGGAGGGCGGGCGTGTAAAGGAGTTGAATTCCTTTCATGAGGACACATAAATCAAAAACTGAAGAAGTTAGAGTCGTGATAATTGGTATTTAGAAGATCCTTTACTATTAAAGAAACAAGTATTTTTTTGGGGAAAGTTCACTTAGGCGGTGGGGGGGGGGGGGGTAGTGTGAAATGAAGTGAAAAAGTAAATTACTTTTATGGGGATACTTATATCTCAAAACTGAAGGTAATAGACGTGAACATTGGTGTTTGGAATCTCCCTTTTTGGGGGGGGGGGGGGAGGTGGCGGTAAATAAACTTAACGGCGGTGGGGTGTAGAAGGAGGTGAGACCAATTGATTTTACTGTTATTAATGTACTTATAAGGATCCTCCGTTGCTCAGGCGGCACCGCGCCGGCCTCTCAAAGCTGGGTTCCGTGGTTCAAATCCCGGTCACTCCATGTGACATTCGTGCTGGACAAAACGGAGGCGGGACAGGTTTTTCTCCGGATACTCCGGTTTTCCCTGTCATCAGCCATTCCAGCAACACATAATAATAATAATATTAATAATAATAATAATAATAATAATAATAATAATAATAATAATAATAATAATAATAATAATAAGAATAATAATAATAATAATAATGTTCCGGACCGTCGTCAAATGTGCGGAGCGCGCTGGCAACGGCTCCTGGACGGGTAATGACTAAGAATGCAGTCCGGCCGCGGGTTCAGTGCCGCCAAATCACCCAATATGACACCACGCCGGATCTCCTGAAGGATTTTATCCATATTAAAAATGATTAAAGGAAAAGATGGCAAAGATTTACGGACCCAACTGACCAGGAGGAATACCTGAGCCTAGCCCGGGAAGTACGAAATCGATTGCTAGAAAGGAATATTGAAAAATGGGAGGAAACGTGCTGTAAAATAATAGAAAACGAGTCAGATCGGGAATTTTGGAGGATTCTCGCAGAAAACGAGTCAGATCGCGAATTTCGGCGGATTATATATCTAAAACAATAAGCATTCAATTATAAATTTCAGTATAATACCGTAGCGAAGCACGGGTATCTTGCTAGTACAGTATAAAAAGCCAAACATTACTTAATGCCATTGTCTACACTTTGCTCACGTGCATCTTCCCCATCTTCTGGGTTGTTTTGTGGAAGGTAATTGTTAATGAGTTCTTTGTAAATCTTCAGCACTTCTACATTTTACCAATGAGTCCCAAAATGTTTAGTCAGTAGAAATTCAACATCTTTCACCTAATTAAATTTTTGATGAAGAAAGTCAGCTCATTAGAGGCCAAGTTTCAGCTAATAGTTTGCTGTCTTGTGTAAGAGTGGACAAAGAACACATTCAGCACAAAAAGTGAATTTCAGCTGGGTATTTTTTTAATTTTTTTTTTTTTTTGAGATGGCCGGGTTTGCAAATAAATGACTTGTTTGCCATTCTCTCTTCTTTCTGTTACTCCCTCTTCCTGCAATGACCTATTAGTGTATTGGTCCTACTATGTATTCTTGTTCATATTCCCATTGTGATATATAGCAAGAGGCAACAATGCTGGCACAGCAGTTGCAATGTGGGCAAGAAAACCTATAACCCTGCAGACTTCTTGAGGTTTATGAAAAGGAAGTTTCTTAGAAGGTAGTGGAAGAAATCAACAATACAGAAGACACCAAGTGGAAACTTCAAAAAATCATCCACCAAGAATCTGCATTTAAGATTCCCTATCAGTTGTTCATCTACTCTTTTCTTAATACTAGAACTACCATTTTTTCAAACCCCATTACGACCACAGTTTTTATTGTAAGATATTGAGTTGCAGTGCCTTTCCCAGGTTGGGATCATCCATAATAAATATAAATATAAATATAATTGATTTTGCATCATTGATCAGAGCATTGGTAATGAGTATACCTCCTACTGCCAAAGTGGACATTCTGAGTACTGTGTTGATTATCATAACAACAACAAAAAAGAAAATATTAACAGTGGGGTCCCAAAGGGCAGTATTATTGGACCTTTATGTTTTCTTATATATATAAATGATATGAGTAAAGAACTGGATTCACAGTTAAGGCTATTTGTGGACAATGTTATACTGTATAGAGTAGTAAATGAATTGCAGGATTATGAGCGACTGCACGGGGACTTAAAACATGTTGTGAGATGGACAGCAGTCAATGGTATGAATGTAAAAGAGATGAAAGCCAAGTTGTAAGTTTCTCCAAGAGTAAATGTCCTCTCAATTTTAATTATTGTGTTGATGGGGTGATAGTACCTCATGGGGAACAATGTAAGTACCTAGGTGTTAATATAAGGAATGATCTTCATTGTGGTAATCATATTAACGAGGTTGTTATAAAAGGTTATAGATCTTTTCACATGGTTACGAAGGTATTTAGGGGTTGTAGTAAGGATGTAAAGGTCCGAATCGTTGGCGGAAAGGTGAGCGTACTGCCCTTCGGACCAGAGGGTCCCGGGTCGGGGATTTTAATCGCTTCCGATTAATTCTTCTGGCTCGGGGACTGGATGTTTGTGTATGTTCCAACACTGTCCTCTTCACATTCAGACAACACATCACACTATGAACCACCACAGAAACATCCCCCCCATATAGTGTTGGTGTCAAGAAGGACATCCAGTCATAAAACAGGGCCAAATTCACATGTGTGACACAGTTTGCACCCACGACCACACAGGTGTGGGAAAAGTGGTAGAAAAAAGAACAAGAAGAAGAAGAAGAGTAAGGATGTAAAAGAGAGGGCGTGTAAGTCTCTGGTAAGACTGCAGTTAGAGTATGGCTCCGGTGTATGGGACCCTCACCAGGACTACTTGATACGAGAACTGGAAAAAAGTTGAAGGAAACCAGCTGGATTTGTTTCGGGTGATTTCCAACAAAGGAGTAGTGTTACTAAAATGTTGCAAACTTTGGGCTGGGAAGACTTGGAAGTAAAGAGATGAGATGCTTGACAATGTGGTATGTTTCGAGCTGTCAGGAGTGAGTTGGTGTGGAACGACGTCAGTAGACGAATAAGTTTGAGCGGAGCTTTTAAAAGTAGGAAAGAAGGTAAAGATAAAGTTGGAATTCAAGAGGACAAATTGAGGTAAATATTTATTTACAGGATGAGGAGTTAGGAATCAGAATAAATTATTGAGGGAAATGTTTGATCGACTTCCAAGTTCTTTGAAAATATTTAAGAAAAAGCTAGGTAAAGAACTGATAGGGAATCTGCCACTGGGTGACTGTCCTAAATGCACATCACTGATTGATTGATTGATTGATTGATTGATTGATAGATAGATAGATTGATCAATTGATTGATCAATTGATTGATTGATTGATTGATTGATTGATTGATTGATTGATTGATTGATTGATTGATTGATTGATTGATTGATTGATTGATTGATTGGAATGTTTGCAGCTCTCATAATTATGCTCAACAATGAAACTTGGTTAGATTGTGAACTGTACAAGCATTATTTCCTCTGCATCTCTGGTAGTTTTGTCATCTGTCAGCTTGTCACAGTAGGTAAACATGTCAAGTAGACCAGCACCTCTCAAAGATGAAGAGTAGCTGAGTATATTCCATGACAGTCCAGAAGATACATCTGATGAAGTGTGTGGTCCTGGTATAGAGGACCTAAGAGAAAAAGCTGCAGACAAAGATTTATGCCAATCAAGTCATCACTCAGAAAACAGTGATTTCAGATCAGGCTGAAAACTGGATTGTTCAGGCTGAAGGTGAGTTGTTGTTGTTATTATTATTATTATTATTATTATTATTATTATTATTATTATTATTATTATTATTATTATTATTATTTCCGACTCGTTGGCTGAATGGTCAGCGTACTGGCTTTCAGTTAAGAGGGTCCGAGTTCGATTCCCAGCAGGGTCGGGGATTTTAACCTTAATTGGTTAATTCCAATGGCACGGGGGCTGGGTGTATGTGTCGTCTTCATCATCATTTCATCCTCATCACGACACGCAGGTCGCCTACGGACATCGAATACAAAGACCTGCATGTGGCGAGCTGAACCCGTCCTGGGATATCCCGGCACTAAAAGCCATACGACATTTCATGATGATGATGATGATTATTATTATTATTATTATTATTATTATTATTATTATTATTATTCTTGTTTCGTATAGGCCAGCTAAGGACCACGACATTCAACTATTGCATTTTGGAATGGGCTTTGATGTTTGCCCAGTAGTTGCGCATCCTCAGGCTGTGTTGCTCCTTCCTCTCCTTTGTCCAAAGGGCGCCAGTCTTCTTTGTTGATAATCTGTCCTGGAACTTCTTATGTTTAAGCATCTTCCTGAGTGCTGTACGATCCTTTAAGATTCCTTCTGTTATTCCCAGTTCCTGTAGATCTTTATTCACTTCCATCAACCATGGTGACTTGGTCTTCCTATTTTGCCAGTAGCTGAGAATCCGGTTGGTCAACCTGGTAGGATGCATCCTGTAGACGTGCCCATAGAATGCTAGGCGTCTCTTCCTTGCTACATTCGTTATTCTTTCACAGTACTTGTAGAGCTCTTGGTTAGGCCGTCTTTTATAACTGTCCCCTTCCTTGACTGGCCCCAGTATCTTCCTCATTATCTTTCTTTCCTGGATTTCAAGTTTTTCCATGAGTCCCTTCCTGTTGAATGTTAGACATTCTGAAGCATATAAGGCTTCAGGGCGGATGACTGTCTGGTAGTGCTTCATCTTAGTATTACGAGAGAGACACTTTTTATTATACGTATTCTTGGTCAGTTGGTAGGCCATTTCAAGCCTGTTAACTCGAGTTGACAAAGCTGTTCCTTCAGAGAGATTGGATTCCAACCATTCTCCCAAGTACTTAAACCTATTGGTTTTCCTGATCTCTCCCTGTTCCAGATGCAACGTACAAGGAGATTCACCGATGTTCGTGATGAATTGTGTTTTTTCGAGAGACACATGTAGCCCAACCTTTGCTGCTTGTTGTCTGAGAACATTTAGTTGTTTCACTGAAGTTTCTATTGAATTAGATATCAGGGCCAGATCATCGGCATACGCCAGACAGTCAACATTGAGCTCATTGCGCTTATGTCCCAAATAAATGCCACTTGGAATCTCCATTCTAGCTAACTCCTTTCGCCACTCTCTTATTACTTTCTCCAAGGCACAGTTAAAGAGGAGAGGGGACAGACCATCTCCCTGTCTCACTCCTGATTTAATTTCAAAACTTTCTGATATGACTCCTCTGAACTTTACTCGTGACCTGGTGTTGCTTAAAGTCTGTTTGATTAGGTTATGGGTCTTCTCATCAAGTCCTAGTTCCTGCAAAATCTTCATAAGAGTAGGTCTGTCTACCGAGTCATACGCCTTTGTAAAGTCGACGAAAATGACAACGTATTTCTTACCGGCCATTTTTGCTTGATGTAATACTGATTGCAGATTGAGTATCTGTTCTGTACAAGAGCGTCCTTTTCTAAATCCTGCCTGGTACTCTCCTAATTGTGGGTCTAGTTGAGGTTCGGCTCTATTTAATAAGGCTTTAGAGAAAATTTTGTATGTGACTGGTACCAATGAGATTCCTCGATAATTATTGATGTCAGTCAAGTCTCCTTTCTTGTGCAAGGGATGAATCAGTGCAGTGGTCCAGTCACTAGGTAATGTTTCGGTCTCCCAGATGTTTTGTAGAATTTCTGTCAGCTTGCTTACAGTCTTGTCTCCAGCCTGCTTCCATAGTTCGGCTACTATCGAATCTTCTCCGGATGCTTTGTTGTTTTTCAGAGACTGGATGATTTGTATTACTTCTTCTTTGGATGGTGGTTGCGAGTTTGGTTGCTTGATGTTGTCTTGGTAAACAAAAAAGGTATCAGGTGATTCACAATTAAGGAGATCCTCGAAGTACTTGGCGAGAAGGTGGCAATTGTCAGTGTCATTATAGGCTATCTTCCCATCTGGTCCACGGAAATAGAGACTGGGTGGACTGTAGTGGCTAACGTTCCGTTTAAAGCCTCTGTAAAAGTTTCTGGTATTGTTCTTCTTGAAGTCATCATCCAACTGTGTCAATTGGTCTTTTGTGAATTGCCGTTTCACTTGTCTGATGATATTGGCAGTTATCTTCCGTTGCTCTATGAACTTCTGTCTGTTTTCTTGTGTCTTCTGTGAGTTCCACTTTAACCAGGCCATCTGCCTCTGCATTACCGCTTCTTCACATCTAACTGTCCACCAGGCATGCTTCTTCTGTTTTAGTAATGGCGCAGTCTCTGTTGCTACTTTTACTAGATTTTTCCTCAATTCATCCCAATCTCTGCATTCTATTCTTTCCAATTTCTCTGTAAACTGTTTGCAAGTTGCAAGTTTTTCTAAATCAAACTTAGTAAGTTTAACTGACTTGGTTCTTTTAGTGTTCCTAGGTAGAAATTTCAGCTTTATTTTGGAGAGGTAGTGGTCGGAGTCCAAATTTGCTCCTCTTAACACTCTTACATTCTGGATCTCTCTATGGGCTTTCCTTGCAATGGCAACATGATCTATCTGAAATTCCCCTAAGAGGTTGTTGGGTGACGTCCAGGTCTTCTGTTTCCTTGGTAGTTTCTTAAAGGCCGTTGACTTCATTACCAGGTTGAAAGCTTTGCAGAGTCCCACTAGACGCTCCCCATTTCTATTTGTTCGTAAGTGAGCTGGGTATTCTCCCACAATGTCTCTAAATTTGCGCTCTTTCCCTAACTGTGCGTTGAAGTCCCCGAGTAGAATGATTGTATGACGCTCTGGGACTTTGCTGATGATGTCCTCTAGTTCTTCCCAAAATTTGTCGGTACTTTCAGGGTTACGTTTATTGTCCTCATTGATAGGTGCGTGAACATTTACTGCAGTGTATATCTTGTTTGTGCACCGGAAGGTTAGAAGGGACACTCGACTATTGGGCGAGTCGAAGTCAATTACCGAGTCCAGTATCTTATGGCTTACAATGAACCCAGTCCCCAGGTGTGGCACATTCTTCATTCTCCTGCGCCCTACCTTTCCCTTAAAAATACGGTACCCCTGCGAATCAAAGGCATTCTCATCTGTATACCTGGTTTCCTGTATTGCTGTGAGTAGTATCTTGTGGTGAGTCAAAGTATCAGTTAAATGCTTCAGTTTGCCTAGCTTAAGTAGTGAGTTGATGTTCAATGTGGCGAAATAGTTATGTTCCTTATATCGGATCTTATTGCTAGTAGTTCCAGGACGCTCCGACTCGTCCTCAAAGCATGTTGGTGTGGGCTCCCCAGAATCCGAAGGCCTACTAACACCGCCAAAGGCGGAGGTGGATTTGATACCACCTGGGGTAGTTACTTCCGTGAGTTTGTCCTCCATGCTTTAGTTGAAAATTGTCTTAGGAGACCAGAGGTTAAACCCCCTGATCGAGATACTACCGAGGTTGTGAGCTCCGGTAGGTTTATTTAGGGTTTTCTCCCTTAGACTGGTTGCCTTCCCAGGCTTATAACGGAGACCAATCTTCCCCACATATGGTGTTTATTATTATATTATCACAGACCACCAAGATGGCTCCCAGCAGTAGGCTAAGATCTGTTGCCTTAGAGACGCCTCAATGGAAGAGTGGAATGATATATCTAGTTGGTAGTATCTATGGAGACCAAGAAAATTTAGCGAGTGGGTGGTTGTTAGGGCAAGGTTAGCAGCCAATATACACTCTTGGTAAGTTATCTATGGAGCAATTGTAGTTAAATCCAACATGGAGGCGTTTATGGCAATAAAATGAAATAAAATTATGCCCTCAAATCAATTAAAACAAGCTCTAGATTCCCAAGATAACACGTTCACACAACCACCACACCAATCAAATGCTCAAATACTCCCTGATACTCACCGACACTACACAGAACGCGAGAAAAGATGTCAAGATCGCGGAGCTCCACTTCATGACTCCAGCTTGGCGGCCATTATTCTATTATAATTATAATTATAATTATTATTATTATTATTATTATTATTATTATTATTATTATTATTATTATTATTATTATTATTATTATTATTATTATTATTATTATTATCTGTGAATGGGTCACCCCAGGACCACACAGAATCAAGATTTGTTGAGCTTCTCTTTGCCCAATAGTTCTTCATTTTCATTGATTATTGTAATTTTTGTTCCTCTAACCAAATTCATCGTATTGGTTTCTTCTTGTCTTCCTCAAATCCCCTTGTGTGAACAATTTTCCTGTTTATGTTTCTATCTTGCAGATTTGGTGATCCTAATTCAGTGAGGTCTTTCTCTACTTGCTTGTACCATTTTGATCTCGTATGTTTGATTTGCAAAAACTTGTGTATTTGATAAGTAAGTCTGTTGTTATTCATTCTTTACAAATGGCTTATAAATTAAATTCATCGCAGACTCATTGTATCAGTAAATTTAAATATTTTAAAATATGTTTATGAGTGGGCTTCAGGGTAATGTATTCCGTTTTTAACTCTTGGCCCTAAGATTTTTCTCATGATTTTCCTTTCTTTAATCCCTATTATTATTATTAACTCCACCATTGTCTGGTCCCAAGTCCGGAATGACAAAGGAGGAGGGTTGGCTGGTCTGGCACCCAGCTGTAAAACTGCTAATGCCAAGTGTTGGGTGGTGGTAAATAACCTCACTCTCTAAAGGGGCCAATGGCTTCAGGCGGATGAGCTCCCTTAGGTGGGGTAACGGCCCCTCAGTGGAGGAAATGACACTGGAATCCATCACTTGACCCAACAGCAAACAAGAGAAGGAGGAAACTCTCACTTCGGTTCCCAATGGTTGTGGAAGCAGATGAGGTCATGCCAGACGGACTGGCTGTGAAGGCACTACTCACTGATAACTGGAGTCTGCAGCACTCTGTTGCAATCTTGGTGCCTCACCTTGCACGTCCCATCTCATATATGCTGCAGGATATGGCTTTGAGAACATAGCGTGAGGGTCATTTCCTGGTAAGTTGGGAACCTCCTTAAACAAATCCATGCTACTGGCATTTTTCCTACTACTTTCTTTACCCGATCAAGTCCAACAGCGATGGGGCAAGGATGGTGGATGCAGGTTTAGGGTAAACTGGGAGCTTCTAGTCTGGACCCGCACATTGGCGGCAGATGTGTGATCTAAAGTCAAACAAATATTAAAGTTTGAATAGGTGGAATAAATAAACTTTAATATTTATTTGACTTTATTGTACAGTTTAATACAGACCAAAATATGAGAATTATAACATGTAGATGTATGATGGTCATCTTCATGAGACCCGGTGGCTACTCAAGAATTTGGTCGTGCGTCTGTGTCTGGGCAGGCCTATTTAGGACCACCGCTGCCCACCCCAAATGGGGAAGGCCCTAGAAAATGTGGGTTAAACATCGGAAGTCACCCTTTTGCCTGGGCAGTTGAATGTAAACTTATAAATGGATCCTGGAATGTCAGAACATTGCTTGATAATGACAACAGTGACAGAACGGAGAGAAGAACAGCTCTCATCACCCATGAGCTTGCTAGACTAACATAGACGTCGCTGCACTGAGCAAAACTAGACTATCAGATGAAGGGAAGATCACTGAGTCCGGATCGGGCTGTACCATCTCTTGAAAAGGGAAGGAGGATGGAGAGAATCATATTCATGAGGTTGGATTTGCAGTTAAGACAAAACTGGTAAATGATCATTAGTTCACACCCATTACATTCAGTGAAAGGCTTATGTCACTCTGTATACCACCGGAGGTAGGTTCATCACACTCATTTCTGCATATGCCCCACCCTGAGAGCCAATGAAGAAACTATGAACCATTTCTACCACCAGCTGAACTCCATAATCACCAGGGCATGGAATGACATTAGTAGACGAATAAGTTTGAATGGCGTTTATAAAAGTAGGAAAGATCACAATATGAAGATAAAGTTGGAATTCAAGAGGACAAAATGGGGCAAATATTCATTTATAGGAAGGGGAGTTAGGGATTGGAATAACTTACCAAGGGAGATGTTCAATAAATTTCCAATTTCTTTGAAATCATTTTGGAAAAGGCTAGGAAAGCAACAGATAGGGAATCTGCCACGTAGGCGACTGCCCTAAATGCAGATCAGTACTGATTGATTGAGATAGCACCATCAGACAAACTGCTACTGCTTGGAGACTTCAATGCCAGAGTAGAAAGGTTGTGGGAAAATATATTTGGTAAATATGATATTGGTAACTGCAGTGCCAATGGTCTGTTACTTCCCAGCTTATATGCAGAACATGAGCTGTTCATCACTAACACTGAGTTTTGCCTACCTAACCATTACAAGACCACATGCATACACCCACGATGTAAGCACTGGCATATCCTCGACTACGTCATCACCGGACAGTGTGAAAAGAAAGATGTTCTCATCACTAAGACTGTGAGGAGTATTGATGATTGTTGGACAGATCACAAACTTCTGATCTGTCAACTCAGAATATTCCATTGGAAACCAACCCTGCATCACCCAAGTAAGCCCCAATGCAAGTTTTTCACTTTCAAGCTCTCAGATAAATCCACATCATCAGACTTCCAAAATGCAATCATGAACCATTTGGCAAGCAATCCAGTATAACAAATGACGTGGAGCAAGAATGCTCAACACTCTAAAGGACTATCATTGAGTTAGCTGAGGAAATCATCGGCTACGAGAAAAGAAAGAGGCAAGACTGGTTCAAGGACAACAATGAAGAAATTCTGAGCCTTGTCAATGCCAAACAGGTAGCCCACCTATCCCTTCTTCAAGATCCATCATCCAGTGTGAAGAAAGCTGTGTTTCAAGATCTCAAACAGAAATGTCAGACTCAAATAAGAGAAATGAAGAACAGCTGGTGGCAGGCGAAGGCTCTAGAATTTCAGACTGCTGCTCCACTGCTGCTGATGACTTTCTACGGGATGTGCCACAACTGCCCCCTCAACCATCTTATCAGGAATTCTCTGTGGCACTTGACAGGCTAAAACCTAGGAAAGCACCTGGACCAGACAACATCTCTTTTGAACTAATTCAATGTGAAGGCTTACCCCTGAAAACAAGGCTCTTTACTCTCATCCTCTAAATTTGGGAAACCCAAACAGTACCGGCTACCTCAAAAATGCCAATATAATTACTATTTTCAAGAAAAGTGACCGTAGTATATGTGACAACTATCATGGCATTTCTCTGCTATCCACTATAGGTAAACTTCTTGTAAGGATCCTGTTTAGCTGCCTGCAAGTCATCACTGAGAGGACATTACCAGAGTCTCAATGTGGTTTCCGAGCCTCCGGAGGGTTGACATGATCTTTTGTGCAAGGCTATTGCAAGAGAAATGTACAGAACAGAAGCCTCTCTATTTTGTGTTTTATGACCTGGAAAAGGCCTCTGATAGTGTTCCAAGACTCGCTAAGTGGGCAGTTCTGAGACACTTTGGCTGTCCTGAGCATTTTGTGGGCCTGGTACAAGCACTTCATGATGGTGTGACTGGACAGATTCTCCATCAAAACAACTTTTCCGAACCATTCCCGATCACACATGGATTGAGGCAGGGTTGCTTACTTGCTCCAACTCTGTTTGCCTTGTATGTGGTGGCCATGCTTTATGAAACAACAGACAACCCCGGCATAGAGATTAAAAACCGCTTTGATGGTGGCCTCTTCAACTTGGCCAGACTTCACTCGTGATGACATACCAGTGTTACTAGAGTAACTGAAATGCAGTGTGCTGATGATACCGCATCACCAGCTCTTACACCTGAGGAATTGCAACAGTCAGTCAACAGTTTCAAGGATGCATATGACCTTTTTGGCCTCACTGTCAATGCCAAAATACAAAGGTACTTGCTCAGCCTGCACCAGGAACTAACATTCCAGAATTTAACATTACCATCTTAAACATCAAACTAGAACAAGTAGACCACTTCACTTACCTTGGGAGTATCTTGTCAACGAGCTGTACTTCAGAACAGGATGTGGAAAACAGGCTTCATGCTGCCCATGTGGCCTTTGGCTGACAATCGCACAGTCTTCAGGAATAAAAACCTTACAATTCACACAAAACTAATGGTGTACCAGGCTGTAGTCATCTCTACACTTCTCTATGGCTGCAAAACATGGACGTTATACTGCCATGACATCGAAAAGCTGGAGCACTTTCACCAGCAAAAACTATGCTCCATCATGAACATCAAGTGAGAGAAACTACGTCTCTAATGTTAAAGTTCTTGAAAAAACATGTGCTAAGAGCGTGAAAGCATTAGTCGTTGTCCATCACTTCAGATGGGCAAGACGTGTGTGACGTATGAATGACACCAGACTACCATGCCAGATCCTCTGTGGTGAACTTAGCTCTGGTTCAAAACGTTTCAAAGACAAACTGAAACAAATCTTAAAGATGGCAGAAATAAACCCATAAACCCGGGAAACACTTGCCAAGGACCGTTTACTTTGGTGGCAAAGTGTCTGTGTTTCAGTTCAACACTTTGAACAAGAACGCCGCAGACATGAAGATGTTGAGCGACAGGAACGCAAACTTCGCCAAACCCAGCCAAGATCTCCCCCGTCCCTCAGCTGCACGATGTGTGGAGGTATGTTCTACGCAAGAATTGGCCTGTACAATAACCAGAAGTTTAAACACAAACTGCTGTGAATTGAAGTGAGCTATTATCCGGGAAGTCTGTAAACTCGGAAATGAGTAACTGCCGATGACGACGATTATTATTATTATTATTATTATTATTATTATTATTATTATTAATTATTAATTGTTAGCATAACAATTTTCGTGAAAATGATTGATTTATACCGTATTCAAATTATTACCCTCTCATGCATCATGTCCACTACAGTGGACGGCTACTATTGGCTGATATTAGAGCTCACTAGCACTTTATCCGTATCCCCTATTGCATGAAGTCCACTCTGGTGGACGTGTTCTATTCAGTGCTGCATTCTTATGGAGGAAAAAGCAACTATTGGAGCAGCAGGCACCTTTCTTCTACAAGTGTGTGACCAAAATGGTGGGGAGGAAGGATGCTATGTACATGGTCCCACAATAACAACAAAATCCTTCTGTGGAAGAAGTAAAGATAGGGTAAAATAATTATAATATCTTTTATCATAGTATATAGGGTGTTGTGAGACATTTCCTTTATCCAGAAACTTCCTCACTGTATGTGTACTGCGCTATATGTTCATGTACACTGTGGTGGATGTTATGCATGAATGGTCACAACCATGTGCATGGCTGTATCCACTGAGGTGTATGTCATGCATGCACAGTACTTGTGATTATTCTGATTTCTGTAGTTAGTATGGTATATCCGTGTATTTTAATACTGTACCTATACTTATATTATTATAATAGCCTAACAATAGAAATATAATGAGCATATTTGCTCTCTGATTTGTAAAATCATCATTTAGTTACTTTCAACCATCATATGTTTATATTATTATTATTATTATTATTATTATTATTATTATTATTATTATTATTATTATTATTATTATTATTTTCCAATACGGATGATAATTGAAAAAATTCTGGATGACTCTGACTGTACAATTACTGATGATAATGATGCAGATGAAGACTGGGAAGCAACACCTGTGATCCCCCACAATGTCGTTATTCACGAGTCCAGAAGAAGTTGAGGAGGAGAACGAACAGCATTTTGATCCCCCTGCTACAGATCCATCCCAAAGGCAGGCATCCACTTCTATGAGACGAAAAATAAGCCCAGTTCCACATGGACAAGGACAGACAATAAGTTTTGTGGTTCTCTTCCTCCATTTTTGGAAGAACTAAGTGTAATGTGTCACTTTGTCCAGACAGCTTTGCCATTTTCCTCACAAGAAAATGAAAGAGAGTGAACGAAATCATATGCATAGGATGAATCTATTAATGCATGAAGTCCACTCCAGTGGACATGGTGTTATTTCCATGGTGTTTGGTGTAAATTACTGAAATAATGCTTTGGGTGATCCATTGGACACCAGATATTACAAAAACGCTGTATTTAACATTTTTATCCTCATCCCATTAATTTATGCATGAGAGGGTTTGAAGCTTTGCACATGCTAAGTACTGAAGAGTTTTCAATTGGCCTGCCTGGTGGCCATGATCGTTAAGGCATCAAGTCTATGTAGTCTGACAAAATGGCTAGCCAGTTTGAGTTCTGTTGGTCGAAAAAATTCACCATCAGAATGTTGGCAGCAGGATAGGAGAGGTAGTGGTGTACAATTTCTAGCCATTGGATTGCATGCCAAAAATCCTGGATTCAATTCGTATGGATTGAGGGCATTTGACACTGTTGTTGACGATTCATCATTTGGATGGGAACGTTGAACCTTGAAGCATATAACTATATATTACTTACTGACTTCTTCCAGCTGAGGTCTGAAGGAGATGATAGCCAGGTGCCCTTTTGAGGAGAGAAGAGGTCCTCCAGAGCATACCACTCTGGCACACTGGACGTTGATCATGTCACAGTCCACGTGCAACACGGCTGCTGTATCTCTCGTGTTACCTTGGCAATTCCCTGTCATGTTGACAGTTCCAACAATGCACCTGAATATTGGGCCATCCATGATGTTCTGTTGAAAATAAATAAATTGTAACACAGAGAATAATAATGATTTAATAGACGAAGGCAAGTGTCACCACACAAGTCATGTGAACACTTTCAGAGTGAGGGTGGTCATGACAAATTATTTAGCTAATAACATCACAACCATCACCACTAATGCCCTTCATCTCAAATATCTTGAAAAGAACACCTACTGCATTGTCAATGAAGGCAGCAATCACAGAATCGATATCATTGCAATTAAGAGAGAGAAGGTTGAATTTGTGAATCCAACTAAGAGGTCACCCATAAAATATGTTTGCAAAAATGCCATAAAATTTAACCCCCTCCCCCATTGTAAGACGTTGTAAAAATTCTTGATACCCCTCCCCCACCAAGTAAACATCCAAAATAAATTAACCTGACTGGGAAAACATAAAAATAAATGAATATGACTGAGAGGTAGTGCCAACTTTACAACAAAAACTAATGAGAGAATTCTAGGCACATAACTTACTGTAATGCTGGTTTCAATATGTGTTCTTGCTGAACTGTAAGGTTATGAAGTTAATTCTAACTGTGAGGCTTTATGAAGGCATTATAGGCAATGCACAACACAAAATGGTGTGAATTTCCTAATGAGAAAGTTGCGAAGATAAATATACATTCATTTTATTCTTCATAATTTATTACTATTAGAATTTAAATTTGGCAGACTTGTCTCAAAACTGCTCAGAATGTTTTTCAAGAGAGGAGAACACGAACAACTAAAGAAAAAGAAGGCAGACTTATTTATGTTTAGCCGAATGAAAACATATATGGAAAGTGCCAAAAATAATGTTCATCTGGATTTTGCAAATTGGTAATAACGAAAAAACTGATGAATGTCCTTTTTTTGTACAGGTCCGTCCCTCTCCCCAAATTATCCTACAATTTTGTCATATTCTTATAAGATCCCTGTACCCTCCATCCGAGTGAACGTATTCTATGGATGATCCTTAATTGGTTCTAATAAACTGTCTCTCAGCCTATTGATGTTGATGAGGAAAACAAGACCATATTATATGAACCTTCCATCCCCTTTTTACCCTCAATCGTATAAACTAAGGCAGATTGTTGGGACAGGTGTCTTCTTTGGCACAAAGAGTACAATTCTGACATCATTTGTAACATGGCTGCAGAAATACAGATTGGACAAAAATGAACTAAAAAGTGAAATCATGACTTGCATTGTTAAATATTCTGTCTCCGTAGTGCAACACCATCTGAATAACATACGCATAGTATGCAATTTGTAGCCTGCTGCTTCTGCAACCTGATTATTCAGTGCAATTGTTCTCTTCAAGTTGTTTGTGTATTCTTTCTGAAAAATTGATTGTGTGCTAATCTGTCAGTTGGAAGACCATACAGGGGGGTCACAAACAATGTGAACCGGTTTCATGAGCATTAGAGGGCTAGTCATGCTGATAAATAATGTGGAAAAAAATAATTCCATATCACGTGCTGTTGTCTTTTTATCAGCTCCTGAAGTTAGCCAATCAGGTCACTTCACGGGCGAATTCAAATGGGCTTTGTGAGGCAGCATTGCTAAATCTGCACATGGCTTCAGACTGGCTTGAGAATAGCAATCAGAGAAAAAACTTCACCTGAGAAGGGATTGAAACATGGACCTCCAAGCTGACAGGATTGCGTCATTGCAAGTACACTCCAGTGACACCGGCTGAAAACCATGGTGTTTTTGTGTTCTATGCAGATTTCTCAGCATGGCTCTCAAGCTGGTCATAAGTCACGTGCAGGTTTAGCAACACCGCCTCACAAAGCCCACTTGAACTTGCCTGTGAGGTTATCTGATTGGCAAACTGTAGAAGCTATTAAAATAACAACAGTGTGAGAAGTCAAATTAATTTTTCAAATTATTTGTCAGCATGACCAACCCTCTACTGCACACATACCTGGTTCACGTTGTTTCCGACCATCCTGTATGTCTTGGGAAAGATACAAAAATGAAATAAACTTAATTTAGATGTGAAACCCATAGAATTATGGGATTGGTGATGGCACACTCCATGAAATGTTAATGTTGTTTGATTTTTCTTGTCTGTAGAAGAATATTCTACCTGGCGAGTTTGCCGTGTGGTTAGGTGGCGCGCAGCTGTGAGCTTGCATCCGGGATATAATGGGTTCGAGCCCCACTATCGCCAGCCCTGAAGATGGTTTTCCGTGCTTTCCCATTTTCACACTGGGCAAATGCTGGGGCTGTACCTTAATTAAGACCACGGCTGCTTCTTTCCCACTCCTAGGCCTTTCCTATCCCATTGTCATCATAAGACCTATCTGTGTCGGTGCGATATAAAACAAATCGTAAACAAAAAAAAATATTCTGGGGTAAAGATGTTGTGTGATACAGAACTGTACCTAAACTGCTTTCGCAATGCTGTTTTGCCTTTTATGTGTCATCAAGATCACTAATATCTTTGTATCCTACTGCACTCTGCCCCACCTCCTCTCGGAATGCATACAACTCCTCTCCATGCATCAACGTAAGCCCATAGCCCTGCCTTCTCACGTCCACTCCCCTCCATCAAGACGAAACACTTCCAATATGAGGAGCAGAACGTTACTGTAGTGACTACCAGTATTTTGAAAACCTCTCACACAACAAGACAACAGTCCAACAATATTAAAGGTAAGTGTTAACACCACAGACTCAAAGTTTACGCATAAATCCTCCTTTCTTTTTCTTTAATTTTTTCAACCTAATTAATTATGAATATCTCCTTCCTTTCAGAGCTGTATACATTGGACAGCTTAACATTAATAACTTCTACCACAGTTTGACAGCCCCTTTTAACTAGTAAACTAACATCTGAATACTCCAAAAACAGAAGCACATCATCAACATTAGAATATTGTTCAACAGAAGAAGATAATCAATGACACTTCAGCAGTCTTCATTAAGTTGTTAACTAACTATTTAGCATAGGTTCTTAAGTAGAATTACGTGAAAGTAATGTGTTTCTGTGCTAGGCACACTATCAACACAGAATATTGTTCAATGGAAGAAGATGATCTAATGACATTTCAACAGCCTCATAAGTTGTTCTCTAATAGGTTAAATTGTTCAACATAGGTCCTCAAGTGGAACTACAACATAAATATTATGTCTTTCTGGGCTAGTTACAAACTTAAAAGAAATTAGAACTTATTTGCTATCTTTTCAATACGACTATATCCAGTACACATGCCAAGGCCTAATATTACAAAAAATGGCACAGTATTGGAATGTATTTCCTATTTTTTTAATAATCATTTGTACGGAAGAAGATGATCTAATGACATTTCAACAGCCTCATTAAGTTGTTCTCTAATAAATTGCTCAACATAGGTGCTCAAGTAGAACTACGACATAAATATAACGTCTTTCTGGGCTAGTTACAAACTAAAAAATTAGAACTTATTCGCTACTTTTGAATAAGACTATATCAAGTACACATGCCAAGGTCCAATATTATGAAAAATAGCACAGTGTTGGAATGCATTTCCTTATTAGTTTGTATATGAACATTTGTATTGTTCTATACTCACTTTCATCACTTTTGTAATAATATGTTTAAACTTTAATTCATTTTCAACATTGACCATGGCTCAAGGACATCAATATTGTTAATTTTCACTTGTACCTAAATCAAGTTACTCATAATTTTGTAATTTTTGTTTGTTGCTATTTTGCTTTACGCCGCACCGACACAGATAGGTCTTATGGTGATAATGGGACGGGAAAGGTCTAGGAATGGGAAGGAAGCGGCTGTGGCCTTAATTAAGGTACAGCCCCAGAATTTACCTGGTGTGAAAATGGGAAACCACGGAAAACCATCTTCAGGACTGCCGACAGTGGGATTTGAACCCACTATCTCCCAGATGCAAGCTCACAGCTGCGCGCTCCTAACTGCACGGCCAGCTCGCCCGGTCAATTTTGTAGTAGATTTTAGATCAATTTTAACCAGGTACCTGATATGGTTTGAGGTAATGATACGGCTGATGATGCCCCACAGAAAAGGGTGAAACATGTACCAATTCTTATTAATGAGGATTTAACTCTAACTTTAACATATTGAGTTGTATGGAATAGGTGGAAGAGAAATAAATTTCTTACATTTATCAAAGCTCAGGTTAGTCACACAGTGATTTATTCTAAAAATCAGAAAGAGGATATTTAGAAAATACATTTTTCAATGCAGTATTACATGAAAATTCTTTTTCCTGATCTGTCAACACTGCAGGCAAACTGTCTGGATCAGAATATTGATCTTTGATTCAGTCTTTAGTGTCAATATTTTCACAGAAGTAAGTAGTGATGTCTATAACCAGACTGTGACAGTAGTTTCTTATGTCTGCCAAGCACATCAGGTTCAAGCTGTGAACCTTGAAGCAGTGGGAAGAAATGCACTGCACGTTTTCTGGGCATCGGTGGCTTAACTGTCAACAGCTGGCAAGCTTATGATTTTATAGGCTATGCAACAGTTATTTCCCTGAAAAAACCATTTTCAGTATCATTTTAAGATTTTATATGTTTTAAAATGTTATCTAGACTTAGATGGTATGGACACACAAAGAGAAAGAAAGAGGAAAAATATCCAGTAGAATGCACAAAATGGAGATAACAGGAAAGCAATCAAGATGACGAACAAGAGACAGGTGAATAAAAGGAATGGAAGAGTGTGTACAGAGAGGAAGAGAGTACTGCACAAGAGTGAAGTGGGAGAAGTGGTGGGAAGACAAGGGGAGATGGAGAGGCTTATGTTCCAAGCAGACCTGCCCAACAGTTGGGAATTGCATATGATGATGATGATGATGATGATGATGATGGTGCACCTTGCAGCATACCTCCCACTGAGAAGTGTTGCTCTAAGGAGTATTTTCTCATTCTCTTCACTGAATACGTTTACAGTATCCCCTTTCTCTACTGGTATAACCTGACCACAACATCAAACTAAGTTTATCTGAATGTTAGGATAATTTGTTTATTCTCATACATTTTGTAGTATTTATAGGTTTTACTAACCTGAGAAGAGTCCAGGTTCACCACATTTACAAATGTTGTGTTGATGCACATTGCAGTTGGTATGATCACCTCTACTTGTATCTCTCTTGCTGGAGTCACTCCAAAGTTGTGAATCTGAAAAAGAGTTGCGTTACATTATTACCAATTACCTTTATGCAATTTTAGACTCACTAACTAAGACACATTTCATTATAAACCATTAAACACTTCAGCATTCATTCTGCAACATTCCAGGAATAAACTTTTCTCATCCTCAGTTCACTGCTAGCGCTGTTGCCCTTTATACTTCCACGCATCTTGTAATAATGTAATATCAACTCTAAACAATATTTATTACATTTCCCTTAGCTTTTCTCATTCTCTTCACTAAATACATTTATCCCCTTTCTCTATTGGCATAACCTGACCAAAACATCAAACTAATTTTATCTGAATGTTAGATTTCCATGGCCTCACTAACTTGATGTTACATTTTCCAGTTGTTACACTGTGTATACACCTAAAGCCACATCTATCTTTGGTAGGGTGTAATGTTTACAGTCAATGGAAGAATGAACAAATAAATTAGAGAACTGAGCAGGCAACAGGATTCTACAGTGTGTTAGGACGTTGTCCCCTCTCTGGCAAATTAACAAAAGTGCAAATTGTCAGTTGAAATGAGGTGGGATTTTCATAGAAAATCAATTTTCATATTTTTATGCATTAGGCTTACAGAATGAGCTGTAAATGTGCAACTTTGGCACACAGTAGATCTACTCCTCGTCGTCGTCATCATCGTCATCATCATCATATATTGGGCTGAATAGCCCATTACAGTTTTGCATTCCCACTTCATTGCTTTGTCAGATGCACTATCGATCTCCTTCTTCTGCGTTAATAGGAAAGGAACCAAGCGAGAGGCTGTGCGGTCTAGGTCACGTAGGTGTCAGCTTGCATTTGGGAGACAGTGAGTTTGAGCCCAACTATCGGCAGCCCTTGGGCTGTGGCTGTACCTTAACTGAGGCCACAGTCGCTTTTTTCCAACTCCTAGTCCTTTCCTATCTCACTGTTGACATAAGATCTGTCTGTGTCAGAGTGACATAAAGCAAATTGTTAAAAAAAAAAAAACCCTTCCTTTAATTTGTCATGCAGCATCCATCCTTTGGATATGGCACTTCTAATTTACCTGATAATAGTAAATGCACTCAATTATCAGCTTTATTTTAAAAATGTTTTTGCACGTCCTCATTTCTTTTATGGTCCCATTTTGTGTAGCCTGTTGTTTGGTGCATTTATTTTACTACACACACATTTTGGAGACATCTATGGTTCTTAGACAGGCTCAAACATTTTTACACCAAGAATGGTTTAATTACAGGGGTTAGACCATCCATAAATAGTAAAATCTAGACCTTACCTTTAGAACTACAGATTCACTAGTTGTTCACTTTCACTAGTTTACCAGATAGGGGATGACATTAACCCTCCGGCAGGCACGCATAGGTACAAAGTCCAACAGCAATACCATTTTTATAATACTTCTGGTTTTAATTGGCAGGAAGCCTTTGGTTGTGGCATCATACACAACCATTAACCCAGCTCGGCAACTTCCCTGTTCTCCACTTGAGTAATTCTTCTCTGGCGCATCCACGCTGCGGGGATGCGCATCCTTCACATCAGTAGGCCGGTGTGAAAGGATGGCTAAGTTCAGGCAGGGCACAGACCTTAATGGCATCTGTGGTCACCATCCAGGCACTCACTTGGTATAACTTTTTCTCCAATTAATTTCTGGAGAAATAATGCGAGAAAGGAAAAGAATTGATAGTAGTGTTCCTGGATTTGGAAAAGGCATATAACAGTGTACTAGGGATAAGATGTGGGAATGCTTGAGGAAACATAATGTTCCTGTTTCATTAATTAGAAAAGTTCAGATACTGTATGAAGGTATGGAAGATCAAAATGGTTTAAGACAAAGAGAGGTGTTCAGCAATTCAATTTGCTTTCCTTGTTACTCTTCCTTACACTTATGGACACAGTTATGAAAGAAGTGAAGGAAGTAGAAAATGAAGACCTCGATGCTTTTGTTTTTGCTAATGACATCACCATTTGGAAAGAGACTGAAATAGAAGTTCAGAGGAGACTGGATTACTGCAATACAAAATTTAAAGAAGTCAAGTTGACTGTGAGTAAGGGTAAGTCAGTGACAATGCAGATGAGCAGGACGCCCACACCTTGAAACATCATACTGGAGGCAGAGAAGGTTGAAAGTGTGAAAAGTTTCAATTATCTGGGTAGTGTCATATCACGTGATGGAAGCACCAAACTAGAAGTATTAAACAGAGTAGCAAAAGGACCCAGCTTCTTCCACCAAGTACGATACCTAATCTGAGACAAGGGAGTCCCTCTAAGAGCTCAAGAGACAATGTATAAAACCTATCTCCTGCCAATCATGACGTACAGTCTGGAGACCTGTGTCATAAATATGAGAAATGTGAGTCAAATGCAAACATGTCAAATGAAGTTCCTTAGGTCAGCTCTACAAAAAACCATGAGAGACAGAGTCAAGAATGAATATGTAAGGAGAGACCTGCAGGTGAACTTGACCATAGAGTAAAGGATAGGTGCCACGAGATTGAAGTGGTTAGGTCATGTGAAGTGACTGCACCCAACACAAACTCCACGTCAGTATCTGGAGATTGATTGATTGATTGATTGATTGATTGATTGATTGATTGATTGATTTATTTATTTATTTATTTATTTATTTATTTATTTATTTATTTATTTATTTATTTATTTATTTATTTATTTATTTATTTATTTATTTATTTATTTATTTATTTATTTTATTCATTCATTCATTCATTCATTCATTCATTCATTCATTCATTCATTTATTTATTTATTTATTTATTTATTTATTTATTTATTGCGCACTACAGGATTTCTAATCCCCATTATAGTGGCAAATGTTTACATGTGGTTTTTTAAATGTTTCGACTTAGTAATATCTGAACCATTCTTATATTATATTTACAATGAGAGAGGAACAGTATCTAATCTAATTTAATCTTTACAAGAAAGAGTAAAATAAAAATTTAAAAAATAAAAATCGTGGAGGTGCCTGCGAGAAGACCTATTGGACGGTCTAGAAAGAGATGGACAGACCATGTTAGTGAAGATCTCAAGAGGAGAGGAGTAACATGGGATGCAGTGGAGAGGGAAAGCTATACCAGGACAGAATTCATTGGAGGCATATCGTTCACAAAGTTCCTACCTGGCTTGCTGGAAGGAAATCCTGATGATGATGAACTGGTGGTAAAGTTTTTCCGTCATCTAGCAGATGACCATAGTTCCATAAACTTGGTACCGCCAGGCATTGCTACTAGAATATTCATCTCAATAGGTACATTGTGTGTTGCACTGTGTTCGTGCACATCTGATCATGTGAGTAATATTCGTTTTAGGTTTGTTTCATGATGTTTAGCTTTTACAGTTCAGTGTGAATGTAGTAAGAGTGTCTTCTGTTAAAGATGTTTGATTATTGTCGTAATCATTATTTCCTGCAATAGTTTGTGTATTGTTTCTAATGCAAGGGTCCAAGCAGAAGAATTTCCAAAATGCAGATTCAAATTGAGTCATAACATACATCAATTATTTCGTAAATCACTTTTAAGAGTTTGTGTATCCACTAGACGTTTCACATGCAAAAATCATTCAAATTGTGTCATTACTTGCGTTCGTTATTTGTTAATCATTTGTAAGACTTTGTGTGTGTCCACTGGTAGTAATAAAAGAGTTTCTGACTGCATTTTCTGTTGTCAAAATTTGGGGGAAAATGTGGCACAAAGTGCAACATGTAACAAAGAAAGTCACGCCTGCCAAAGGATTAAATGGAACAAAAATGTATCAGTGATTTCAAAAAGACCCTGTATTCATCTTATTTTGTACCAATATTGATGTGTAGGACCGTTTGGATGTAAGATGGCTGCCATCCAAGAGAAGATTGTGAGCAACTGCAAAAAGAACTTGAAAATGCTGTGAGATTGAGAGCAGGTAATGGTATGATGATAAATAGGGTTAAAAGTCGGGTTGTGAGTTTCACTAACAGGAAAAGTCTCTCATGTTTAATTACTGGGTGAAAGTTCCTTATGGGGATCACTGTAAGTACCTAGGTGTTTATATAAGAAAAGATCTCTATTGGGGTAATCACTTAAATGGTATTGTAAATAAAGGGAATAGATCTCTGCATATGGCTATAAGGGTATTTAGTGGTTGTAGTAAGGATGTAAAGGAGAGGGCATATAAATCTCTGGTAAGACCCCTACTAGAGTATTGTTCTAGTGTATGGGACTCTCACCAGTGTCACCCTGCAAGAATTACAATGATTGGCATGAGCTTTGGGAACCAAGGAACAGTCAGTATATAAGTATATATGTATATATATGAGTCGTCTAGTTGCAAAACCCGTTATGTTCATTTTTTTAAATCAAAATGAGTTATCACTGCCATTGTATGCAGCTCATCAAAATACACACTCCAGCAATGTAATACATGAGCAAAGGCCATTTAATCCATACATTTAAAGGTGACAAATGTCCGACTCGTTGGCTGAACGGTCAGCGTACTGGCCTTCGGTTCAGACGGTCCCGGGTTCGATTCCCGGCCGGGTCGGGGATTTTAACCTTAATTGGTTAATTCCAATGGCACGGGGGCTGGGTGTATGTGTTGTCTTCATCATCATTTCATCCTCATCACGACGCGCAGGTCACCTACGGGTGTCAAATAGAAAGACCTGCACCTGGCGAGCCGAACCCTTCCTGGGATATCCCGGCACTAAAAGCCATACGACATTTCATTTCAAGGTGACAAATAACTAAACTGCTGCAAAAGTCATTATGTCCAGCGTGTGTTATGCAGCAAAACTCGTTATGTTGGAGAACCCTGCAAGAGGATCATACTTACACGAACAAAATCAGGCAGCTGTGTGATAAGAAGTGAAGTAAACTATAACAGCAATTGTGGTGGAAGCAAAAAGCATATTGAACCATGGGAAACCCTTTTCTGCTATTGTGCTAGTACCAGTGGAGGAAAGGGTTCCTCTTAAGAAAGAAAAGCTCAACAACCTGCACACATTGCTGCCCAAATGTTACAGGAAAGAGTGGATAAGGAACAATGACCTCACGTTCTACAAGGCACTGTTTGACCAGCGGCAAAATTCAAACAGTGATGTGCCAGACTATGACATTGATGTGGGAGATTTTGTTGAGGACAATAACGGATTGTTAATATAACTGTACAAAATGTTAAGGAACTTATTTCTTGATGTAATCATTAAATCAAAGAGCGGGGATTAGATATCAAAACATTATATCCTAACGTAAATTATTTCCATTTATGCTATTTTCATAGTGTAACAGTTTAAAACATAGCTACTAAAACACTTTCACCATAAATCTGCACTCTATTCCATATACTGCTGCACGTATCTTTTATCTCCACAAAACTGCTGCAAAACTTGTGTCCAAATGTTTTTTTGCAAATAACATTGGTTCTACCAGTTAAATTTTGTGGATATTACAAAATTTCAACCTCCTATCTTTGTTGCATAAGAAATGACAGTTTTTTGCGCTTCCTGAAAAATTTGTTTGTCTGCACATAACGGGTTTTGCAACTCGACGGCTCATATATTTTCTTAGAGAAAGCAGTGAAATTGGATTTATTATTTTCTTGGATTTTGGAATAGATTGCAGAGTGATTCTTTGCTCTTTTTTTTGTAATAAAAATTAGTTATTATTCAGAGCAAATAATTGCTCTTGACCGTGCCAACAGATGTGTGTTCCAACTTCCTCGGCCTTTACTGAGAGAAACAAAAGCAGGATTCAAGCAATAGAAATAGAGGTCCTAAGGAGCATACAAGGAAAGGCCAGACAAGACAGAATGTGAAATAAGCATAAAAGGAAAAGAGTAAGTGCGCATAAATTGCAAAATAAGAACTGACAGGGCAAAGCTAAGGTGGCTTGGGCATAGAGGAGAAGAGAGGAGAGGAGTCCAGTCTTTGAGAAAGTGATGCTGGAAGGAAAGTAAGAGGATGAACTCAAATGAGATGGAAGGACTCTGTAATGGAAAGAGGTTTAGACAGTGGTATTGTGATCAAAAGAAGAATGATGGAAGGACAGAATAAAGTGGAGGCCTTTGGTACCCAGTATGTGAATGGATGAAGAAAATAAAGAAGTGTTTACAGTGATCTGTATCTTCTGATATCTGGGCTAATTTTATCAACCTCTCTCAGTTTGATCTTTGACTTTCACAGTACTGAAGTGACTGAGGTATGAACAACACCATTCCTTATGCAGCAAGTCCTTTCAATGAATTGGCTTTTAGGGTCGGATGGTTTGTGTATTTCCATGGGTTTAACAGGCTGTTATGAAATATCACCTTCTGGCTCAATAAGGAAAGCAACAAGAAATGTCTTCCTTCCTCATTTCTCTCGTATGCCCATTCAGTGGTGACTGATGGTGGAACTGTTAGGGAACCAACCAGCCAACTAAGTAAGTTAGCCCTCAGCAAGTGTTGTGGCACATGTGGTACATAACCGGTGTTGTGAGGTCTGGGGCACTGCATATGTTTAAAGCTGAATAAGGTTTTCAGTCCCTGAAATATGTCTTAGATCAAAATGCTTCTGTTTGGTTATTATTAATTCTAATCATTTGTCTTAACTTCACTAATAAATAACTCTGTACAGCAGTTATTATTAAGTTTTTGAAATATCATATAGTTTATGTCTACTTCAATCAAGTACAGTATGTTAAAAAATAGTCTAATGAGCAGCTTAAAGACATTTCTAATTGTGTAATCACACACAATATCAATAAAGGTCCCGACAATGAAATTATGAAATGATTTATTCAAAAGTAATGGAATCCAGTCGATCTTACATTTTAGGTATTTCCGAAAAAGATTTCACATAGTCAATTATGCAAACACATGAAAAATTAAAATATATCCTACTCATAACTCCAAGAAGCTGGACCTGTGGTGTAGGGGTAGCATGCCTGCCTTTTACCCAGAGGCCCCAAGTTCGATTCCTGGCCAGGTCATGGATTTTTATCTCGATTTGAGGGCTGGTTCAAGGTCCACTCAGCCTACGTGATTACAATTGAGAAGCTATCTGATGGTGAAATAACGGCCCTGGTCTAGAAAGCCAAAAATAATGGCCAAGAAATATCGACATGCTGACCACATGACACCTTGTAATCTGCAGAATTTCAGCCTGAGCAGTGGTCGCTTGGTAGGACAGGGTTCTTCGGGGCTGTTGCAGCATGGGGTTTGGTTGGTTTGGGTAACACCAAGATGAAATGTGTAAATCTGTTCTTTCCTCATTCACCTCAATTCAAAGCTGAAATATCATTTAATGTGAAGATCATCTATAAGTGTGAACTTGAGCTGTGGTCACTTTGTATGTATTGTCATTGTCAGAATCTTCTATGCCACTGGTGTATTCATGCAATATTGCTATTCCATTTTCAAAAGAAACGCTGCCAATACATACCTTATGTTTTGGGTTTAGCTATAAGTTTAACGTAAAAACGGTTTTTGTACAACAATAAAGAAAGTCGCACCAGAACAAAATAGGTTACGTAACCTGTGTTGTGAGGTCCAGCAGACTACTCGAGTTATATAGAGTACATTCTGATGTTATTACAACAGTTTCCTGAAGCTAACTGAATACCTTGAAGGTACTGGTACTGCCAAGGTAATTACGCATAAAGAATTGCACAAACTTTTTTTACAAATTTTAATTTATTCTTTCACCTAATTAATACATAGTACTAGTTTTGGCTGTTCATTGCAGCCATCCTTAGCTATTCACCATAAATTATTAGAAGGATAAAGTATCATTAAAATCAAATGGGGTTGAATCGCATAAGTTAAGCTTACAAAATACACATCTGTACACATTTAAAGTGTTCCAACATTTAACACTTTGAGTAATGGTCTTGTGGATTTGAGTTCCAAAATAAGACTATAGTTGGTCACATAATTCATGTAACTTGATATTTAAAGATAATTCAGTGTAGCTGCAATCAAATCGACACTTAGTTAAATGGATGATAGGAAAATCAGATAAAAAATTAGATGTATGGCTTTTCAGGCGTTTGCTCTATTAACCAGCATTTCATCTTAGGTCTGACACTAGACTCTTCAGAGTGGGATGTGTCAGACCCTACCCACTGATGCTGGGATGTATGCCGGTACCCTGTTTTATTTTACCCACTCTGTACAATAACTACCTCCTGGATGTGTTCCCTACTGTTTCAGAATTGTTGGTGTGGTACATCACAGCATATCTATATATCCTTGTAATGAATGCCATGCTTCTTAAAGCCAGCTCTGTATTTTGGATTTCAGTTAAACAGATGCATTTAAATTTGAAAATGCTATAAACAGTTCCTTGAGAAAAGACATTCAAGAAATAATACACAATATCTTAAATCAGTATAATCCTTATATGTGGTTGTACAGAACTGTGCCTGAAAAGATCATTGAAGAAATGGAGTTTACTTCATAAGAAAATCATGAGATTATTGGCCTGGTGATGAATTACTGCAATGAACCTCGAGATTTTTCTTGACAGAATAATGATCCTATGTGCTCTGAGGTTTCCACACTGCCAACTAGATAAAATGTGTTCATGTAGAAAACATTGATTTTTATAGTATGTATGCTGCAGTCCTGTGATGTGTGTTCTCATCTTACATGCAAGGAACCAGAGTGGTACATTTCAATGCCAACTGAAGGAGATCAGAGAACTAATATTCACTGTACTGTTTGTTATGCGAGTGTATGGTTCATGGTTCTCCTTCTAAAGGAGATTTCAACCCTATTATCAGTTCAGGGAAATTTATGCTGTAGTTGATTGTTGATTGTTATTGAACACAGAAGGAGATAGAATGAAATTTATCTCCAGTGAACAGGTGAAATTGTGAGTACATTCAAACAAATACCTGTCAGATGTTGTACACATGAGGGCTGAACGAGAAAAATGAGAGCTGGCAATATTATCATTTTACCTTCTTCATTTACTGGTAGAAAGTTCCCAGTCAATCACTACTGATCTGAATTTAGGACAGTCACCCAGGTGGCAGATTTCCTGTCTGTTGTTTTCCTAGTAATTTTTAAATGATTGCAAAGAAAATGAAAATTTATTGTACATCTCCCTTGGTAAATTATTATGGTCAGGTAAGCAGGATATTTTCCAACATTTATATGTAACCCTTCATAAGTCAGAGATTAGTAATTCCACATGTACCTGTCAAAGGGCGAATAACAGACCAGTCACTTATACAGATGTCGTACTATGCAAGGCAAAATGCCAATGGATTTATACCTCCAGATAGTTTATCACCAATGTAGCTATCATCCAGTTTACCAGGAGATGGCAGAACTGGCCCAGCACGTGCTTGCTGACTCATTGTCACGCACAGCACTACCGACTGTTACAAACCATGGACATGCGGTTACTTGAACCACTGTAAAACGCAACTGCTTATTATCATCGCCCCAATGATTCTAATGACAGCAAGATGAGCCTGGAAGATAGGCCTGATTAAGCCAGGGATCAGGGAGAAAAAGGACTCATCATCATCATCAATGTCTCACTCCAGTCACCCGGGTATGGTTAGAAAAAGGGCTATGGTAGTTTATTTTTCTGCCATGGTCATACATTTTACATGGCTAAAGTATATGGAGATTTAGGAAGAGGTAAGAGGCAAATTATAAGAAGTAAAGGACACTCTAGGAGTTAATGTGCCCAATGATGTATGGACTAGGATAGATGACAGGCTCACAATATGGAAACAGTTGAAGGAAAACGTAAGAGAAATGAGGTGGTCGAGACGTTAAATCAAAGCCTGAGAGTATAATGATAATAATAATAATAATAATAATAATAATAATAATAATAATAATAATAATAATAATAATAATAATAATAATAATAATAATAATAATAATAATAATAATAATAATAATAATAATAATAATAATAAAATTCCATCATCATTATCATTAATTAGTGAAGGTTCTTACTTCGTAAATATGGGAAACTAGTCTGTCCTCTTCAGAATCTTCATCTTGGTAGATTTTCTGGGAGGGTTCCGATTTCCTGAAACAGATGAATTTATTTTGACATGGACTGATATCTAATACAAAATGGTCAGATATTCAACTTCTGTAATATTGATCAACTAGGTTGTTTTGAAGTCCTACATGGCACTCAAGGATTCAAATTCGTGATATTACAAAGTAGGGTATAAAAATTCTGGAAGTGGCTGCACCTAGTAAACTGTGAGCAGTTAAGGCAAAGTTTTTAAAATACATTGTACCATCCCCTCCCTCATAATCAGAATGATGGTGGTGCTTTTTAAGAAATGGGCCAATGATCTAGATGTTAGGCCCCTTTAAACAACAAGCATCATTATCATGTTTTAAGAAGAAGTTCAGATGGAAAAGAATCGTTTATTAGAATGGTTCTACCTGTAAAATATTAAGCATCTACACACACCTAACTTGTTCTTCTATTCTTAGTCATATTTCTCGTGCATAGTACGAAATGTGCATTTTCAAGAGCATCATGCAAACATTAAATTTTATCAGCATTGGAAAAAAATATGGTACAACTTTATGGACTGCAAAATCCTAACAGCAGTGAATAGTAAGATCAAAAGTGTCAAAAGGAGGGCAAAATTTATTTGGCAAATGAGGTAAGATATCTAGGGAGGCATCATAAAAGGTTACAAATGATTCTTGTAAGCTAGTCACTTCACCAACACTATCAAAAGTACAAAGGCAGCGAGAATGACTGCGTAGAAACAGGCAGAAAGAATTGCAGGATTGTACTTGAAATGAGGAGATGATGGATGAAAACATACATATAAACTGGCTATGGTGTTGGGGTCATTTGAGATGAACAGAGAAACAGCATTAATGATCACTGTTTTAAGAGGAAGTACAGATGAGCAACCATCTTCACTGAACAGCAATCAGAGGGAAAATGGAAGAGCTCCGACGCTTCGGAAATTGAAGCAAATACTTTAATACAACACTGCCGGACAGTTCTATCTCAACAGCATTGAGCGGAGTGCAAACAGCGATGGTGGTGACATCTTTAAGAAATAAGAATTTCATAGTGTTCCGTATTGAAGTGAGATCACTATTAAGTTGAAAGAAGATATATGATGGTTCAAAATTTTGATACTATTAAGGGGAGACCCTACTGAGTTTTTCAGTCAAAAATGGTCCAGGAACCGAAAATGAGATTTTTTCATAGAAGGAGAATATAAACTATGCAATCCGTTCACTCAGGAAGAAGTAAGGAAAGTGATCTCAAGCTCAAAATCTAACAAGGCGGCAGGCTCAGACGACCTCTACAACGAATTTCTGAAGACATCTCTCCCTTACCTAGAAACAGTATGGCTAGAACTGATGAACAAGTGTCAGGAAACAGGAAACATTCCACATGAATGGAGAAAATCAGTCGTTAAGATGCTATACAAAGGGAAAGGAGAAGTAAACAAACCGGAATCATATCGCGGAGTGGCTCTTGAATCAGCAGCTTTTAAGATTCTCACCAAACTGATAACCCAGAGAATCAATAGAATAGCAGACCCGCTTCTCCCTGACGAACAGTTCGGATTTAGAACTGGGAGATCGACTCTGATGGCAGTGGAATGCCTCCTCCAAGATATTCACGAAACAACCAGAGAAAAGCAAGGCAAAATGTTTGTAATATTTATTGACTACTCCAAGGCTTTTGATACAGTAGATAGACAGAAACTTGTTAGAAAACTAGAGGAAATCATCGGTCGCACCTGGCTCACCAGACTAGTTACCAACATACTTACGGAGAACTATATTCAAATAAGCGACAATCTCTGCACATCAAGATGGATCCGGCAGACAAATGGGGTATTACAGGGGGACCCACTAAGTCCTCTGCTGTTTAACATCTTCACACACAGGACGCAATAAAAGAAATTAAGAAGCAAACACGGAAGGTTAACGCGTACATATATGTGGACGACATGGCCATCGCGTCTGAGAGTAAAGAGGAACTACAAGCTGCCATGGACGTAATCGTCGAATGGGCAGAAGATAATAAAATGGACCTTAATGCGAACAAAACAGAATTGGTTGTTTTTAGGAGGGGAGGAAAATTATCTAAAGATGATTATATCCTGTGTAAAGGACAAAAATTACGAATTAGTAACCGATACAAATATCTAGGGATTACAATACAGGTAACTGGAACAACATTCACAATACATCTAAAGGAGAGAATCATCGCAGCTATACGAAGCATTAGTGATATTAAACACCTTCCACAGCTATCTTTGGAGACAGCCATGGTTCTGTTCAATACGAAAGTTGTTCCAACAGCCATATTTGGTCTAGAGCTAATATGGGAACACCTATCAAAAAGACAACTGCAAGAGCCGGACAGTTTGAAGGCTAGATTCTTGAAGAGAGTTCTATGCGTTTCTAAATATACATTATCAAAGCTAGTATACGTTCTGGCAAAGGAGACATACTTCATTGAAGACATAAGACTTAGATTGTTACTCTCAGCGACAAGGAGTTACAGAGAGCTGCTACAAGAACTACAAGCAAAGAGGGCTATGATATGGGACGAGTTCTACTCAAGTGATGCGATGTTAAACAGGGACTGGATGCGTGGTTGATATGACCTGAGGCATACAGTGACCAGGTTTGCCGTACATGGGTTCCACCATAAGGTGTGCAGAACCATGGAATTTCACAAGCCAGGACCGGGTTGCATATGTGTCTTCTGTGACCAACGATGCAACATATACCATGCTATCGAATGTGTCCGTAGAAAAGGAAGCTTGACACAATTGTGTATATAACTGATCATGTTTTGCAAGCATTGACTGCATATTATCATTATTAGTGATGTACATCTAAGTGTATTTAAGTGTATATATCATGACCATTTGGTTGCAATACTATTATTATTATACATTTTCATTCCTTGCCGCACATTGTGATGTAATTTTTTTTGCCTGTATGGCCATTTTTTAAATGCTGTGCGGGGGCTTTAAGATGACACGTGCACTTCAGTTTTGAATGGACACTCCCACTTCCCTGCAGATAAAGTGGCATAGCTCAAAGATTCTTCCGGGTTTCAACTTGATTCTTGAGCATGATGTTTAGAAATGGCCTAGGGCTGGCATCTGTTATCTTATTTCAGAAATATCTTCAGACAGGAACACGTAAATTCAAAGAGCAGTACTTTATCTGAGATTTCAGTTCCAGGTAAATCTACTTTTGAGTTTCTTACATTCATTATTCACGGTAGAAACTGCATATTTATTGTGTATTGTATTATTTACACACAAACTTGTGATATAATGTGTTTCTATAGTAACAAGTGGCAGTTCCTTTGATTACGTCCGTGCCGGATAACATGTGGTTAGTTTATATTTTGATGTGAGATTGTTGTGTTTTGCTAAGAGAAGTTTTTGTTGTATATTTTGTTTAGTTGATCAGTTTGTGTTCTGTTTTTTAATATAATGCATTCAGTGTCTAGTCGGTCGCGTAAACATAGACTTCGTAAGAGTAAGAAATCGAGAAGTGCAGTTTGCAATGTAAATAAACGTTGGGGTAAGGTTAACT